>NC_053491.1:284431602-284755099 GCF_905171775.1 Rana temporaria | reverse complement strand
GTGGGATATGCAGTCACTAAAACAAAGAATGATATTAATGTATTTATAAGCAAGTAACATTTACAGTAAATATGCAGACATCTCAAAGGGTAAAGCCGTGTACACACGATCAATTTGTCCGATGAAAACAGACCGATGGACTGTTTTCATCGGACAAACCGATCGTGTGTGGGCCCCATCTGTTTGTTTTCCCCATCGGTGAAAAAAAAATAGAACATGTTTTAAATTTTTCCTATGGATAAAAAAACGATAGAAAAATCAGATCGTCTGTGTGGAACGCCATTGGACAAAAATCCATGCATGCTCAGAATCAAGTTGACGCATGCTCGGAAGCATTGAACATTTTTTCAGCTTGTCGTACGTGTTGTACGTCACCGCGTTTTGGCACGATCGGATTTTTGACTGATGGTGTGTAGGCAAGACTGATGAAAGTCAACTTCATCGGATATCCGACGAAAAAATCCATCGGATCAGATTCCATCAGATATCCGATCGTGTGTACAGGGCTTAACTTTAGCTAATGGAGTTCGATATTTGTTCACACCAGAAGCGCTGTATGACTTTTTCTGTGTCTTCCAGTCCAAGTGAAAAGCAGTGGCAGCTGGTGCTCCATTTTTTGGGTGGGTAGCAAACAAACCACCCGAACCCCCCCCCCCCCCCATTGCTCTGTTGATGACGAACAAACCCCTCCACCCCTGTTGCTCACCCGTCTGCCCACTAGCCATGAACTTTCCCTATCCAGGTCGCGGGCAGCTTTGGCGGCTTCCCCCATGCTTCTCCTCCTCGGGAGCTTCCCCTCTGCTTCTGCTCCTGGCCAAAACTGTTGCTTCTCCTCTCGGCCAATCGGGTCTTGGGCACCCGATTGGCCAGGAGAAAAAGCAGGAAGACAATAGCGACTATCAATTCGCTATTGTCACACAACTGGGTGGGCTCACTGTGCCCCGAGCCCAGCATTTTTGAAAACAATTAGAGCCTTGTGCTCTGACCATGTACTTAAAAAAAAAAAAACATGAAATCCATGCACTACTCTTCTAAACATAAAAAAATAAGCAGAATCTGCTCTTAATTAACAAATGGGTGCATGCAAAAGACCATGCATACTGCATTTGGGTTGGTGACCTGGATTCAAGTTAAATTTCGTCTTTCAAAAACATGCACATAAACATGACATGTATTAAAGTGACTTGACCATGAGAGAATATTCAGGGCTGCCAATGCTGAAATCCCCTTTTAATAATGCTAGATCCCTGACTGTCACTTAGATGGTGTCAGGGCCGGGCTCTCAGCCCTCCCTTCTTTGTGCTCAGGTTGCTCAGCTGCCAGCTAGAACTAGTTAGTTAGAATTAATGCGTGTTTTGATAGGTAAATTTAGTTGCCACACTGTAGTCAGTGTGGCTGTAATGTTTGTTAGGTAAAAGCATAGTTTGCTTAATGTACTCAGTGTATCTGTGATTATAAGACCCCATTCACACCTGAGCGTTTTGTAGCTTGAAGCCTGAAGCTACAAAATGCTGGAGGGAGGGGAAAAAATCTATTATTCTCTATGGAGATGGTTCACATCTCCACCCCAAAATGCCTGAAGCCAGAAGCTCCAAAACGCCTGAAGCTCAAACAAGTTCTGGGACTTTTTTTAGGCAGATTTGTGCATTTTTTTATGGGTGACCTTTTGACCTGTACAAAATCGCGGCAAAAACGCGGTAAAAACCGCCGCAAAAATCGTAGCAAAATCGCGATAAAATTGCGCGACTTTCTGCCTGAAAACGCTATGCTAAGGTGTGAATGGGGCCTTAATGTCTGCTCAGTGTGTTTAACTGTTGCCAGTCGGGTCTAATAGCTCCCTCTGTAACTGTTTCTGGATGAAAGATGTAAAGGTATGCCGATGGCAGCATGAATATTAATAAAGCCCTGGCCTATCCCAGAGAGGCAGGCTCTGATGACATAGTGGGAGACTTTATTTATTCTGTAAACACTCTGAACCCAGGGTCTTTTCATGGAGAGGTCCAGCCTGGAAGGGCACGCTGCCTTTCCAGGCAAAGTTGCTATTATGTGTGCTGTCATGAGGCTCCAGGTGGGCAACCTGATGACCTGGATGCTGACACCCTGGAACTAGCTGACTGAGGGGGGCTGTCGCTGAAGATCTGGTCTGGTATCACCGGAGTAAGGTGTCACTTGGTTGGAAGGTGGCAACCAGCTGTCCTTGGGCCTTCTGTGAGTACAGTCACTTCAGAGATCTTGGGCACCCTCAGGTGCTAGAGAAAGTCAGCTGTGGGTCAATTTAAAGGGGACACCAGCTGGTGGCTTGAAGATTTTTGTCCATATATTCTTCCACTTAAAAGGACACTGCTCTTGTGGCTCTTAGAAGGGAATTTACAGTTTAACTACTAATACTACTATGACTACCTTAAAGCGGAAGTCTACTGTTTGCTACAAGCACAGACTTTAATATAGCTTGTCCTGAATAATACCTAAGTCCTCAAATGTACATAGCTCAAATGTTTCAAGTATCTCAACTAATTCCCTCATCCCTATCCAAGTTCTCCAAAAATAAAACAACAACCCCTTGACTGGTCTTTGAGGAAAACAAGTGAATGAGCCTGTATGCCTGGCTGCAATTTTCAGTTTTTAACCGATCATTATAGTTTGTTAACCACAATTAATTAAAATTACCTTTGATGGTAATGAGATGTATAGGCTTCCCAATATGGTCAGAAAAATGACATTCATATTTTCCAGCATCTCCAAAAGTCACAGGTAAAAGTTTTAACGCTGAGCCAGGGGAAAATTCCAGACGACTTTGAAAATTCTGCTCACTTATTATTTTGTTACTTTCTATTTTAATTGTTGCTGTGCTTTGTAAGTCAGAAGAGATCCACTTCCACTGGAAATTGCTGCCTTTGGTGAATCTTTTACAGTACATCAGCATGTCATTCCCAACCAATCGAAACTTCACCAGTTCTTCACCTGTAGACTCTGCAATCAGGTACGTAACAACTATTCAAACACAGGTTCTATTATTAAATGGGAGAAGTGAAAACGTTGCAGGTTTTTATAACACAAGTTGTTTTGGCTTCCCATTTTTCTGTGCTAATGTTTTTTCTTTTTTAACAAGAAATTCTGTGCTAATGTTTACTTCTCGGTTCTTCTTTATAGTCACTAACTTTTGAAAAGTTTTAGATTATAGTGAAAATGGTACAAGCCTTTTTGGCTTTTGATAACGTCGCACATAGATGACGAAACACGTCAAACTGACTCTCCCGTGCATCCTTTCCAGCCCACAGAGTGGAACGCATGCCAGGTAACCAGCAGCATCCATACTCTTAACAAAAAGAGGCAGTTTGTTTTTATCAAAGAGTGGCGCTTTTTAGTTTTAGCTTCACATTACTAACTTTTATTAGTTTTTACCTCGTAAAATGCCTTATAAAGAATAAATTATCAAAGGATTTTACACTATGAGCCGCTTTCTCTCCATTTATTGTATACCTGCATAATATGCTTTTGGAACTCTGGAACCACTATTGGAGGTAATCTGCACCATTGGGAGCCACCGTAGGACACTGTAGTGGGATAAGTCCCCCAAAAAAAGACCTACCAGCCCAGCAGACCTTGCTTACTATAAGGTAGGGGAGTCAATAACATCTGGCGAGTGTGGAGTGTTTACATTCTTTCACGTAGTGGATGCACAGACATAATCATGGGAACGGAGCACGACTGCACTTTATTGCACAGAAAATAGTTTTTTTTGCACAAAAATAATTTCTTGCACTATAATTGTCACTTTATATCACTTTAAAACACAGATTGATTATAATCATACCACAGAATAGTTCTTTTGCACAAAATATTTTTTGCTTTATGATTTTATAATTGTCACCATATAATTCTTTTTATACAGATTGGTTACAGTAATATCTCCACAGTATACACTATAACAGAAGTGGTATCATTAATTTGGTTATGGTGGAGCGAGCGCTGTCTGTAGATTTATTCATTTATATTGGCTCACCTGAGGGGACAGCATATATATCAGCGGCTTACTCACACCATCAACAATTTAGTTTACATACCTAGGCACGGGTGCTTAAATTTTTATATATATATATATATATATATATATATATATATATATATATATATATATATATATATATATATATATAATGTGACAGGAAGTCAGGTAAATCTGTGGGTGTTGTCACAGACGGAAGATACATTCCTGCCCTGTTTAGACAATACACCAATTAATCTTTGTTTTCAACCGTCTTCGACTGCCTTTCTGTATAGTTCTGTGTGTAGTGAACCCATCCAGAGGGTCACACATTCCCCGCTACCGAGCTAACCCCTTACAATATATATATATATATATATATATATATATATATATATATATATATATATATATATAGTTGTGCTCATAAGAATATGAATAAAAGTCTATGGGAGAAATCTAAAGTGCTAATTTTAAAGGCTTATATGCAAGTTATTGTCATTAAAAGTGTTTGGGGACCCGGGTCCTGCCCCAGGGGACATGTGTCAATGCAAAAATAAGTTTTAAAAACTGCCGTTTTTTCGGGGGCAGTGATTTTAATAATGCTTAAAGTAAAACAATAAAAGTGAAATATTCCTTTAAATTAACGGTGTTCGTATGTTCGAACAAATTTAATGCCTGTTCGCATGTTCTGATGCGAACCGAACTGGGGGGTGTTTGGCTCATCCCTACACACAAGTTGACACAAAGTGGTTTGAATGGCTATTAAAGGTAACCATCCTCACCTGTGGTCTGTTTTTTTTCAAAATTGTCGGTCTTTTTCTTAGTAAAAAAATAAAACACCCAGCGGTGATTAAATACCACCAAAAGAAAGCACTATCTGTGGGAAAAAAATGATAAAAAATTTATTTGGGTACAGCGTTGCATGACTGCACACTTGTCATTCAAAGTGTGATAGTGCTGAAAGTTGAAAATTGGGCTGGGCAGGAATGGGGTGAAAGTGCTCAGTATTGAAGCGGTTAAGTATACAGACCCTTTACTCAGTATGTTGAAGAGCCTTTGGCATCAATTACAGCCTTTATTTTTTTTGGGGTATGACGGGACAAGCTTTGCACACCTAGATTGGGGGATTTTCAACCATTCTTTATTGCAAATCCTCTCAAGATCAGTCAGGTTGGATGGTGACTGTCGGTGGAATAGGGTTCAAGTCAGGGCACAGGCCGGGCCACTCTAGGACATTCACAGAGTTTTCCCTAAGTTTTCCACTCTTGTGTTATCTTGGCTGTGTGGCTAGGATCATTGTCATGTTGGAGGGTGAACCTATGGACCAGTCTGAGGGGCATGGAACATGTTTCCATTGAGAATATCTCTGTACTTGCTTCATTCAGGTTTCCCTCAACCCTTACCAGTCTCCCAGTCCCTGCTGCTGAAAAACACCCCCACGGCATAATGTTGCCACCACCATGCTTCACTGTTGGGATGGTATTGGGTTCCAGCTAATGCGGAATGAGGGGCAACAATGTGGGTGTTTACCACCACAAGTTACCGCCCCCTCCCGCATTTTTGCGGGCTTTCAAATGTTGTGTCATTGGCTCAATGGATATTACTTCCGGGTCTAAGATATGAGTCATGGCCGACCTGGGAGGGGTTTCTCAACGTTTTGGGTTTTTATTGGTCTAAGGTTGGAGGCTGTGAGCCCAGCAGGCCATGCGGTTGGTTCTCCTCCAATCATAGACCTTTATTCTGAAACCTGTCCGATTGGTCATTTTCTAGTTGAGTTTGGAGAGTTTACTTATAAATATATGTACAATATGGGGGAGCAGGTAGATGCCCCAGTATAAGTCATAGTTGGACGAAACACGTAGGGCTTTGTACGCCACTCCCCATATTGTTTTCCTCTTTTTATCGTTTACTTGTGATCACTTTTAATTTCAATGTTTTGTTTGTTTTTATTACATTAAAATCCAAATATATTTTTGACCTGCACTATTGAAGCACCATCTTTTCTTTCTCCTTGCATGTTTTGTTTGAGTACATTTTTGGAGCTGTTCCATCGTGCCTGCATTGATCCCCCTTGGGTTTTTTTTCCTATCCCAAGCCATCTCAACATTTGTTGGAAACATCCATCCAGGGTCATCAGCTGAGGACTGTCGGGTCCTATGGCCATGTTTCATGGTTCCAACCATCCAGAGTCGCCAGACAAGTTAAGCTGATTCTTTTTGGGATCCCCTATGCCTGCATGATCTGCTGTCGCTGACAGGTAGAATCATTCGTTCTGGTAAGCGTATTCCATCTATTTTCACTTAGTTGGAAGAAATTTACCCATGATCATCCATGTGGCTACACGTTTATTGTCTTCACTGTCACTTCACATTTTATATTGATGGACATTATTTATTTGCATACGGAGCATACGGAGGCGGATCATTACTGATCCACCCCGTGTGAAAGGGGCCTTACTGGGGAAGAACAGGAAGTGAGAAATTTAGACAAACAAAATAAACATTTAGAAGGGAAATTTAAGGAAAAGGTAAGGGAACCAACAATGCACTAGCCTAAAGGAACCTATTTAGAAAATAAAAAATGAACCTTTACAACCCCTTTAACACTCAGAAAATTACTTTCACAAGTTGCTTTGATGGGGGGGTAGGTTTTACAGTTTAAAGGGAAAAACTGTTTCTATATATGTTTCTTGGTTTTTGCTTTTTAGGTAGTCTTTTCTTTTTGGGCACCATTTAGCGAACATTAATTCCATTGTTATATTTCCAGATATGTTTACACAATACATTTATCTCATTGGTGTATATTTACATCTTATGAAGTTTGGAGTCTGTTTGTAAGTTATCGTTTGCAGTATACAGATTTCAAATAACGCTTTCGCCTTTTGGGGTTCATTTACAGGTAAGTATGATGTCTGCACCGATTGCCTCCACACTCACTCTCTCCATGTGTGTGAATGTTTGAAGGACTGCACCTGATCGCAATCTGGAGAGATATGTCTGGTCATGTGACCTAGGGTTTATACGTATAAATAAAGGATTGGGTCGGTGGTCCTACAGCTATGATTAAGCACCACTAACGGTGTGAAACACATCAGCTATCAGCTGTCACCTGTACCTCTGTTGGTGTATGGATCACGATTTACATAAATTAAGGTGTTGTATTGGAGTGCAGACGTCCTCCTCTCTTTTCTTCCATTGATTTCTAAAATTATGTTTTACTTTATCATAATAGGGTACTGAGTATAGATTAATGAGAACATTTTAAACAACTGTAGTATCCGGCTGCAACATAATAAAATTAAGAAAGTGAGGCCTGAATACTTTATGAATGGAATATATACAGTGTATATATATATATATATACATATACAGTTTCATCCCAAAAGTCAGTACACCTCTCACATTTTTGTAAATATTTTATTATATCTTTTCATGTGACAACACTGAAGAAATTACAGCTTGTATAACAGTGTACATTTGCTGTCCCCTCAAAATAAGTCATGTGACTCATTAGTGTTACAAGGTCTCAGATGTGAATGGGGAGCAGGTGTGTTAAATTTTAAATTTGGTGTTATCGCTCTCGCTCTCTCATACTGGTCACTGGACATCAACACCAACTTTAAAGCAGGAGTTCACCCGCGTCACAAGTAGCCGAAAGAAGCCGAACGTCGGTGCGGCTCTATACAGCGCCTGCGCACCGACGTTCGGCTACTTTCGGAAAATCGTGACGCGATAAATGCGACCGTCGGAAGCCTGTCAATCAAGTAGGAACGCCCAGTCCCGCAGCCCATACCCGGAAGCGGCGGAGAAGATGCATCTCTAAAACGGTAAGTACGGCTTTGATTTTAAAAAAACTACCCGATTCCCCTTGACAAAATGAGCATCAATCTAAGGTTAAAAATTAACATTTCCGGGTGAACCTCCACTTTAACATACCTGCTCCCCATTTATACCTGAGACTTTGTAACACTGTGGAGGAAAAATGGCTAATTGGGCCCAATTTGGACATTTTCACTTAAGGCCCCATACACACGAGAGGATTTATCCGCAGATACGGTCCAGCGGACCGTATCCGCGGATAAATCCTCTCAAAGATTTCAGAGGATTTCTATGCGATGGCGTGTACACACCATCGCATTGAAATCCGCGCTGAAATCCTCTGCCGATGACGTGTCGCGCCGTCGCCGCTATTATGACGCGGCGACGGGCGCGACGCTGTCATATAAGGAATTCCACGCATGCGTCAAGTCATTACGACGCGTGCGGGGAATCCCTTTAGACGGATGGATCCGGTAAGTCTGTACAGACGAGCGGATCCATCCGTTGGAATGGATTCCAGCAGATGGATTTGTTGAGCATGTCAGCAAATATCCATCTGCTGGAAATCCATCCCAGGGGAGATTTATCTGCGGATAAATATCCCACGGAGTGTACACACCATAGAATCTATCCGCTGAAACCCGTTTGCACGGATTTATCTGCGGATAGATTCTATGGTGTGTATGGGGCCTTAGGGGTGTACTCACTTTTGTTGCCAGCGGTTTAGACATTAATGTTAAATAGGTGGGGAAGAGGGCGCTAATAAGGAAATACCTGAAGTTAGGACACCCTCAGGCTGAGGATCTCAATGGTATAAGTGGGAAAATTGAAAAATAGTATTAAACACTCTGGTGAACATATATATCTTACATATAAGGTGTCTCTACTAAATTGTGTACAATGATTCATTATACAAAAAAATATAGTGAATGCAACAAAAACTAATATCTAATAAATTACGGCCGGTGAAAGTGCAAAATTCACACTATGCGATTATGCGTTTCTTAAGTGACACCTCAAAAACGCAATACACAAAAGAAACGGAAAAAAACAGTCCATATGTGATTGTCTCTACAGGTGAAATCAATCCAAAAGCCCATCAAGTCATGCAAAAGGTCTTGGGTATTACTGCAGCCACCACCATCTATTAAAACTTCACCCGAAATGATCTTGACAGGAGATAGGCTTACCAGATGCAGCGGACCCCTTTAGTGAAAAATGGGTCTAATGGGCTGAGCAGGTCTAAGTGCCTGCACACTGATCGCCACCGTTCAAACTGCTACCTATCTTTGACCAATGGTATCCAGGAATCCATCCAAAAAATATTCAGGAGAGAGCTATAGTGCATTAACTTTTATTAAAATATGACACATATAAAAAGCTGATTGGCCCCTTACTTGGAGGGTGCCTGCCTGGCACTAGGACTGCATGCGTCTTGTCAAGGACTCAGGCTGCTTCCCGTGGGTCACTGTAGTGTGAGAGGCGCGTTCGTTGTTGCAGAGTATCAGCGCGGGATCAGCTGGTAAGCTGGAATGTCAGACTAGCCTCCGACAATTGTTTTGTGTGTTACCACGTCATCAGGGGGGCGTCGATGTGTCATATTTTAATAAAAGTTAATGCACTATAGCTCTCTCCTGTATATTTTTTGGATGGATTCCTGGATACCATTGGTCAAAGATAGGTAGCAGTTTGAACGGTGGCGATCAGTGTGCAGGCACCATAGGTGTGCGCAGACTTTGGCATTAGGGTGTGCACCCCAAAGCTCAAACACACTCTACCGATCACTCACAATGTTCATTCAGAAAGGGAAGGGGCCGGTAAATAGCTCCTTCCCCCACTGATACTAAAACATCCACAGCAACAACCAGTGGGAGAGGAAGAAAGCCAGTAGGGGAAAGAGGGGAGCCAGGTCAGTAGGGGGAATCCGTTTTGCACAGGGCGATTAGGGTGTGCCTGGGCACACCTGGCACACCCTGTGCGCACGCCTATGGCAGGCACTTAGACCTGCTCAACCTATTAGACCCATTTTTCACTAAAGGGGTCCGCTGCATCTGGTAAGCCTATCTCCTGTCAAGATCACTTCGGGTGAAGTTTTAATAGATGGTGGTGGCTGCAGTAATACCCAAGACCTTTTGCATGACTTGATGGGCTTTTGGATTGATTTCACCTGTAGAGACAATCACATATGGACTGTTTTTTTCCGTTTCTTTTGTGTTTTGCGTTTTTGAGGTGTCACTTAAGAAACGCATAATCGCATAGTGTGAATTTTGCACTTTCACCGGCCGTAATTTATTAGATATTTGTTTTAGTTGCATTCACTATATTTTTTTGTATGATTAATCATTGTACACAATTTAGTAGAGACACCTTATATGTAAGATATATATGTTCACCAGAGTGTTTTAGGCTAGGTTCACACCTATGCGAATTGAGTGCGGTTTAAACCGCATCTAATTCGCAGGACATTTCAAAATACATTGTTTTCAATGAGGCTGGTTCACATATGTGCGATGCATTCGCACTGCGTATTGCCTCCAAACCGCATGCAGTTTTTATGTCTTGCGGTGCGGCTCAGGTGCGAATTCAGTCCCATTATCTTCTATGGGTACGCATCTAATTCGCACATGTGTTCAGTTCTCTGCAGGAGTTTCTCTCATTCAGCTCAATACAATTCTCCCCCACTCTCCTCTCACCCGGAAGTTCTCCCAGGTCTCCAAATTCGCACCTGATCTGCAGCTAAACCGCAGTTGATCTGCAGAACACCCTCTAGAGAAATCTGCAACGACAACGCAGCTCAAAAAAGCAACGCACTAGTGTGATTCCGGCCTAATACTATTTTTCAATTTTCCCACTTATACCATTGAGATCCTCAGCCTGAGGGTGTCCTAACTTCAGGTATTTCCTTATTAGCGCCCTCTTCCCCACCTATTGATCCTATTGCACAATATACTTTTATATGTTTTGTCACAGAGAAGCAGCTTCTCACATAAGTAGATGATATTATCTCACCTGTGAGTAATTTTTATATACTTATTTAAGTTTGGCGCGGAAACACACCCCATTCACAGTTTAGACATTAATGGCTGTGTGAAAATGGAAACTAATCTAGACTAGAAAAAATTTACTTTTGGTGGTACAAGTAGTCAATATAAAAATCTATAGATATTATTTGTAGAAAATGCAGCACACAGGAGCGTTTTTATGAAGGACGACCTCCCTCGCTCTTCTCCTCTTCCCCCTTGGCGGCTTCACACAGTGGCTGAAAACAGCCAGGTTTTGAAAAAAAAAAAAATATTTCCTGACTGACTCCATGGCAGCCTACGTGTGGGTTAATCCCGCCTCCTCTCCAATGTGATAGGACCCCATACCCATAAAAGTTAACTCACCAGTATCACCAGTGTTCCTTTTTTTTCCTCCTCCATGAATTCAGAAACTTCTCAGGACAGGAATGGATGGCACACCTGAGCGGTGCAGCTCGGATCCCAGCCATGGGCGGGTGGAGAGCTTTGCAGCAACCCTTTGGGCGTTTGCTGTGTGTGCTGAAGACGTCTCATCACGGCTGGCAAGGTCCTATTCTTTCATGGCAGTCGCCTATTTGTATTATTTGTTGTCTGCCTGTGTCTGTTTTGTCCCCATGGCGGCTGGAGCGCTTCTGCGTTCCAGCTCGCACTTTGCTTCCTGGTCGCGAGCGCCAGTACCCCGCGCATGCGCTGTGCCCACTCTCAGAGCGAGGCCTGGTTTCGCGCATGCGCAGTCTGTCGAATCTGCGGCGGCCGCGCACGCGCCGTCGCATCGATTGCACCGCGCAGGCGCGCGGACGACAGGTGACGTCACCGGCGGGTGATTTGAAAAGCGGCTGCTCGCCTATGCATATTGGGTTGTTCCCTGATCAGGCGTGCAGCTGCAAAGAGCGATACTCTTCTTTGCCAGGTCAGTGAGCAGGGATCTCCCCCTGCTGTATTATCCTTTCATGTTATGCTAGCATATACTGTTGCTTCTCATCTGTGCAAATGATTAATGCATTTTAAAATGTTAACTATTCAAATTAATTTTTTATTTATTATTAAATTATTAATAATTTATTTATTTATTATTTATGTTTAAAAAAAAAAAAAAAAAAAAAAGAAATAATAATAACAAGGGTTTTTATAAATCTTAAAGGGACAATGCATTTATTTTTTCCATTATCTGACACTTTAGGTTTTCTTCCTTTTTTCGGATCTGTATCGCTGTTTTACGCAGGTCCTAAGTCATGGACCAGTCACCGTCTACAGGTGGCCAGCCCTCACGCACAAGGTATGTGCAGGATAAGGGCGGGGCTAGGGGTGGAAGTCACAGTCAATATGTGTTGTCTAACAATTTTCCTCCCTATGTGTCTCTCTTTAAAGCCCTTCTGATCCAGATCCTATCTCCGCAATCCAGTCCCATGACCTTGCCAGACCGCATCATTCTTCCAGATCAAAATCCAAAAGGAGATCTCCATCTACATCTTCCCACCGGAGGAGAAGTTCACATTCCTCCTCACGACACCGCTCCCACCGCCATGATAGCCGCTCTGATCGCAGAGCCTGCTGGGGATGTGACACTCGTGTCCCGGAGGGCAAGTCATTATGCGACCGATGCTACGCCCAGGCGGTTGGGGAAAAAGAGACTGAAGGTCATCGTATCGAGTCTCTGGTGGAACATGTGGTTCAACGGACTCTAAGAGAGAATATGTCCCACACACAAAGTCAGACCAATACTGTCAGGTCCGCTTCTCCGACCATCGAGGTCCATGAGGATCCAGGTCCTTCCCAGCCTCGAGCCGCTTCCCCGGCCTTCTTAGAGGGTGACCTAGAAAGTGACGAAGAAGGCTTGGAGTTCGACTTCGCTCAAGTGACGCCACTTATCAAAGCTGTCAAAGAGGCCCTCTTATGGGAAGAACAGTCTACTTCCCCGGCCAAGCAGAGAAAATACTTCAAACGCTTGGGGAAAGAACGCCCTACGTTCCCGTTCCTTACAGAACTAAAGGGTATCTTTGAAGAGGAATGGAGCAAGGTAGACAAAAAGTCATCCATGGCCAACAAGGCGTCTAGACTATATCCCTTCAGGCCGGATGATGTCAGGCATCTGGAGAACGTTCCTCTGGTAGATGCTGCAGTAACCAGGCTGGCCAAGCATGTCACCCTTCCACTTGCTGACTCTGTGTCTTTCAAAGATGGTCTTGATCGGAGAATGGATCAAGACCTTAGAAGAATCTATGGCCTAGCAGGCACAGCATGTAAACCGGCTCTTGCCCTGGCGGCTTTATCAAAGGCTATGGAAGCTTGGACGGAAAATGTAGACTCCTTCCTCAAAGGAGTGTCCGAAGAACTAGCTAAGAATTCAGCAACCGCAGAACTGAAGCTGGCGGCTGCTTTTTTAGGTGAGGCATCTGTTGACCTAATACGTCTATTAGCAAGGATTATGCTATCATCTGTTACGGCTAAACGGGCCCTTTGGCTACGTCCCTGGGTTGCCGATTCTTCGTCCAAACAGAATCCCCTTCGAAGGATCAACCCTGTTCGGCAATAAGCTAGACGATGCCATCTCAAAAGCTACGGGTGGCAAGTCAGGTTTTCTTCCCCAGGACAGGCGTCAAACCGGGAAAAAGAAACCTCAATTTCGGAGACACAGCCCGGACCGTGCTAGGGAAGCCCGTGCTTACAGACCGGGCGGGAACTTCAGAAGGAACTGGAGCAGAGGTAGAGGTTCCTTTCGCAGACCTATACCAACCACCCAGGCGTCAAGTGGACGCGATCAGGGGAAGTCTTTTTGAAATTACGCCCGCCCAAGCGGATCGTGTGGGAGCTCGTCTACTCCTCTATCGGCACGTCTGGGCGGCCTCAATCAAGGACTTTTGGGTCATCAAGACCGTGACCTCAGGACATGCATGGTCCTTCTCCAGTCCTCCTCTTCCCAAGTTCGTTTCCACCCTTCTTCCAGGGTCAGCGGAACAAAGACAAGTTCTTCTAGACTACATAGACCTCCTGAAGAATCAAGGAGCAGTAGTACACGTCCCAAAGGACGAACAGTTTCTTGGGGTATACTCCCCTCTCTTCTTGGTACAGAAGAAAAGCGGTGCCTGGCGTCCAGTCATAGATCTGACATACTTAAACAAGTTCATAACACGCAGAAAATTCAAAATGGAAACTCTATCGACAATCCAGCAAGCCATACAGCCGGGCGACTGGATGATTTCCGTGGACCTGAAAGATGCCTATTTCCACGTCCCGGTAGCAGCAGAGTTGCACAAGTATCTCAGATTTCACATCAATCAAGAACATCTTCAATTTGTTTGTCTGCCCTTCGGCCTAACAACTTCCCCACGGGTCTTCTCCAAAACCCTTCTGGCGGTAGTAGCTCTCATCAGATTGAAGAAGATTCGCCTTTATCATTATCTGGACGACCTTCTTGTCTTGTCCCAGGACAGAACTCATCTTCTGACACAGAGAGATCAGGTTATCTCGATCTTGTCCGAGTTCGGATGGCTCCTAAACCTAGCCAAAAGCCACCTGGAACCAACTCAGTGTCTGGTCTATCTAGGGGCTCAATTCAACACGGTGAAGAACACCATCTCTCTACCATTGGAGAAGATCCCCGTGATTCAGGAGAGGATATCTCGGGCCCTAGGTACTCGCCATCTAAAAGCGTACCAATGTCTGAAGATCATTGGAACAATGGTCTCCACAACACCAATGGTAAAGTGGGCATTATGGAGACTACGTCCCTTCCAATCCGGCTTTCTCAGGCAGTGGAAGTCAGGGAGCAAGAATCAACGGATTCTCATATCAACAAATATGAGGGGCAGTCTCTTTTGGTGGCTTCAACCGAAAAATCTGCTGAAATGCCATTCTATCGCCCCAGTCTCCTGGGTCACAGTGACAACCGATGCCAGTGGCTCCGGCTGGGGGGCCCTGTGCGGCACGAGCATGGCGCAAGGCAGGTGGGATGCTCGCCTCCACAATCCAGGCTCGAACATCCTGGAACTTCGAGCGGCTTGGTGTGCCCTGCAGTCCTTCTCCCAACTCCTGAAGGGAAAATCGGTAATCTTGAGGATGGACAACACTACGGCAGTAGCCTATGTCAAGAGACAAGGGGGGACACGGAGTTCTTCTCTTCTTCAGGAAGTCGAACCCATTATGAAGTGGGCCCAGGAAAATCTGGTCAACCTGACAGCTGTCTTTATCCCGGGAATTCAGAACTCCCAGGCGGATTTTCTGTCACGCACTCAAGTGGACATCAACGAGTGGTCTCTCCACGATCAAACATTTCGTTGGATATTATCGCTGGGAATCAATCCCCAAGTGGATCTCTTTGCCTCCCCGCTCAATGCCAAACTGGAGAAATTCTACACAAGGGGTTATTGCAGTCAGGCAATCGGGACGGATGCCCTGACGGATCGGTGGAGATTCCAGAGGGCATATGCTTTTCCCCCGATCCCAGTAATCTTGAAATTTTTGAAGAAGCTTCAAGCGGAAGAGGTAGAAGTTACGTTGATAGCTCCTTACTGGCCGAACAGGCCATGGTTCCCTCTTCTGATCCAACTGAGTTTTCGGGACCCAATTCCAATACCGGTCAGGCCGGACCTTCTCTCCCAAGGGTCGCTCTTTCATCCCTGCCCGGCCTTGATGAAACTGATGGTGTGGTTCTTGAGAGGGAAAGACTGGAATCCCTTGGCTGCGCCTCTCGGGTGATCTCTACACTTATGAGCTCTAGGAGAGCAAGCACAAATAAAGTTTACGGGAGAATTTGGGCCAAGTTTGTGGAGTTTTCCTTATCTTCAAACAGATCCTTCAGGAATCCGGAAATCCAAGACATTCTAAGCTTTCTCCAAACAGGGTTAGATCTTCCCCTGTCCGTAGGTTCACTACGAGTTCAAGTTTCGGCACTTTCAGCCTTCTCTGGAATTTCTTGGGCGGCTCATCCATTAATCAAACAATTTTTTCGAGGGGCTTCAAGACTGAGACCTCAAAGGAAGCCAAGATTCCCTAAATGGGATCTCCCACTAGTGCTCGATTTCTTAAGCGGACTGAGTATGTCGGGGCCCTCCCCGTCCTCCTTAAAGGACTTTTCAGCCAAGGTTGCATTTCTGGTCGCTATCACCTCTGCCAAGAGAGTGTCTGAGATCGGTTCTCTTGGTCACAAAGAGCCGTTTCTCACGTTCTTCCCGGATCGAGTGGTTCTGATACCTATGCTGGGCTCCAAACCGAAGGTCTCGTCGGTCTTCCATGAAAATCAGGAAGTAGTTCTCCCTACTTTTAGGTCCCCGGATTCTGACGAAACTCACCCTCTGGACATGGGCAAGATACTCACTGAATACCTTCAAATTACATCTGTCTTTAGACGCTCCGACCATTTGTTTGTCCTGCACTCAGGCATGAACAAAGGGAAAAAGGCTTCCTCGAGAACAATCGCAACTTGGATCGTCCAGACTATACAACAGGCTTATAGTGCAAAGGGCTTGGCTCCTCCACAGGCGGTGACAGCTCACTCCACTAGAGGGATGGCAGCTTCTTGGGCAGCAGCTCGTCATGTGGCTCCAGACGTCATTTGTAGAGCGGCCTCTTGGTCTTCTATAAATACCTTTATGTCCCATTATTGTGTTGAACCTGCAGCACTTTCTTCTGTAAATTTTGGTTTATCAGTTTTGTCTGTGGACGGGACAAATTAAAATATATTTTTTGTTCAGCATACCCACCCGTGTGGTTTGACTAGTTATTTCCCACACGTAGGCTGCCATGGAGTCAGTCAGGAAAAGGGAAAATTTATTATCATACTTACCGTAATTTTCCTTTCCTGATGGACTCCATGGCAGACGGAGTTCCCACCCTGAAATTATGGAGTCGGGATAGTTACGGAACACTGGTGATACTGGTGAGTTAACTTTTATGGGTATGGGGTCCTATCACATTGGAGAGGAGGCGGGATTAACCCACACGTAGGCTGCCATGGAGTCCATCAGGAAAGGAAAATTACGGTAAGTATGATAATAAATTTTCCCTTATTCCTTTGGACGTATTTATGGGCAGAGGTACCTATCTCTCCTTTTGTGCCTAGTCCCTGTTGGCGATTTATGTGGAGCCCTTTGGGTTGCAAAGAGAGCTGAATATTTCAGAGGGATTTCCCCTTTTCTACTCTTTCTCTGCTTACCAGCAGTTTGTGCTATGGTTTAACCTTCCCCTGCCATATATAACAAATATCAAATAAATGACTAGCTGGCTAGCTGGGTCAGTTATACACACACAGCCTTAATGGTGGTAGTCGGGTCGGTGTTTCATCCCCTAAATTCGACTTGTCTACTTTCATGCTCCTGATGAAGCGTTTTCACGTGAAACGTGTTGAGCAAAGCAAGAACCATTATCTCGCATATCGGACCCAGTTCTAAGGACACTAATCCTTCATGTATTTTTTTATGTTTATGTATTCTCATGTTATGAGCGTACTTGCATTACTACAAGGTTTTGGAAATGTTATTGAAATACCCACTGGGGACTTATGCTGATGTAATACTGTATTATAAGTTTGTATACTTTTTTATACGCATTTTCTACAAATAAATATCTATAGATTTTTATATTGATTACTTGTACCGCCAAAAGTAAATTTTTTCTAGTCTAGATTAGTTTCCATTTTCATAATAATGGGACGTTGGTACACTCACACTGATGCATCCACAGTAACCAGTCACCCTGTATTGATGCACATTTTTGCAAGTTCCATTTAAATTAATGGCTGTGTTGAGTTATTTTGAGGGAAAAGCAAATGTACACTGTTATACAATCTGTACACTCACTACTTTACTAGCTCACTACTCACTACTAGCAAAGTGCCATTTCTTCAGTGTTGTCACATGAAAAGATAGAATAAAATATTTACAAAAATGTGAGGGGTGTACTCACTTATGTGAGATACTGTATATACATATATATATATATATATATATATATATATATATATATATATATATATATACTGTATATATATATATATATATATATATATATATATATATATATATATATATATAATCTGGAAGTGTGAGTGACTGGTCAATGAAACTGAGCAGTGATTCACACTCAGAAAATTACTTTCACAGGTGAATTGCTTTGATGGGGGAGTAGGATTTTACAGTTTGAGGGGGAAAACTGTTTCTATATGTTTCAAGTAGCTGTTTGGCTGTAGCTGCCATTCAAGTAAATGTTTACTACATACCAGCAAATATTGAAATAGGTTATTATGTTGTTATTATAAATGAATAAATATGAACATTTTAGTGTTCTGGAATTTCCAGCACCAGTAAAATGTATGCTGAGGTTAGATACATGTCTTTGGGGATCTGTTTATAGTGTTCCTCTGCATTCAACACCTGTAAGCATGTACCTTAAAGCGGAGGTCCGGTAAAAAAATAAAATTAAAAGTCAGCAGCTGCTAACACTGTAGCTGCTGACTTTTAATAAGGACACTTACCTGTCCTTGTCGCCAGCGATGTCGGCCCCCGCCGAGGCCGATCCTCGATCCTGGCAGCTCCTGGCACCACCATCCACAGTAAGGGAAACAGGCAGTAAAGCCGTGCGGCTTCACTGCCCATTTCCTACCGTGCATGCGCGAGCAGCGTGGCGCTTTGTGAATGGGCCGGCTGCTTTCTGGGATACACACAGTTCCCAGAATGCAGCGCGCCCCATTCACAAGAAGAAACCGAGTGTAGGAGGAGGAAGAGAATCCACCGCGGAGGATCAAGAGGCAGATTCGCTTTTTTTTTCTTTTTTTTTTTGGGAGAATTTTTTTTTTTCAGGGTGGAACTCCACTTTAAATAAACCTGTCATGAGAGAAACATGGCGACTGCCATTTCTGACCTCTCTCTAAAAGCTATTCAGTAAACACTTCTCACTCCACTGATCTACATACTTGTTTTGGGTCAATGGCTTAAAGCAGAACCTCAGTCTTACCTTTAGTCTTTCAAAGTTGTAAAGGCTCTTCTCCTATGCTAAAATTGCTTACTCTGAGGTCTCGTACAGACAAGGGGACATTTCCGATGAAAACGGTCCGCGGATCGTTTTCATCGGACATGTCCGCTCGGAGATTTCGGTCTGATGGTTGTACACACCATCAAACCGAAATCCCCGCGGACAGACAGCGCGGTGACGTGGCGGGGACGTTGACGCCGCCACGTCCGCAAACCAGGAAGTAAAATACTTCCACGCATGCGTCAAATCCATTCGACGCATGCGGGAGATTTCTGTCCGCTGGTTAGGTGTACTAACCAGCGAACATGTCGGACAGACGGGTTTCCAGCCGACAAGTTTTAAAACATGCTTTAAAATGGTCGGATCTGTCCGCTGAAACTGGTCTGCTGATCTGGTTTCAGCAGACATGTTCGGTCGTGTGTACAAGGCCTAAAATATCACTGCACACTGTGAGTTTGTAAGCAAGTCCCTAGCTGTTGCACATAGTCATTTCCCTACTAGGGGGCATAAAGCAGTACAAGTCTGTCAAGGGGCCCACTGCTGCAGTTTACAATCACCCCACAGTCCTTTAGACCTGTCTGCTAAACATGTGTAGAGATGGTAAGCTAGAAACCCTTTGCTACACCTCCCAAAGGTGTATATCTGCTAATGTAATCTTCTTTTTTTTTTTGTGAATATAGGAAGTGTCATCCATGAGCAAAGGGCAATTTTTAGAAAAGGTGTATTTAAACAAAAATATTATACTAAATACTTACTTTTATTTATCTCTAGGGATGTTACAGAAACAATATGGTTATCAGTGACACATCGATATATCCCCCTGTTATTCTCTGAAAAGTCAAATATTTGAATGTATACTGTATCCATATAGAAAAATTCTTTCATGTTTTTCCTTCTTTCAAAGGATCCAGAGAAATATGGTTTTCCAGGCGTTGAAGAATGACATACAAGAGTTATGTCGGCTCCCAGTGGCAAATACTTCTTTTCAAGTTCTACACAATAAATAACAAAATCCATTGAAGAAAATAAACAATACTAAAGAAAACAGCAGTTGAGCAGTTTTTGAGAGTTATATGATCAGTATAAGCAAATATAAAAGCCCAAATCCAGCGGAAATACTTTGTTTCATTCTTGGTACTGCAAAGGTTTAAAACCACACTCAGGTTTTTATTGCTGTCTGAATAGATGTTATTATTGAATTTCAAATGAAAGTGCCACAATAGGTTAACATGACCATTCATTCTCAATCGACGTTTTCAGCGTAAGACAAATAGAAATAAAATAAAAAATATGTAGTAGTCAACAGAGAATGAAAAAAGTTCTGAGGTTACATCTGACAATATCACATATCTTGAGTATTTGAAATCTAAAAGGAAGACAAACACTTGAGAATAGCATTCTGAACATAAAGAACTTCACGTCTTAGGAGAACATGGCCAGCAGGTAACATTTCTGGGATGCCATTGAGAAGAAAGTATAGACTAAAGTGGCTATGAGGCAGAAAGGACAAAAACTGAGAAAAAGTTCTCCTTCACACAGTGAGTAGTTATAGGATCGGTTCAAACCTCAGGCCCATCTCCTGGGCAGACCCCCCTTCCCAGATTAAGGCATAAAAGACCAGCCCTATCTATCTCTGGGTGTTAGGCCCCTTGCAGACGAACAGCTGTTTTGACGCAGCTAAAAGCATGTTTATGTTTTGCTGGAATTTAAGACTCCAGGCACAGCGATTAGCTGCATTTGTACAGTGCTTTTAGCTGCGGTTGCGTTTAGTCGTGGCACGATATTGAATGGGGATCCGACTTGGATCCCTGCCAATACCAAGCACTGCGTTTGGTATGAATCTTGCGGGGGAACTCCACGCCAAATTACAAATAAAAAACCGGCATACCGGCATACCAGGCCCTTGGATCTGCTATGGATTTTAACCACTTAAGCCCGGACCAATATGCAGCTTAATGCCCAGAGGTGTTTTTACAATTTGGCACTGCGCTGCTTTAACTGGTAATTGCGCGGTCATGCAATGTTGTACCGAAACGAAATTTGCGTCCTTTTCTTCCCACAAATAGAGCTTTCTTTTGATGGTATTTGATTGCCTCTGCGATTTTTATTTTTTGCGATATAAACAGAAAAACACCTTAAATTTTGAAAAAAATTGATTTTTCTTAAAACAAAAAGTAAAAAATATTGAATAAACTAAATTTTAGTCAAACATTTAGGCCAAAATGTATTCAGCCACATGTCTTTAGTAAGAAAAATCGCAATACGCGTATATTTATTGGTTTTCGCAAAAGTTATAGCGTCTACAAACTAGGGTACATTTTCTGGAATTTACACAGCTTTTATTTTATGACTGTCTATCTCATTTCTTGAGGTGCTTAAATGGCAGGGCAGTACAAACCCCCCCCCCCCCCCCAAATGACCCCATTTTGGAAAGTAGACACCCCAAGGAAACTGCATGTTGAGTCCATTGAATCTTTTTTTTTTTGTCCCAAGTGATTGAATTATGACAAAAAAAATATATATATATATTTTTGTTACAAAAAGTTGTCACTAAATGATATATTGCTCACACATGCCATGGTTATATGTGGAATTGCACCCCAAAATACATTCTGCTGCTTCTCCCGAGTACGGGAATACCACATGTTTGGGACTTTTTGGGAGCCTAGCCGCGTATAGGGCCCCAAAAACCAAGCACCGCCTTCAGCATTTCTAAGGGCACAAATTTTTGATTTCACTCCTCACTACCTATCAAGGTTTAGAAGGCCATAAAATGCCAAAATAGCACAAAAAAAACCAAATGACCCCATTTTGGAAAGTAAACACCCCAAGCTATTTGCAGAGAGGCATGTCTAGTCCATGGAATATTTAATATTTTGACACAAGTTCTGGGAATATGACAAACTGATTTTTTTTTTGCACAAAGTTGTCACTAAATGATATATTGCTCACATATGCCTTGGTTATATGTGGAATTGCACCCCAAAATACATTTTGCTGCTTCTCCTGAGTACGGGGATACCACATGTGTGGGACTTTTTGGGAGCCTAGCCGCGTACGGGGGCCCGAAAACCAAGCACCGCCTTCAAGATTTCTAAGGGCATACATTTTTGATTTCACTCCTCACTACCTATCACAGTTTTGAAGGCCATAAAATGCCAAGATGGCACACAACCCCCCAAATGACCCCATTTTGGAAAGAAGACACCCCAAGCTATTTGCTGAAAGGCATGTTGAGTCCATGGAATGTAAAATTTTTTTGCCCCAAGTGATTGAATAATGACCAAAAAAAATTTTTACAAAACGTTGTCACTAAATGATAAATTGCTCAAACATGCCATGGGCATATGTGGAATTACACCCCAAAATACATTCTGCTGCTTCTCCTGAGTACGGGGATACCACATGTGTGGGACTTTTTGGGAGCCTAGCCGCGTACGGGGCCCCGAAAACCAAGCACCGCCTTTAAGATTTCTAAGGACATACATTTTTGATTTCACTCCTCACTACCTATCACAGTTTTGAAGGCTACAAAATGCCAAGATGGCACACAACCCCCCAAAACCAATCACCGCCTTCAAGATTTGTGTGAGTGAAATCAAAGATTTATGTCCTTAGAAATCTTGAAGGTGGTGATTGGTTTTCAGAGAAGCAGCAGAATGTATTTTGGGGTGTAATTCCACATATGCCCATGGCATGTGTGAGAAATATATCATTTAGTGACAACGTTTTGTAATTTATTTATTTTTGGTCATTATTCAATCACTTGGGGCCAAAAAAATAAATATTCCATGGACTCAACATGCCTCTCAGCAAATAGCTTTGGGTGTCTTCTTTCCAAAATGGGGTCATTTGGGGGGGTTGTGTGCCATCTTGGCATTTTATGGCCTTCAAAACTGTGATAGGTAGTGAAAGGTATTAGACCCTAGATCTTTCCTCTGCCCTCAAAGCATCTGACCACACCAAGATCGGTGTGATAAAATGCTTTCCCAATTTTCCAATGGCGCTGTTTATATCCAGGGGGGGGGGACATTCCCTCCCACTGAATGTAAAAGCAGTCTAGAGGCTAATTAGCTGCTAGGACTGCTTTTACATGAAAGCCGACCGCTGGCTGAAAAGAATGATACCAAGATGATGCCTAAACCCACAGGCATCATTCTGGTATAACCATTCAAAGTCCAGCAACATACTGTACCAGTACGTTGATGGTTCTTGTTGGACATGTATTGTAATCTTTTTTTTTTTTCATGCAGCCTGTTGGCTGAACGAAAAAAAGATTGATCGGTGGGTATGCCCACCATTAGAATACCTCCCTTCATCCACCCACTTCTAATGATGGGCATACATGCACCATTTATATATGCAGAAGTCATGGGGGCATCCTCCCGCAAAAAAGTTATGCCACGTACACACGGTCGGACTTTTCTATGCCGCGTACACACGGTCGGACTTTTCTATGCCGTGTACACATGGTCAGACTTTTCCACGGGAAAGCCTCCGTAGGAATGTCAACCGTATGTACGCGGCATTAGGAGCAAAATCTCTCCTCTGCCCCTAATGCCCCCATGCTTCGGCATATATGCTCTTTTTTTAACTGTGGTGGTGAAATCACCTCCTACAGCGTTGGAGTCGCGGCTTTATATATCGTGGGAGCAAACGCTGTTGCTGTCACGCTAAATAAATCCGCGCTGCAACTGAATGGCGTACCTGCTAAGCAAATGATGGTTAACATTAAAACAAAGTAACAATACAGTATAACAGTAAGATCATACCATACCTGCAAAGCAAATACCAAAAAAAAAAATAGTAAAAAATAAAACATTTAACGCAACCTGTGCCTAAAATATATATATGCCGAAGCATGGGGGTATCCTCCCGCAAAAAAGTAATGCCGCGTACACACGGTCGGACTTTTCCACGGGCAAGCCTCCGTCGGAATTTCGACCGTATGTACGCGGCATAAAAAGTTATGCCGCGTACACACGGTCAGACTTTTCCACGGGCAAGCCTCCGTCGGAATTTTGACCGTATGTACGCGGCATAAAAAGTTATGTCGCATACACACGGTCAGACTTTTCCACGGACAAGCCTTCGTAGGAATGTCGACCGTATGTACGCGGCATTAGGAGCAAAATCGCTCCTCCGCCCCTAATGCCCCCATGCTTCGGCATATATGCTCTTTTTTTAACTGTGGTGGTGAAATCACCTCCTACAGCACTGGAGTTACGGCTTTATATATTGTGGGAGCAAACGCTGTTGCTGTCAAGATAAATAAGTCCGCGCAACAGCTGAATGGCGTACCTGAAAACAGTAAAGTAAATTACATACCTGAAAAGCAAGCATGAAAAAAACATAACAACAATAAAACTTTGCAGAATAGAATACAGTAAAAAAGAGCAGAACAATAGAGAGAGAATAGAGAGGGAGAGAACAATAAAACGACAACTATTTTTGTTTTTTTTATTTTATATTTTTTTTGTGTTTTTATTTTTTACTTTTTTTTTTAACACTTTTTTTTGTAACTGTAACTGTTCAACTTTTCGGTTCCAGGTTTGGGTCTCTCAAAATGCAATGGCATCTTGGGAGACCCTGTGTAAGTATGCCCAGCCTGTGAAATGTTTTACCCTACGCTAATACTTCACTCGAGTGTGGAAGCGTTCAAAACATTCTGTGATGATCTCCTCCTGGAATTGAAGGAAGGATCCATTCAGTCCTGAAGCTTTGTATAAGACAAAAGCATTCAGTAAAGTCAATTGGAATAAATATAGAGACACTTTTTTGAACCAGCGTCTCGCCTTATGGGCAATATGATACAGCGCCATCAACTGGTCGTTGAGGTCCACCCCTCCCATATTTTGGTTATATTCGTGGACACAGAGGGGTTTCTCCACAACACCAGTCGCCGTACGAATTTGTACTGTCGTGTCTGCGTGAAGGGTGGTAAGAACGAAAACATTCTTATTGTCCCACCACTTCACAGCGAGCAAATTATTACATCTGCAGCAAGCTCTCGTCCCCAGCCTAAGACGAGAATCTACAAGCCTCTGGGGAAAGCCCCAGCGATTAGGTTGCACGGTGCCACATGCTCCAATCTGATGATCAAACAAGTGACACACTGCTGTAATAATTGTCCACATACAAGTGGTACCCCTTTCCGAATAAGGGTGACACCAAGTCCCACACGATCTTGCCCCATGTAATCTGGGCATCCTTCCGGCTCTACCTCACTATCTTTGCCCTCATAAACCCTAAAGCTCCATGTGTAGCCTGTTGCCCTGTCACAGAGCTTATAGAGCTTGACCCCGTATATGGCACGCTTGCTGGGAAGGAACTGTTTGAAAGACAAGCGGCCAGAAAATTTAATGAGGGACTCATCGACGCATACAACTTGCTTGGGATTAAACAAGGCTGCATAACGTTCGTTGAAATGGTTTATGAGGGGCCGAATTTTGTAGAGCCGGTCAAATTCAGGGTCTCCACGCGGACGACAAAGTGCATTGTCACTGAAATGCAAGAACCGCAGGATCGCCTCGTATCGATTCCTGGTCATGTGAGCAGAGAATATGGGCATATTGTGAATTGGATGTATGGACCAATACATCGGCAACTTCGGAAATTTGTGTATGCCCATGTTGAGGGTAAGGGCCAGAAAGGTCTTAAATTTGGAAACCGTAATTGGTTTCCATTCTTAGGCAAGGAGAGACTGGGGATTAGCGGCGATGTATGTACCAGCATATAAATTACTCTGGTCCACAATAGATCCATAGAGATCTTCCGTGAAATACAGCTAATAGAAATCAATGGCGTAAAATCAACTATCCACCGGAATACCGGGTTGGCCAGTGAATGGGGGAAGTACGGGTGCTGCAGAAGTGGTAGGGACCCAATCAGGATAGGCAAATTCTACAGGAAGGGCACTATGGGCACGACGGGCCTGTCTTTGTCTTGTTCTTGGTGGCAGCGGGACACTATTTGTGCTTGCCACCTCGCCAGCTTGAACTGCACTTATGGGACTCGCCACGTCACCAAGTGTTACTGCAGTGCTGGATGAACGACCAGGGTGCACTAGGCCGCTGGTGCTTGCTAGTTCACCAGAAGGAATAGCGGCGCTAGTACTTCTCTGCTCCATACAAGGGTCCTGCGGTTCTTGCTGCTCAACAACATCAGAACGGGGTCGGGTACGCCTGGCCTTAGCAGGGACCACAACTTCGTTGTCAGAGCTATCTAGC
Organism: Rana temporaria; assembly: GCF_905171775.1. Taxonomy (NCBI): domain Eukaryota; kingdom Metazoa; phylum Chordata; class Amphibia; order Anura; family Ranidae; genus Rana; species Rana temporaria. The sequence goes on along the minus strand of NC_053491.1, from coordinate 284,729,079 downwards.
ATGGAGCCGCTGTCGTAAACGGGTTCGTATTCTGAACCAGATTCTGACAGATGAGTGACCTCCTCCTCTTCACTATCTGTCATGCTCAGAATCCTGAAGGCCTCTTCACCAGTGTACATTCGCTTTGCCATTTTAGGCTCTAAATTTAGTCGTACACTGGTGATGATTCACAGGTAAAAAAAGCACCTGACTGTTAGCAAACGTAGAAAACGCTTAAAAAAACTGTTAGCGATCGCAGGGATCAGGCCTGTCCCTGCGAACGCTGCAGTTATGTGTCTTGTGTTTTGTAAGTGACAGTGATCGATCGATACTGCACTTGGGTGGGTTTGGCTGACCTGGGCAGAGGGGGAAAACGCAGGTGCTAGCGGGTATCTGGGCTGATTCCGCTAACAATGCGTTTTTGGGTACCCTAAACTGCTGGGTACGCTAGTATAGATCTGATCAGATCAGGTATCGATCCGTTCAGATACTATACCACTAAGGGGGGTGTATGCTTTGCGCGTGGGTGTAAGCGTTACTGGCACTAACCTAACGCTGCCTGGGGCAACGCAGACCCTGACTGACACTAAAATTTAATTTATATCACCCGCCGGGCGATCAGGGGGTTAAACCTTTATTGGGTTATATACGGCGGGTGCCCTGATGCTATAAACAGCAAACTAACCAACCAGCGTCAACCGTAACACTTATACGGTGATCACTGGTGAAAGGGTTAACTAGGGGGCAATCAGGGGGTTAAAACCTTTATTAGGTAATATATGGGGTACCTGACGCTTTCTAAAAACCTGGCGGCGAACCTAAAATAACTAAATAACTAACTGGCTAACCCGCGTCACCAGTGACACTTATACGGTGATCACTGGTGAAAGGGTTAACTCTAGGGGCAATCAGGGGTTAAAACCTTTATTTATGGGGGTACCTAACGCTATAGAAACCTGGCGGCGAACCTAAAAAAAAACTAGCTACCTAGCGGCAACAGTGACACTAATACAGCGATCAGAAAACCGATCGCTTAGTGACACTGGCAATAGGGGGTGAAAGGGTTAACTAGGGCGGTGATCAAGGGGTTAAACCTTTATTAGGGGGGGAGGGGACTACCCTGGACCTAAAGGGGCCTAAAGCTAACTGCCCTAACTATTTTTTCTGTGACAAATGACACTAAATGCAGTGATCAGAAAATAAATTATCACTGCAATCAGTGACACTGTGACAGGGGGATGATCGGGGGGGGGGGGGGGTGATCAGGGGGGTTATGTGCCTATGTGTGCTGTGTCAGTGTGGTGCTTGGCGCAACTCACTGTACTGATGTCTTCTCTCCTCTGGATCCGGACTGAAAAGACCGCCAGAGGAGAGATGACATCACTTCCTCCCTGCCTGTGTTTACAGTTACACAGGCAGGGCGGGCACAGGTGGAAGCGGATTCGCTGGGAGCGATCGCGAGGGGGTGGCTAGAAACCAATAGCCGCCCCCTCATCCCGGATCGCTCCCACACGGTTAACGGCCACCGTATGTACCGGAGGGGGTCCCGATCGGACCCCCGACCCCAGGAAAGACAGGGACGTACATGTACGCCCATATGCCTGTACGTGCCATTCTGTGGACGTACATATACATGCGGCGGGTGTTAACCGGTTAAGGAGACACCCCGTACGCCGAAAAAACGGCGTGGGGTTCCCCCCCAAAATCCATACCAGACCCGTATCCGAGCAGCAGCCCCGCTGGTCAGGAAAGGGGTGGGGACGAGCGAGCGCCCCCCCTCCTTAACCGTGCCAGGCCGCATGCCCTCAACATGGGGCACCTGTCCACCCCAAAGCACCTGTCCCCATGTTGATGAGAACAGGGCCTCTTCCCGACAACCCTGGTAGTTGGTTGTCGGGGTCTGTGAGAGGGGAGCTTATCGGAATCCGGGAGCCTCCTTTAATAAGGGGGAACCCAGATGCCGGCCCCCAACCCTAGGTAAATGAATATGGGGTACATCGTACCCCTAGCCATTCACCTGGCGGAAAAAAAATGGAAAAAACACACTACACAGGGTTTTTAAAGTAATTTTTTAGTCAGCTCCGGGGCCTCTCTTCTTTAGCTCACTGCCGTCTGGTTCTCTTCCTTCGGGGGGGGGGGCACTTTCTTCTTTAGCTCTTTTACAGCGCCCCCCTCCCGGGCTTCTTCGACGTCTTCCGCGGGGGGTGCCGGGACTTCTGTCGCCTTCTGCCTTCTTCTTCTTCGATGTTGACACGTCGCTTCCTCCCGCTCTAATGCCGTGTGCGTGGCTCGCAACAATTTATATAGGCCTCTTATGACGTCACAGTCCCACCATGCTCCGGGTAGCGTTACTTTTTAATTTATTTAATTTTTAATCATTTGCATGTCTCATATTTATTTATTTATTTTATGGTTGATTTAATTTAATTTATCATCACTTATTTGGTGATATCCTCTATACCACTAAGTGGTTCTTATTTACAACAACATCACTCAAGTTTACCCTCCTTGTTCATCCTGTTGATTGATGGTGGGTGACAGTGATTAGGAGTGACACTATTTTCTGGCTTAATTGATTGAACATTTGGATTGTGACCACAGCAGGATTTTAGAAGTTATTTAGTTTTTTGCATTTTTAATTATCTTGATTATTAGCAAGCAGCATTGACCTCCCCCTTATTTATCAATTACTATCAGTGTGTGAGCACTTATTGGCGTGGCTGCTGCTTAGTGTATTTTTAAATTTTAATCCTTAGTTTATTATTATTGCTCTAGTTAGTGTGGTTTGCGCATTCGTTTTTCCCCATTGTTCGATAGCGTGGATTGGCCCTACCTCCTAGAGATTCTGGCAAGATTTGGACTGGGGAGTAGGTTTATAGAATGAGTGATCCGTATCGCTACAGAGGTGGTGGGGTTTTGTAGGGGCCAGAGGGAAGACAAAATATCGCTGTATGCGGATGGCGCGCTTATCTATCTAGGTGACTCGAACGCCTCGTTGCGGGCAGTAATGAGGATAATAGGGGACTTTGGAAGCTTTTCGGGCTTTGCCATCAACTGGTCTCAATCAACCTTGATGCCCATAGACAAGTTAAGGGAACCCCTGCCAGCTGGAGCAGAACAGATCATGATAATTAAAAGTTTTGAGTACCTGGGAGTGGTGGTATCCCCAGCCCCGGCCGAGTATCACCGCCTAAATCTGGGCCATTTGTTGGATAGACAGAAGGAGAAATGTAATAGTTGGTGTAAGCTCCCACTGTCAGTGGTAGGACGGGCACACTTAATAAAAATGGTATGGGCACCACAACTTCTATATGTCTTTCCAGGGCTTTTTTTTCTCAAACAATAGGTGTTGGAACTTAAACACGGCCCCACAAAACCCCTCCCCACACACACCCTCTAATTCACATCAAATAGTGGGTGTGGTCAATCAAATTTCATGAAAACAGTACGAGGGTCTTAAAAGGGAATTAAATACCAGGATTGCATTACATACAGAGTGCAGAGCTGTCACTTGTAAACACAGAAACCAGACTTCTGTGTTTACAAGTGATTGTGGTGAGCGGGCACCAAAGGGTCTGAGCCAGAGGTGGTGGAACTGAGTTCCACCAAGTTCCCCCTGGAAAAAAGCCCTGTGTCTTTCACAACTCACCAATATGGATCACAAACAAATGGTTAAACCACTTCCTGCCCGATCAATAGACAATTGACGTCCGGGAAGTGGTTCTGAAATCCTGACTGGACGTCTATTGACCTCCAGCAGGATAACATGTCGGTGCGAGGCGGAGGCAGGGCTCGAGTCCTGCGGGAACGTGTGGGAACGACGTCCCTGCACTTTTTTCACAGCGGGGACACCGTTCCCTTTGCAGGACTCGAGCAGTGCAGGCGTCCCCCCCCCCTCCGCGGCAAGAGCCAAGTGTGAGTTGCGCCGTTGCAGGCGGGTTTAATCCGCTGTGCCTCGGCGGTGATAGGAAGAACGGAGACTCTGAGAGCCTGTAGTGTCTTTGCAAGGAGGGGGAGGGGGGGTGCGAGTCGAAGGACACCCCCCTTCTCCCGTGCCCGCGCCACAGCTCTGTTTAGTCTCGGCTGTCTTTGCCGAGCAGAGTAAAGCCGCCTCCCCCTTCCTCCTCCTTTCTACACAGGGGGAGGGGACCGGTCACCTGATCAGTTTTGTGCATGTCCCGCGCTTATCTAACTAAGGTACTGATTATGGGTCTGCACTATAGGGGTGTCTGTACTGTCGGGGGGAGTGGGGGTCTGCACTATAGGGGTGTCTGTACTGTGGGGTGGGGGTCTAAACTATAGGGGTGTCTGTACTGTGGGGGTCTGCACTATAGGGGTGTCTGTACTGTGGAGGGGGGGAGTGGGGGTCTGAACTATAGGGGTGTCTGTACTGTGGGGGTCTGCACTGTAGAGGTGTCTGTACTGTGGGGGGGGAGTGGAGGTCTGCACTATAGGGGTGTCTGTACTGTGGGGGGGATGGGGGTCTGCACTGTAGGGGTGTCTGTACTGTGGGGGGATGGGGGTCTGCACTGTAGGGGTGACTGCACTGTAGGGGTGTCTGTACTGTGGGGGGGTAGGGGTCTGCACTGTAGGGGTGGGGGTCTGCACTATAGGGGTGTCTGTACTGTGGGGGTCTGCACTATAGGGGTGTCTGTACTGTGGGGGTCTGCACTGTAGGGGTGTCTGTACTGTGTCGGGATGGGGGTCTGCACTGTAAGGGTGTCTGTACCGTGGGAGGGGTGGGGGTCTGCACTATAGGGGTGTCTGTACTGTGGGGGGTAGGGGTCTGCACTGTAGGGGTGTCTGTACTGTGGGGGTGTCTGTACTGTGGGGGGGGTCTGAACTGTTGGGGGGTCTGTACTGTGGGGGGGTCTGAACTGTTGGGGGTCTGTACTGTGGGGGGGGTTGTCTGTGTAATGTAATGTAATGGGGTCCAGAGGTGCATGGTGTTGTATAATGTAAAGGGGTCCAGAGGTGCAGGGTGCTGTGTAATGTAAAGGGGTCCAGAGTGCTGTGTAATGTAAAGGGGTCCAGTGGTGTAGGGTGCTGTGTAATGTTAAGAGGTCCTTAGGTGCAGGGTGCTGTGTAATGTAAAGGGGTCCAGAGGTGCAGGGTGCTGTGTAATGTAAAGGGGTCCAGAGGTGGAGGGGGCTGTGTGATGTAAAGGGGTCCAGAGGTGCAGTTGTGGAGAGGGGGTACACAGTAGTGACAAAGAGATCATGAAGGATACAGAGATATGCAGGGGGCACAGTGGGGTGTTTTTACATTTTAAGGTGGGGGGTGCCAGATATAGGATCCGCCTCGGGTTCTAAATGTTGCATTGTATTTTCTGTGAAATATAGATGCATATGAGCGTATCATTTTTTTTTGGTGGGGGGAGTGGATCTTGGGTGGGAGTTCCCACACTTTTTTCCCCAGGACTTGACCCCTGGGCGGAGGCTCTTTACCACGTGATCAGCCGTGTCCAATCACGGCTGATCACGATGTAAACAGAAAAAGCCAAAATGAAAAAATATTAGTTTTGTCTATAGTTCTAATTTAAAGTAATTGCGAACGATCACATTTTCTGCTCCTACCACTTAACAGCTGAGAAGCAAGTTTTTGGTACACATCTTTGAAGACCTTTCTCTTGTAAATGTATTTGTTGTCACACATGCAGGACTGGAATTATAGCAATAGCTGTAATTCCTAGTATATACAAATGTATAAAATAAGACTACTTTCACACTGGGGCGTGGTGGCGTTAGCGGTAAAATGCTGATAGTCTTAGCCGCGCTTTACTGCTGTTATAGCGGTGCATTTCGGCCACTAGCGGGATGCTTTTAAACCCCGCTAACGGCCAAGGAAAATCACCGCTGCCAAATCGATTTGTAGGTGCTTCGGCAGTGGTGCCCATTGATTTCAATGGCAGGGGCAGTTTGGTAACACTGTATACACCGCTCCCTCACCACCCAAAGATGCTGCTTGCAGGTCTTTTTTCCTGTCCTGCAAGTGCACTACCCCAGTGTGAAAGCACTCAGGCTTTCACACTGAGGCTGCAGAAGAGGCAGTTTACAGACGCTTTTCAGGTGCTATTTTTAGCGCAAAAACGCCTCAGTGTGAAAGAAGCCTAACTGTGAAGCCTAACTGTTTCAGATATATACCTTAAATCTGAGCAACCAGAGTGGATAATGATTGAGAGTCAAGCGGGTCCTACATTCTCTTTAGAATATTTACTATGGTGTCCTCCCAAGAGTAGACCTCCTATTATGGCACCTACCCTGTCGCAATCTCTCAATATATGGGACACTCTTAGAAAACTTCCTTCCTTGGTTTCTGAAATACAACCATTAGCTCGCTTGTTTAACAACCCTTTATTCCAACCAGGTAGGAACGTTGAAAACTTCAAATGGTGGCAGGACAAGGGGGTGTACCGCATTGGTCAATTTTTGTTCTCGCACAGGCCCCATACCTCTTAAACATGTTATTGATAAATTATGACTCCCTTCGACAGAAAATTCTAGATTTAATCAGATTTCACACTTTGCCCACTTTTAATGGAAATCTAAGCATAATCCTCAGGGATTCACGACATATGAATGTTGGTGTGAACAGGCTATAGAGCAGAGGGGATTTCTGTGATCTACGCGTCTCTTGCGTCTCATTCAGTAAAACTACCATATATGTTGGCTTGGGTAAAAGAACTCCAGACAGAATGGGAGTTGGAGGATTGGCATGAGAATAATTCTCGCTCGAATAGAGGCATTTATAGCACCTCCCTTATAGAGGCTAATGTCAAGATATTTACTAGACATGTGCACACTGAAATATTTTGTTTCGTAATTTCATTTTCGTCCGAAAAATAGATTTATTTAGTTACTCCCGAAATTTGTTTTTATTTATTTTGTTTTTCATAAAAAAATGCATTCGTCCGAAAATCCAAATTAAGGTTGAATCTGTCATTGAAGGCTTATGGTGTCTGTCGAATGTTCTAAGAAGAGGAAGAAGAAGAAGAAGAAGAAAATTTTTTATCTTTAAAAAAATAAATAAAAAATTTGACTCTTCATATCGAATCTTCATGTCTCTCTATGTCGAATCTTTTCTCTCTATGTCAAATCTTTTCTCTTTATGTAGAATAATATTGGACTAATAGAGTTAAGGTTAGGCACAATTAAGGTCGAATCTGTCATTGAAGGCTTATGGTGTCTGTCGAATGTTCTAAGAAGGAAGAAAGAAAAAAAAAGAAGATTCGACAGAATCTTTAAAAAAAAAAAAAAAAATTGACTCTTCATGTCTCTCTGTGTCGAATCTTCATGTCTCTATGTCAAATCTTTACTCTCTATGTCGAATCTTTTCTCTCTATGTCGACTCTTCTTCATGTCTCTATAATGTCAAATCTTTTCTCTTTATGTAGAATAATATTGGACTAATAGAGTTAAGGTTAGGCACATTCGACCGCAACAAAAACGAAAATAAAGCATGTGTTTATGTCGGATTTTTCAGTTTTTGTTTCTGTGCTTTCGTTATCGTTTGTTAAAACAATAACGAAAATACCTTAAATTCGGACGAAAATGCATTCGGACGAAAACTAATGCACATGTCTAATATTTACAAGATGGTATCTGGTCCCCATAAGATTGGCAGCAATGTATTCTTCTAGTTCACCTTTATGCTTTAGAGCAGGGGTCCTCAAACTTTTTAAACAAGGGGCCAGTTCACGGTCCCTCAGACTGTTGGGGGGCCTTATTATAGTTTAAAAAAATATGAACCTATGCACACATCTTATTTGAAGTGCAAAAAAACAGGAAAAAACAATACAATATTTAAAATAAAGATCCATTTTAATCAACATAAACTTATCAGTATTTCACAGACTCCCCTCATCACAGAACTCCTCCCCAACACAGACACCCCCCCCCCCCATCAAATATTCCCCCATATTAAGCCCCCCATCACAAAGCCCCCCCAACACAAACTTCTCTCCATCACAAAGCCTCCAATAACTGAGCCCATCACAAAGCCCCCCAACACAAACTCCTCTATATCACAAAGCCCACAACAACAGACCCCCCACCACAAACTCCTCTCCATCAAAAAGCTCCCATAACAGATCCTCCCCATCATAAAGCCCCCCATCACAAACTCCTCTCCATCACAAAGCCCACAATAACAGACCCCCCATCACAGACTCCCATAACAGATCCCCCATCACAGACTCCTCTCAATCACAGATTCCCCCCATCAAAAAGCCCCCATATCAGGTCCCCCCATAGCAGACCCCCCCTATTACAGACTCCCCCCATCACAAAGCCCACACAACACAAACTCCTCTCCTCACATAGCCCCCATAACAGACCCCCCCATCACAGATCTCCCCCCTATCACAGATCTCTCCCCCTATCACAGATCCCCCCCCATCGATATTACACTGCTGCCCCTGCTATAACATCCCAGCACTCCGCCTCTCTGCTACCTTAATCACACAAGGGGGTGTGACAATTTAGAAAAAAAATGCAATATTTTTTACTTTTTGCTATAATAAATATCCCCTTAAAATATATATATAACATTTTTTTTCCCCCAGTTTAGGTCGATACGTATTCTTCTACCTATTTTTGGTAAAAAATATCGCAATAAGCGTTTATCGGTTGGTTTGCGCAAAATTTATAGCGTTTACAAAATAGGGGATAGTTTTATTGCATTTTTATAAAAAAAAAATGTTTTACTACTAATGGTGGCGATCAGCGATTTTTTTCGTGACTGCGATATTATGGCGTAAACTTCGGACAATTTTGACACATTTTTGGGACCATTGTCATTTTCACAGCAAAAAATGCATTAAAAATGCATTGTTTATTGTGAAAATGACAATTGCAGTTTGAGAGTTAACCACAGGGGGCGCTGATGGGGTTATGTGTGACCTGAAGTGTGTTTACAACTGTAGGGGGTGTGGCTGTAGGTGTGACGTCATCGATTGTGTCCCCCTATAAAAGGTATGACACAATCGATGCTGCTGCTACAGTGAAGAACGGGGAAGCCATGAAGAACTGGGACTCCAGCAGCGATTGGGTCCGCAGGTCTCGCGGTCCCGGTCATGGAGCTTCGGACCGGGTCACGGGAGCGCGCCATGGGCACGCGCCCACGACCCGCGGCTGGGTACTAGTACAGGACGTACCTGTACGTACATGTGCCCAGCCGTGCCATTCTGCCGACGTATATGTGCAGGAGGCGGTCCTTAAGTGGTTAAAGGGGCAGTCCGCGAGCTGGGTAAATCACACTGGCAGGCCGGATCCAGACCGCGGGCCTTAGTTTGAGGACCCCTGCTTTAGAGGATGCCAAGGTATGGGTTCTATGATTCACATCTGGTGGGAATGTCCCAGGATTCGTGGATTCTGGAATAAGGTCTTTCACATCATCCGAAAAGTAACAGAGTGTGCTATTTCTCAAACTCCAGTGATTGCTTTGCTTAATGGCTTTTTGCCTAATGTTCCTAAAAACGCCCACAAATTGATCCTGTTTATATTAACGGGTGCCAAATTAACTATTGCCAAAGCATGGAAGAGGGTGTCGGTATCTTTATTATCCATGAAAAGGAAGATCCCATGAATAATGGAACAGGAAAAAATGGTTAGTTCTCTATTGGACAAGACCACACAGTTTGAAGCTATGTGGGAACCCTGGGCTCGGTTTCTAGGGATTTCACTGATTCCGGACGCAGGTAGCAACACCAATTTCTGATTTTTGAACTCACTACTGGGCAGACTTTTCTTATTCTTTTTTCTTATTCTTTTCTTATTTCTATCCTTTAGTTTATTCTCTTCTCTATTCTCTTCTTTTTAGATTTTTTTTTCTTCTTTCTTTCGCTTTCCTTCCCTTATGATCAATAGAGTTTTTTCATTTAGTTCTATAGGAATTCTCAGGTGTATAAACTCATTCATCGAATCTAGGTCAGGATGTTAGACTTTGACCTTATGTGTTGGAAATATAGTATTGTGTTTTTCTTAGAGCTTACATTTTTCCTCAAGCATGTAATCATAAGATGACAACGATTTCTCCTTTTTTTCCTATTGGAAGGTTATTAAGAAGTGCTTGAGATAATAAAAATATCTTAAAAAAAAAAAGTGCTTGAGAGTAGGGAAACGGTCTCTCATAACTCCTCTGACACAGTGTGATCCTTTTAGGGGTGTCAGAGGAGGAGTGAGGTTCTAATTTAACTTTGATTAGGCATACACACAATATGAAATTGACTACGTTTAAGTCACATGTTTGATGTATTCTATCGTGTTAGTTCTAACTGTCATAGTGGTATGCTTACCTATGGAAAATTGAAACAACTCATGCATCCACTGGGAATTATATTAAAATGTACTTTATTTGATGAATTTATTGTATTGAATATTTTCTGTAATGAATATTTATTTATGCTAAAAAAAAAATTTTGATTGGAAAAGATTTTATAAAGATGTGCGTGCCTGAATTGCCGCTTTAAATGTAATATTAAATGATTAATTCTAAAGATCCTATGCATTATATTTAATTCACAAATATATTTTCACATTTTTTTTAAACATATTTGCATGTTAAAATAGGAAATCCTCATAACCACAAATGTTCTATTTTTTAAAGGTTAAAAAAAAATTGTCAAATGATTCAATAATATTAAAAATGTATGTTATTGAAATTGTTAGCACATTTTTTTGCCAATATATTCCAATGCCAATACCAATACAATGCCAATACAAAAAAAAAACACTTTGATGATAAAAATGCTGTAACTTGTGATTACTTACTAGTAATTACAGTAAACACAATTAAATATAATACCTATGATGTGGATGTCATATATGCTATGAAAGAATAAAATAAATGATTTTTAGCACACTTACCGCTGCATGATGTGATTGCAATCAAAATGATAAATGATGCATAGAAGGCATTTAATAAACACCTATACTGCTCAGATTGCATGATGATGACCAGAAAGTTGAGACAAAAGACACAGTTGCAGCACTTTTACCTTTCAAACCCTTCACAGATTATCGGAAATGTCCCCTTGGCTCTGTCGAGAACACATTAGTAACCACTTCCTCAATGTGGACCATAACTATAGACGACTGCTGTAGATGGTAATAAATATGTTATGGTTCACTGCTTTGGTTTAAAGAATACCACTTCAATGGCAATTCTTTGCGCTGTATAAGACCTTCTGATAACCATACAAAATATAGATGATCCTAACAATGGAAGGCTGGAAGGCTGTATAGTGACCTATTGCAAAATTCTTATTTAATGTTAACAATTTCCCTAACGTATACAAAGTTATGATTTGATGGTATATGGTCCCCTCAAGAATAGCTTGCAGGAATTCTGGTTATTCTAACAAATGCTTTCACGGTTGCACTTTAACCACTTCAGCCCCGGAAGGATTTGCCCCCAGCCTGACCAGGCCATTTTTTGTTATACGGCACTGCATAGCTTTACCTGACAATTGTGCGGTCTTGCAAAATTGTACCCAATCAAAATGTATATCAATTTTTTCCCCACAAATAGAGCTTTCTTTTGGTGGTATTTGATCACCTCTGCAGTTAAAAATTGTTGTACTATAAACAAACAAATGCGCCAATTTTTTAAAAAAAACACAATGGCCCAGATTCAGGTAGATTTGCCCATTACTTACACATGAGCTGCTCAGCTGAATTTCTCTGCGCTGGAGCAATTTTCCCAAATTGCCACCTGATTCAGGAATCGTTTGTTCAGTTAATTTGCTCCTGTTTAAGGCAAAGCTGAGGGCGCAAGGCCGTGCAAGTCAAAGTGGGTGTGCCCCTATGTAAATTAGGAATTTTCGGCTCAGCAGAGGTTTGCGCCGGGCGCGCGCATGCGCAGTTAGATCGCTGCCGTCTGCGCATGCGTCAAACTGCGCCTAGCATAATTTCAGGGCAAATCATGCTCAGCTGCTTGCACTGAGCAAATAAATAGGAGCAGACTTGCGCAGGTTCTTTGCTGAATTTCATCCTGCTTTTTCCTACCCCCCCTGAGCAAGGAAATTCAGCCCATTTTCAAGAGATGGCACCTCCCAAAGGGACAAAAAAAAGGAAGGCAAACTTTGTGGCTGCGGAGATGGACATCTTAATTGCTGCACTCCAGCAACATAAAGAGCTTCTATATGGTGCCCAGCGGGCAAACACCACCGTTGCCCAAAGGAGGGCTATATATGAAGCCATAGCCCTGGACATCAATGCCCTGGGTAATGAAGAGCGTACCTGGGATGACATCCAGAAAAAGCTCAACGATATGAGGCGCAGGGTCCGGGATAAACTGGCTCTTATCCGAAAATATACCGGTGGCACGGGAGGTGGCCCACAATGTAATATCCGCCTCAATCAGGAGGAGCAGCTTATTGCCCAAACGTTTGTGCAGGAGCAGGTGGAGGGACTTGAAGGGTACGACTCCACTGTTGGGAACTTGGGGACTGGTAAGTTATTTTTGTTTCATATCTGCTGTGCATCATGGGAGGGGGTAGAAGTGAACATATTTGTGGGTAGAAGTGAAGATGGAAGTATTATTTTTGTTTCATATCTGCTGTGCATCATGGGAGGGGGTAGAAGTGAACATGTGAGAAGTGTGTTGCACCAGCAAAATATTTCGTTTTGGTGTCATCCACAGGTGGTGATGAGGAAGATGAAGCTGGGCCGTCTTCGGCTGCGGGTCGACCCAGCCCATCCATACCAGAGCCAGGGGTCCAGTCAGGCCCCATGGACATTCTGTCTATGCTGGTCCAGGAGGAGATCCTACCGGGGCCAAGTATGGTGGAGGAACTTGTTTGCGAGGATGATTCCTTTATCCTCATCCAGGAGGACTCTGGCTCCCTCCAGGAGGATACCACCATCCCTGAGCAACCCACCACCCCCCCGCCCAGCACGTCATCCCCCTCCAGGGCAAGCCCCTCCAGGGCAAGCCCCTCCATTGTGGACCCCTCCCCTTCTCCCTCTGTCCGTGCCCGAGCCTCTCCTCCCAGGAAGGCTCAGTCCAAAACGCGGCATATCCTCCACCCTCCGTGACGGTCTGCTGGAGGAGCAGGCCCTGCAGACCCGCCATATAGGGGCCATGGTGGGAGAGGTGCGTCGTCTGGCGGACAGCATGGCATCCACCTCCACCTCTGTGCAGCATGCCCTCACCCTGCATGCGGACCGGGACAAACATGTCTCACAGAGCCTGGGTGAAATTAGTGGCAACTCAAAGGCCATAGTCACCTGCTTGGTGGCTCAGGAGACCACACCCGCTTTATTAAGCAGGATGACAGCTGCGGTGGAGGCTAATACCGCTGCTGTGCAGGACAACACCGCTGTAGTGCGGGAGGAGGTGAGAGTTACCCGCCGTCATCAGCGGGATACCACCACCCGCCAAATGAGGATGTTGGCCCAGACCAACACCATCCTCGCCCGCCTGGCCAACGCCATGGAGGGCATGCAGCCACCACCTGCGCGGAGTGTGGAAGTAGGGGTTGATGCTCCTCCCCCCCCTCAATCCCCACCCCATGCCTCCTCCGCACCACAGAGATTGAGGAGCCAGAGCCGGGGCACCCTTGACCGAAAGAAAAAAACAAAAAAATTATTTTAATTTTACATTTTTTTATGCACAGAATATGATGTATTTTTTTTTTATATATGCTCAGGATATGAGTTTATTTTTTTTTTATATGCTCAGGATATGAGCTTTTATATTTATTTGTAGTCCCTACACACGGTGAGGAGTGTATACTACAGTGTGACTGGTGTGTGAATGGGGGGGGGGTGGCACTCCTGCTGGAAAAGGGGTGTCACCCTCTGCCATGTGAAAGGTGTATGAATGGACAGCAACATAATTGGAGCCTTGACGCGGCGTTGCTGCTCCCTAATACCATGGGGTATTGTTGGGTCTAATCCAATTTGGGGTGCATGTGTCGGGTGTGTGCTAGGGACTACAGTGGTGTGCATTATACTTGTGACAAGATCAGGGTGTGTTTAATGTGCAAAGAGACGTTCCACAAGACCATTCCGGATTGCTCTTCCCTCAGAAGATCCGGTAGTGTTTCTTGGGGAGGGGGGGGTTGCGTGGTTCGGGGGTAAGGTCATTGCGTAGCTAAATGTGCATGCCCCTTCTTTGAGCTAAATTGTGGAGAATACTACATGCCCCGACGATTTGGCACACAAAGTTGGGTGAATACAACAGGGTCCCCCCTGATTTATCCAGACATCTGAATCGAGATTTAAGGATGCCAAATGTGCGCTCCACCACCGCACGGGTACGTGCATGGGCTTCGTTATATCTTTCCTCTCCTGGTGTTTGAGGGTTACGAAATGGGGTCATCATGTGAGGACCCAGGGCATATGCAGAGTCACCTGGAAGGAAAAAGAAAGGAGGATGTTAGTCGTGCATGTGCCCCTTGTGATGTGTGCATCATGGGGGGGGGGCAGTCATACCTGACACCCATGTCACTCACCAATCAGCCAGCTGTCTCCATACATGTTCTGGTCAAACTCGGTTGGGATGGGGCTGTGTCGGTAAATAAAACTGTCATGGCTTGACCCTGGGTGTTTGGCACGGACATGCCATATGAGGCCATGTGCATCCACAATCATCTGCACATTTATCGAATGCCAATGTTTCCTGTTGCAGTAGATATGCTCGAGGAGCCGGGGGGGCGTAGTGCCACATGGGTACAATCTACTGCACCCACAGTGCGTGGAAATCTGGCTATTGCATAAAAATCACTGATTGCCTTCTGCCGCAGGTCAGCTGTGGTTGGTTTGATAAATTGTGTGCCCATTCGTCTGAGTATTGCAGGGATCACTTGGTGGACACACCTGCTCATGCTGGATTGGGACATCCCCGCCACCATTCCACCTGTGCGCTGAAATGAGCCACTTGACAAAAAATGAAGGGTTGCCACTACCTTCACCAGTGGCTGCACTGCCTGTCCCCGATGGGTCGGGCTGCTGATGTCATCCTGCAGGATTGTTACCAACTCAAGGATGACTTCAGGGCTGAAGAGAAACATGCGATACACCTCATTATCACTCACATGAAAAAGGTTGTAGCGCCCTCTGTAAATCCTCTCCCGTGCCCTCCTACGAGTCGGCTCAGTCAATAGAATATCAAGAACCATAGCTGCCCCTGGCATGTTGGTGCACAGATGTGAGGTTCCGAAAATGTGGGTGCTCTGCTTGTTCAGCTCGTCTGTCTAGGTGCTGCTGAAGTTGCGCGCTCCTTCAGATGACATTTGGCCATCTTTTGCTAACTTGCCCCTGCTTTTAGCAGGAGCAAGTTTGCCCGGGGAAAAAACCTTGCGCGCTTCCAGCGCAAGATGCGCATCACACGCGCATGTTTCTGAATCATCGGCAGTACCTAATTTGCATATTCGCTGAGGGAATTCCATGAAGGCGCAACTTACACCCCGCGCAAAATTGCGCGAAAATTGCGCAGGAGCAGCTAGGCTGCGTGCGTGGGAAAATGGCCGCATTTCAGGCTTAACTGGTTTACTGAATCAGCCGCAAATTTGCATGGGAGCAAATCAGTACTTGCGCGGCGCAAATCACACTTGCTCCCGCGCAAGTGCTTCTTGAATCTGGGCCAATATTTTGCACTTTTTGTTATAATAAATATCCAGATTTTTTTTAAAACAAAACAAATTTCTTTATTAGTTTAGGCAGAAGTCGCAATAAGCGTATATTGATTGATTTGCGCAAAAGTTATAGCGTCTACAAAATAAGGCATAGATTTATGGCATTTTTATTATTATTATTTTACTAGCAATGGCGGCGATCTGTGATTTTTATCAGGATTGCAACATTGCGGCAGACAGATCTGACACTTTGGACACTTTTTTTGGGACCATTGACATTTATATAGCGATCAGAGCTAAAAATAGCCACTGATTAGTGTATAATTGTAAAAGTCCAAAATGCAGCGCTTAAAATAAAAAAGTGATTAAAAAAATGTGATAGTCGAAATAGAAAAAATCCAATGAAGAAGGAAGATGAGGAACTTCCACCAAACTTCAGGGTGCATACAGAAAAAGCACACCAACACCCCAGTGCTATCAATCTGCTTACCAGAAAGATATGAAAACAGTCATGTAATCATATGATGCAGAGGATCAGTAGTGGATAACAGCACTTCAAAACCTGCACCATTCTTGATAATTCTTCGTGTTATATGGTTTTGGTCAACAAACCTTTTAAATCATGGTCTTTTCTTATCTCTATTGAGGCCATGATCACATATTTTGATCACTTTTTTATTTTAAGTGCTGCATTTTGGACTATTATATTTTGCGTTTGAATTATCTACAAACTGTGCTGTCTGCTTTTATTGTATCTATATTTTATTTATATTTTTTTATCTTCATTTGTTAAAGTTAGCGCAGATATCTGTTCACTCTGCTTTAGTGTATAAATGTAACTGGCAGGGAAGGAGTTACCACTAGGGGGCATTTAAGGAGTTACCTGTGTTTCCTAGGTGTGTTCTAACTGTGGGGGGATGGGACTGACTAGGAGAGTAGACCGATCAGTGTTTACACACACAGATCCACGTTCCTGCTGTCACAAGCGATCGTGGGTGCCCAGCGGACATCGCGCCCGCCGGGAACGCGCATCGGCTCAGGTGACATGCGGCAGGCCTCCGGTGACCTGCTAGGCCGTCTTAAAGCTCATGCAAAATGCCTTCATATTTGGAAATAGGGTTATGACACATTTATGCAACTATAGGCATCAACAGCCTAAGATCTTCTTTGAGATCACCTTAAATGGCTTCTTCCCACTATAAATATGTCTGCAACTCTTCCTTCTCCCATGGACCTAACGTGGATAGGAAGGGCATGTCCTTTAGCCTTCCCCCCTGCCCCACTCTGTCTACCCTTCCTTTGCCTCTACCAATATCTACTCCAATATCCTCCACTATCTGTTCTGTATCTTTTATATTAAGGACCCCCCCCCCCCCCCCCCCTTTTTATTATGTTTCAAAATTGATAATACACCATTCACTTAGTTTAAATGTAATAATCTTTATAAAATAAAATTACCTATGACCAAAGAAAATTTGTATCCTTGAGGCGCGTGCGCAAAGCTTAGTCCAAGAGCTCCGTCCCATTCTGGCTGCCCAGCACTATTGGTGACAAGCGGTGTCACCTAACCACTCCTTAGACAAATTGGGACAGCCAGGTGGAACCTGCAGGCACTGAGCTATGGACCCGTAGACAGCTAGGACTTCCAAGATGGTGGCGGAGCAGCAGCTTCACATGGCAGTTCTTTCAGGGGACAATGCAGCTGCCTCCTGGCGAGTTCCGCAGCAAACGGAGGTACTACATGGAAACTCCTATGAATACACCTTTTTGGGTGCCTATATCCCCAGCATCCATGGTGTCCTTAATTAACCAAATGCTCAATGAGCTTCTACTGACCCTCATGGTGGCCTCTTCACCAAGGCCTAGTGATTTCACACATGGTACAAGCCATCTCTCCAAACAGCCTCAGTATATGGGATATATTGTCACCAAATTTGCAGAAATGCTGGACCGTGGCATATCACATACAGCTGTCAAAATAACATCTGACATTAAAGTCGATCTTCAAACCCTAGGCTCATGTATGGAAAATATTGAGACCAGACTGGACACCACAGCTGCATGGGCCAATCAGAATACAGACCGGATCCAGGACCTTCACAACCAACTTGAAGTTGTTATGGCCAATTTTAGAATCAGGGGCCTGCCAGAAACCACCCTATGGGGCTGATTTACCAAAGCCTTTACTCCATGACTCATGGAGTAAAAGCAGGAGTAGCAGCCGTTTGGTCATTTACTAAAGAAATACGCTGCTAGTGCAGTGTATTTCCCTAGTAACTAATGTGCTCCGTGCGCCCAGGAGAGGGTGCATTGTGCACCTGATAGACCTGGCGCACGGCACATTGAAATGTAAATTGCGGGGGTTTGGGCGGGAGTTTATTAGGGGGGGAGGTGGGGGGATGCAGGGGAAGTGAAGTGACATGTGTTTGAATGTGTTTGGCGGGCCGAATTGAAAGTGAAAGTGTTTTTTGAAAACAGATCCCCGTACGCTTGCACAGTGCGCCTGAACCTCGGGAGAGAAATTTCGGAGCTTCCCGTGCGCCGTGTCAGTACGCCATGAAAATCTCGGTAAATACCAAGCGGCGTACCCGTGATTGCGCAGCGTGACACGGCACACGGGAATCTCCGAGTTGTTTTCAGCCATGAAGGGGAACTCCGCGCCAAATTTCAAACTTGAAATCGGCGCGGGTCCCCCTCCAGGGGTACATTAGGCTCTTAGGCTTGGTCCGGAACGTGAGGGGTTAAACCCGCGCCGATTTGGCACGGGGTTCCCCCCCCAGATCCAAACCAAGCCCTCATCCCAAGCACGCAGTCTGGCCCGGACAGGAATGGGGGTGGGGACGAGCGAGCGCCCCCCGCCTCCTGAGCCGTACCAGACCGCATGCCCTCAACATGGGGGAGTGTGTGCTGTGGGGGAGGGGGGCACTGCCCCCCCACCCCACAGCACTCTTGCCCCCATGTCGATAGAGACAAGAGCCTCTTCCCGACAACCCTTGCCATTGGTTGTCGGGGTATGCGGGCGGGGCTAATCGGAATCTGCGAGCTCCCTTTAATAAGGGGGCCCCCAGATGCCGGCCCCCCACCCTATGTGAATGAGTATGGGGTACATCGTACCTCTACCCATTCACCTGGGGGAAATGTAAAGTTAAATAAAACACCACACAGAATAAAATATTTTATTAATCAGCTCCGGAGCCCCCCCTTTCTTCTTTAGCTCTTTCACAAGGGGGGGTTTCTTCTCTCCCGATCTTCTGCCGGGACCCTGGGCTCCGGTGATTTCTGCCAGGGGAGGGCGCCATCCCTCGGTCCTCTCCGGAGCCTTCCGTCGGGGGCCCCCACCCCATTTAAGCTCTTTTACATTCGGGGGGGGGCCATCCGGACTTCGGCGACTTCTGCCGGGGGATGGCGCCTATCCCCCGGTCTTTCCGGTGCCTTTCACCAGGGTTCCGGTCTTCCTGGTCTTCTGCCGGGGGTGCGCCAACTCCCCGGTCTTTTCTCTGCTCCCTCTTCTGCCTGGCTCCCCCGCGGAGCCAGGGCTTTCTTCCGTCTTCTTTCTTCTCTCTTCCTTCTTCTGCCTGTCTCCTCCGGGGGCACAGGGCTTGTCTGCGCTGTCCTCTCCCTTCTCTTCCATTGGATGTTGACACGACGAGGTTCCGCGCTGACATGCCATGTCAGCGGCGGGCATCGACTTATATAGGGCAATGCCACCATGTGACCTCAACCCATGTGACATCACATTCCCTGGGCATGATGGAAATGTGATGTCACATGGGTTGAGGTCACATGATGGCATTGCCCTATATAAGTCGATGCCCGCTGCTCAGACGGCATTCCAGCGCGGAACCTCGTCGTGTCAACATCGAATGGAAGAGAAGGGAGAACACAGCGGAGACAAGCCCTGTGCTCCCGGAGGAGCCAGGCAGAAGCGGAAGGCACCGCAGAAGCCCGGAGGGTGGTGCCCTCCGGCGGAAGAAAGCCCTGTGCTCCACGGAGGAGACAGGCAGAAGCGGAAGGCATCGCAGAAGCCCGGGGGTGTCGCCCCCGGCGGAAAACACCGTAGAAGCCTGGGACCCTCCCCCAAAGGCAAGGAGCCTCACTGGTGAAGGGGGTCCCGGTGAAAGATGGCGATGAAGATGGGAGGGTGCAGGTGCACCCCCCCCGCAGAAACCGACGAAGCCCGGGACCCTCCCCCAAAGGCAAGGAGCCTCACTGGTGAAGGGGGTCCCGGTGAAAGACGGCGCTGAAGACGGGGGGGTGCAGGTGCACCCCCCGCAGAAACCGACGAAGCCCGGGACCCTCCCCCAAAGGCAAGGAGCCTCACTGGTGAAGGGGGTCCCGGTGAAAGACGGCGTTGAAGACGGGGGGGTACTGAATTTTGGCCCCATTGCAGGAGTGCTTTCAATAGTAAAGCGTGACATGTAAGGTATCTATTTACTCGGTGTAACATCATCTTTCACATTATCACCAAAAATTGGGCTAACTTTAGTGTTTTGTGAATTTTTAACCACTTGAGCCCAGACCATATTGCTGGTCAATGACCGGGCCAATTTTTGTGATTCGGCACGGCGTCGCTTTAACTGACAATTGCGCAGTCGTGCGACGTGGCTCCCAAACAAAATTGGCAACCTTTTTTTTCCCACAAATAGATTATTACAGTTGTATTCAAAATTATTCAACCCCCACTGAAATTGATTGTTTGGCCAGTTTGACATTGATTTTGATCATCCTGTCATCCTGCTTACAATTAAATCAAAGAGGCACGTGTAGGTCCGACAAATATAACATAACATTTTTAATGAAATAACCACAAATGTCTTTTCTGTGCTCACATCATTATCAGTTTTATTCAACCCTCAAGTGACATTCAATCTTAGTACTTAGTACAACATCCTTTTACAGTTATAACAGCTTTTAAACGTGAAGCATAGCTTGACACAAGTGTCTTGCAGCGATCTACGGGTATCTTCGCCCATTCATCATGGGCAAAAGCCTCCAGTTCAGTCACATTCTTAGGCTTGCGCACTGCAACTGCTTTCTTTAAGTCCCACCAGAGGTTCTCAATCGGATTTAAGTCTGGTGACTGCGATGGCCACTCCAAAATGTTCCAGCCTTAATCTGCAACCATGCTCTAGTGGACTTGGAGGTATGCTTGGGATCATTGTCCTGTTGAAAGGTCCAACGTCTCTCAAGCCTCAGGTTTGTGACGGACTGCATCACATTGTCATCCGATATCTCCTGGTACTGAAGAGAATTCATGGTATCCTGCACACGCTGAAGCTTCCCTGTACCTGCAGAAGCAAAACAGCCCCAAAGCATGATTGAACCCCCGCCATGCTTCACAGTGGGCAAGGTGTTCTTTTCATCATAGGCCTTGTTCTTCCTCCTCCAAACATAGCGTTGATCCATGGGCCCAAACAGTTCTAATTTTGTTTCATCAGTCCACAGAACACAATCCCAAAACTTCTGTGGTTTGTCCACATGACTTTTGGCATACTGCAGTCGACTCTTCTTATTCTTTGGAGACAGCAAGGGGGTGCGCCTGGGAGTTCTGGCATGGAGGCCTTCATTATGCAGTGTGCGCCGTATTGTCTGAGCAGAAACTTCAGTACCTACATCTGACAAATCTTTTCTCAGTTCCTCAGCAGTCACATGGGGACTGTTCTCCACTCTACGCTTCAGGTAGCGCACAGCAGTCGAAGTCAGCATCTTCTTTCTGCCACGACCAGGTAGCGTTTCAACAGTGCCCTTTGCCTTGAATTTGCGAATGATGCTTCCTATGGTGTCTCTTGGTATGTTTAACATCTTTGCAATCTTCTTATAGCCATTGCCCTTCCTGTGAAGAGTAATCACCTCCTCTCTTGTCTTCCTGGACCATTCTCTTGACTTCATCATGTTTGTAACCACACCAGTAAATGTCTAGAAGGAGCTGAGTATCACAGTCATTTTAAAGCTGCCTAATTGGTGCTTATTAGGCTTTATTGCTGCTTCCTGACATCCACAGGTGTTTTCAATACCTGATTGAATACACTTCAATTAACCTCTGTTCTTCAGAGTGGTAGTCTTTAAGGGGTTGAATAATTGTGTAAATGAAGAATTCACAAAAGAAACATTTACTACTGTATTACAAAACCAATTGATGTCAGTTTAGTTGCATATGGTTCTTTAAGAAGTCCTTGTAGGATTTCATTCTGAATACAATTACAAATGTACACTAAATTCCCTAAAACCCTTTACAGCATTGGGGGGTTGAATAATTTTGAACACAACTGTAAATGTGCGTGTTCACTTCTGTCTTTAACACCTCCCCTTCAGGCTGGAAAGCATCAGATCAGGGGAAAAAAAAAAAAAAAAAGCTCTCATGCCATTGCAGCTTTGTTCCTACATGTGTGATGAACTGAGTCTGCTCAGACACTTAGAAAAAAATTATCCTTTCTTTTTAAAAGGTGAAAATCACTTTGATGCTCATAGAGCGTGGTTTGGGTTAATACCAGGTGTGCGCAATTACAAGCTCACCCAAACTAGAGACTGCAATTTGTTCATGTGATTTCAATTGCTTCATTACTAGCACTGTTATAAAAAGCATGGATCGATCATTCCTCAGCTGCCCTCAGAAGGGGCAGGCTGGCAGAAATGCAGGTGCACCCCCCACAGAAACCGACGAAGCCCGGGACCCTCCCCCAAAGGCAAGGAGCCTCACTGGTGAAGGGGGTCCCGGTGAAAGACGGAGCTGAAGACGGGGGGGTGCAGGTGCACCCCCCCGCAGAAACCGACGAAGCCCGGGACCCTCCCCCAAAGGCAAGGAGCCTCACTGGTGAAGGGGGTCCCGGTGAAAGACGGCGTTGAAGACGGGGGGGTACTGAATTTTGGCCCCATTGCAGGAGTGTTTTCAATAGTAAAGCGTGACATGTAAGGTATCTATTTACTCGGTGTAACATCATCTTTCACATTATCACCAAAAATTGGGCTAACTTTAGTGTTTTGTGAATTTTTAACCACTTGAGCCCAGACCATATTGCTGGTCAATGACCGGGCCAATTTTTGTGATTCGGCACGGCGTCGCTTTAACTGACAATTGCGCAGTCGTGCGACGTGGCTCCCAAACAAAATTGGCAACCTTTTTTTTCCCACAAATAGATTATTAAATGTGCGTGTTCACTTCTGTCTTTAACACCTCCCCTTCAGGCTGGAAAGCATCAGATCAGGGGGAAACAAAAAAAAAAAGCTCTCATGCCATTGCAGCTTTGTTCCTACATGTGTGATGAACTGAGTCTGCTCAGACACTTAGAAAAAAATTATCCTTTCTTTTTAAAAGGTGAAAATCACTTTGATGCTCATAGAGCGTGGTTTGGGTTAATACCAGGTGTGCGCAATTACAAGCTCACCCAAACTAGAGACTGCAATTTGTTCATGTGATTTCAATTGCTTCATTACTAGCACTGTTATAAAAAGCATGGATCGATCATTCCTCAGCTGCCCTCAGAAGGGGCAGGCTGGCAGAAATGCTGTTGCTAAACACAAATGTGGTTTGTTGCATGTTTTTTTTTTTTTTTTTGCCTATGGTTTTTGTTTATTTTAAAATGATGTTCACTTTGATGTATTTGTCTATGTGGCCTTATTTTATGAAAAATTTGTCAAGATGTTGTGACGTTAAAACTATGTTTATTTTGATTTTTGAAATGTATTTTTGCTTGTGTGTTTGTTTGTCTTTTTTTGCTTTCCTTGTTTTGTTGACCAATAAAAATTACTTAAAAATTTGGAAGTTTGTTTTTTGTTACTTTTTCATGCTATATTTTGACAGCTGCAGCTGAAATAGGTTTGGGCCTAACAAATTATGTGTGATTTTTGTCTAAGCTTCTTTCCTGGTGTGTAGGCATGAAATGTTTGCCATGTTTAATCTCGAGGAAATTAAAGACAAACTGGTAAGTATTTTCTTTTTTCTGCAGTGGTCCTCAGCCCTCAAGTACCCCCGACAGGACATGTTTTGTGGATTTCTCTTATCAAGAATTGCTGTCCAGACTGTCTTTTAAAGCACATGTGCAAGATGAAGTAAAACCTGCAAACATGGCCTGTGGGGGGGGGGGGGGAATTGCTATTGGTGGACAGGCTTGACGTGCTGATTTACAGCACTGTGCTTAAATCTAGCGCAAGGCAATCCTATTCAAATTGTGGGTGTTTGAGGGAAGCCAAGTGAGTGTTAGAACCCCTGCTTTGTGTTTTTTTTTGGGTTGAGCTTTGTGTCCCTTTTCTTAAAATTGGCTTCACTTCCTGTCACACAGCTGAACAGGAAGTGAGGTTAAAACCCTACCAGTGTCTTTTCTTGGGGACACAGGTCAATCTAACTAGTGTCCCCATTAAGCAAATTGCACTCCAGCACTGCTGTGTACACCCCAAATCATGGAAAACAATTTTGTGGCGCTAAAAATAATAATAATAATAATGATGATGATATGGTACTAATAGTCTGTGTTAACACCAATTGACAGTGTAATCAAATGAAAAAGTCCATATATAATAAATCAATGACAGTAGATAGTTAAAAATAAACTGTTGATGGATGAGTAATCAAGTGAATGGTTCCAAACACCACGGTGAATCAAAGTAATTGATTTGTGAAAATGACCACCACCAGAAGCAGAGGCTTACCAGAGGTATTGAACCCAAATAAGCATACGCTTAAAGGGTCAATACAAGCTGAATGTAAGTTGGTGAAGACCACATCAACCGGATCTGGATATACAATTGGGAGGATACCCTGAAGACATCACGTAAACCAGCACAGGGGGGAATGGCAGCAACTTGGAGGTAATTCTCAAAGGATCAGGCCGTATCCAAAGTGCATGAAGGAAAACGAAGGCACATAGTGTGATACCGTAACAATGTTGAGATTTAATAACGGTTAAAAACACTTACAGTTTTGCTGAATAAAAAGGACATCAATAAGAAATAGTGCATGGCAGCAGCAGAGTCCCGACGCGTTTCGCAATAGTTTGCATCATAGTTTGCATCACCCCAAATCATGGGTCTTCAAACTACGGCCCTCCAGTTGTTCAGGAACTACAATTCCCATCATGCCTAGTCATGTCTGTGAATGTCAGTGCATTACAAGGCCTCATGGGATGTGTAGTTCTACAACAGCTGGAGGGCCGTAGTTTGAGGATCCCTGCCCCAAATGATTATTTAGTTTGAGGTTTAGTAAAGGCAAAGCCACTCTGCAGTACAAGCATAGTTGCTGAAAATCAGAGAGGAAGCACTGATGGTTTTAACATCCAATCCTGTAGAAGCAAAGTTGTTTTGTTTTCTTCCTTGCTTTGCACTTGTAGTGCAAAGTGGATTTGCCTTTAGTAAATGGACCCCAAAGTCCAAGATCCCTAATAATTTGGGGTGTACACAGCAAAATGCTAGAGTGCAATTTACATAATGGGAAACTATTTAGATTGATCTCTGTGTCCCCAAGAAAAGATATTAGTAAGGTTTTGTAAGGTACCTGTAAAAGGTAATGTCCGAAGTGGAAGTAGTGTGCTTGAGATCCAGGCAAAGCGTCGTCAGGCAAATAGTTCACAATCAAAATCCGGAGAAGAGTCAGGCAGGCTAAGGTCATTCACGATCTGGCGGCAAGGTACAAAATCAGCAGGCTGTAGAATAGTCGGGATATCAGGCAGGAGTTCAATACAAGGAAGATCACTGAAGTCAAAACACCCAGGGAAGAAATCCAAATAAACGGGCACTGAGTGATGACCTCACTTCCTATTTAAAGGCTGTCCAGATTGAGAATTGTCCACAGCTGGCAGCAGGTGGAGCTAGAGAGTATGATGTAGTGTTGAACACAGTAAGGACATTCCCAAAGTCTAGATCTCTTCTGTAGCACAACAGGTAAGGCTATAGTTTAAGAGACCAGGAAGATCCCGGTTCGAATACAACCCGGGTCATGACAGGGCCCCCTCCCCAATGGACCCCTCCGGGGGCCTAGCGGGGCTTAGTGGGAAACGAGGTATGGAAGTCTCGTATAAGAGAAGGGGCATGCAGATCTTTGGCTGGAACCCAGGAGCGGTCTGTGACAGGATACCCCTTCCAATGAACCAGATACCGAAGGCCACGGCCCTGTCTTCTGGAATCAAGAATCTTGGAGACTTCAAACTCATTTTGTCCATCAACAAGAACAGGAGGAGGTAGCTGTTGTGATCTGGAGTAGCGGTTGAAAATAGCTTTTTTGAGGAGTGAAACGTGGAACACGGGATGTATCCGGAGAGAAGAAGGTAATCTTAAGCGATAGGAAACTGGTCCAACTCGAGCAATGATCCTGTAAGGACCAATGAATCGAGGGCCCAATTTGGTAGAAGGTTGTTTCAGTCTCACATACTTGGTTGATAGCCAAACTCTGTCCCCCACCACATATGGAGGTATATGGCGTCTTCGTCTGTTGGAAAAAAGCCTGTACTTGCCTGCTGACTTCCGTAGTAATAAACGAATCTTCTTCCAATGTAGTAGAATATTTTTCACCCGCTGATCTGCTGCTGGTACACCAGAAGAAGGCTGAAGTAGGGGAAAAGTCTGAGGGTGATAGCCTAGGGCTGCGTAGAATGGTGTGGTATGAAGAGCACTGTGCCAACGGGAATTTAGGGCGAACTCAGCTAAAGGCAAATACTCAGACCAGTTGGAATGTAAGGCATTGACATAATGTCGAAGGTAGGTTTCTATGGTCTGGTTCATGCGTTCGGTTTGACCATCAGTTTGAGGGTGATGTGAGGTAGAGAGTGAGAGCGTTATTCCCAGTTTCTTGCAGAACGCTCTCCAGAAACGGGAAACGAACTGGGATCCGCGGTCTGAGATGACATTGGTAGGTATGCCATGATGTCTTACAATATGGGAAAGGAATAGAGTGGACAGTGCTTTCGCTGTAGGTAATCCCGGAATCGGCACAAAATGAGACATTTTGGAAAAGCGATCCACTGTGACCCATATAGCAGTCATGCCCTCGGACTTGGGTAAGTCTACAATGAAGTCCATGGTCAAATGGGTCCAAGGCTGGCGAGGTGCCGGAAGTGGATGTAACAGTCCAGCAGGTAATGTGCGGGGTACTTTATTAGCAGCACAAGTTGGGCAGGCAGCCACATAGTCAGTAACATCCTTTTTCATACGAGGCCACCAGACATGACGCTGCAAGGTCTTAAGAGTGATGGTGACACCAGGATGACCGGATAACACGCCATCATGTGCCCAGAGGAGTATAGGTTTTCTGAGACTAGGGGCTACGTACAGGCGACCTGGTGGTATCTTCAAGCCCTGGGGAACACGATTCTGGGTTTCTTGTAGCTGTTGGGAAAGGGCCGTAGAGATCTGTGCGACAATTTTGTGAGGTGGGATTATATACTGCTCGGCTGGTTGATCTTCTTCAGAGGAAGCGAACTGTCTGGAAAGAGCATCGGCTTTTTTGTTTCTATGCCCTGGAACGTAAGAAAGGACAAAATTAAAACGGGAGAAAAACAGAGCCCATCGAGCCTGACGTGAGTTCAGACGTCTAGCAGTCTGAAGATACAGTAGGTTTTTATGGTCAGTGAGGATAGTAAAAGGTTTGGGAGCCCCTTCCAGAAGATGTCGCCATTCAGACAATGCCAATTTGATGGCCAGTAGTTCTCGATTCCCAACATCATAATTCATCTCTGCCGGAGAAAACTTTCTAGAGAAAAAAGCTACTGGATGGATTCTACCAGACTTTGGCTGTCTCTGGGAGAGTACGGCACCTGCTCCAACCTCAGAGGCATCAACCTCAACAATGTACTGGAGGTCAGGATTTGGATGCTGAAGAATTGGAGCTTTACTGAACATGTCCTTTAATCGCTGGAAAGCTGATTTTGCTTCTGAAGACCAGGCCTTGCAATTTGTACCCTTCTTAGTCATGGCAGTAAGGGGTGCCGCAATGGAGGCAAAACTCTTAATGAAGCGTCTGTAGTAATTTGCAAACCCTAAAAAGCTTTGGAGTCCTCTTAAAGTGGTCGGTTGGGGCCATTGCAAGACAGCGGAAAGTTTTTGAGGGTCCATTTGGAAACCGTCAGCACTTATGATGTACCCAAGGAAAGGAATACAGCTTTGATGGAAACTGCATTTCTCGATTTTTGCATAAAGATGGTTTTCTCTAAGCCGTTGTAATACCTGTTTCACATGCGAGATGTGCTCTGGAAGAGTCTTGGAAAATATTAAAATGTCGTCCAAGTAGATGATCACAAAACGGTTGCTGAAATCATGAAAAATTTCATTCATGAAACGTTGAAAGACAGCAGGTGCGTTACACAAGCCAAATGGCATGACCAAATATTCAAAGTGTCCATTACGAGTGTTGAATGCTGTCTTCCACTCGTCCCCCTCATTAATTCGAATCAGGTTATAAGCCCCTCGTAAGTCTAGCTTGGAGAATATAACAGCCCCCTTAAGTAGATCAAATAGTTCAAGAATGAGTGGCAAAGGGTAGGAGTCCTTTACGGTGATTTGATTTAACCCCCGATAGTCTATGCATGGTCGAAGGCCCCCATCTTTCTTTTCAAAGAAGAAGAAACCTGCTCCTACTGGAGAAGAAGAGGGTCGGATAAAACCTCTTTCCAAGTTGTCTCTTACGTATTCCTCCATAGAGTTTTGTTCGGGCAGAGACAGAGGGTAGGTCTTTCCTTTGGGAAGAGGTGCTCCGGGAATCAATTTAATTGTACAGTCAAAAGGACGATGTGGAGGTAACACCTCTGCCTTTTGTTTGCAAAATACGTCTGCAAAGTCATGGTATTCACGAGGCAAGGTAGGTGGGATAGTCACAGGAGCCAACATGCAAGCAGAAAGTCTTTTGGGTTGAGACAAACAGCGAAGGTGACAGGACGATCCCCAGGAGGTTAGTTCTCCATTTTCCCAATCAAAAGAAGGGTTGTGAAGTTGTAACCATGGGTAACCAAGGATGATAGGCAGAAGCGGAGAATCAATAAGAGACAAGACAACTTCCTCTTTGTGGAGGAGGCCTACCTGCAGGGTGATTGTCGTAGTCTCGAATTTCACAATGCCATCTCCCAAGGGCTGTCCATTCAGGGTGGTAATGTTCAGGGGTCTAGACTTAGGAACAAACGGGATGTTGTTCTTTCTTGCAAAAGTGTAGTCCAAGAATATACCCGCAGCTCCGGAATCCACAAAAGCCTCACAGAAAACAAGCTTAGAAGATAAATGGATAGTAGCCGGAACAGTAATCTTGGTCTTGGAGGATATACCTGTAAGGTCTAAGCCAGCTCCTCCAACACTGGTTAGACCCTGCCTTTTACTGGACGGGAGGGGCAGACAGATACTAAATGTCCTTTAAGTCCGCAGTACAGGCATAGGCCCAATGAGCGCCTCCTTTGTTTCTCTGACTCAGTTAGGTGGAGACGGCTCACCTCCATGGGTTCCACAGGTGTCTGGGGTTCAACAGAGGTTTCAGGTTCTGGCTGAGGTGGTGCTTGGAAGTTAGGGGCCAAACGGTAAACTGGCCTAGGAAACTTGCGGGTTCTAAGTCTCTCTTGGCACCTTTCATGGTACCGGACATCCAGACGAACACACAGCTCTATGAATTTCTCAAGGTCTTCTGGGAGATCCTTATAGACTAATTCGTCCTTGATGCGATCCGTAAGACCTTTTCGGAAGGCTGCACGTAATGCCCTTGAGTCCCAATTAGTTTCAGCAGCAAGGGTACGGAACTCAATAGCATACTGTGCCACAGATCTGGTGTCTTGTTGTATGTCCAAGAGGGAGTACTCAGCTGCAGAAGCTCTACCTGGCTTGTCAAATACAATCTGGAGAGAGGCCAGAAATTTTTCAGCATCTTGGAGTACAGGATCGTTGCGTTCCAAATAAGGAGAGACCCAGGCCAGGGCCTTCCCCTTTAACAAGGAAATTACAAAAGTCACTTTGGCAGACGAACTGCTAAAAATCGCAGGGTTGTTGCGGAAATGCAAACGGCAAACATTTAAAAAGCCTCTGCAGTCCTCAGTATCACCACCAAACTTGTCAGGCAAGGGAAGTTTTGGTGGTACAGAAGAGGCGGGTTGGACCGTAGCAGGAGTAGGATCCGGAGTCTGAACCGTTGCAGAGGAACCAGGCAAACAAGATTTGAGCATGGTGCAAAGTTCATCTAACTTGGCGTCCAGGGAAGAAAGATGCTGTTCATAAGCTCCGATCAATTGTCCCTGACGTGTAATCGCCTTAACAATCTCAGCAGGGTCCACTGCCATTGTGGCCTGTTTATTATGTAAGGTACCTGTAAAAGGTAATGTCCGAAGTGGAAGTAGTGTGCTTGAGATCCAGGCAAAGCGTCGTCAGGCAAATAGTTCACAATCAAAA
This sequence comes from Rana temporaria, assembly GCF_905171775.1. Classification (NCBI taxonomy): domain Eukaryota; kingdom Metazoa; phylum Chordata; class Amphibia; order Anura; family Ranidae; genus Rana; species Rana temporaria. Next base: position 284,699,180 of record NC_053491.1, on the reverse strand, counting down.
TCCAGAGAAGAGTCAGGCAGGCTAAGGTCATTCACGATCTGGCGGCAAGGTACAAAATCAGCAGGCTGTAGAATAGTCGGGATATCAGGCAGGAGTTCAATACAAGGAAGATCACTGAAGTCAAAACACCCAGGGAAGAAATCCAAATAAACGGGCACTGAGTGATGACCTCACTTCCTATTTAAAGGCTGTCCAGATTGAGAATTGTCCACAGCTGGCAGCAGGTGGAGCTAGAGAGTATGATGTAGTGTTGAACACAGTAAGGACATTCCCAAAGTCTAGATCTCTTCTGTAGCACAACAGGTAAGGCTATAGTTTAAGAGACCAGGAAGATCCCGGTTCGAATACAACCCGGGTCATGACAGGTTTTACCCTCACTTCCTGTTTGGCTATGTGACAGGAAGTGAATGAATTAGAAAGGGTGAAGACACCTCACAAATGTTGTCACTATCAGGGGTGCAGACATCCCAAAAAAATGAGCAGATAATACTTATTTGCAAATTAATAATTTTTTAGTTAACATTGGGTGGGGTGCTCTAACACACACATTCATACATATTAGCCACGCTGTATCCTGGCCTATTGGCATGGTTATATTTTCTTAGGCCTCTCAATAAAACTCTATGAAATTTGTGCTTAAACTAGAACCAGGGGCGGACTGACAACTCATGGGGCCCCCGGGCAATAGAAGAATATGGGGCCCCTCTGGCTTACAGATGGCCACCACGCCAGGAGGCAGTGCAGAGGCGGGGCAGCTAAAATCTTGTGATATTCACATTAAAAGCATGTCAGTTTCGGACATATCAGGGACAGATCTAAAAAAATAAAAGATTTTTACATACTGTCCCTGGTTTTACTGAGCCTGGCAACCCTGATGGGGGCCCCCTAGTGGCATGTGGCCCTCGGGCAGTGCCCGAGTGACTCAATGGTCAGTCTGCCCCTGACTAGAACTATAATCAACACTTTTTATTTTCTTTAATTTTGGATAGAGTGAGGGAGGGTTATAGGCCCTGTCAGTTTATTTTGTATTATCTGTGTCCAATTGGGGAGATTTGCCTTCACTTCCTGCCCCATAGCCAAACAGGAAGTGAGAGAAAAACTATGCAAATTAAGGGAGTCCAGTAACCCCCTCCCCCCCCCAGAACTAGTGTGTGTGTGTGCCCTGAAAATTCCTGGGCGGGTGATACAAAAACAGGGTGTGGCTTTGACAGGAAGGGGTGGGTCATTTTTCTATTAGGAGGTGCAGAAATGTAGTCAGGCCTAGGGCAGCACAAAACCTAAATATACTACTGCATATTAGGGCTTATTTAGACCGGATCCAATGTACAGCATGTTTTTATATTGTGGGAGGAAACCCACACAGGCACAGGGAGAACATGCAAACTCCATGCAGATGCTGTCACGGGCGGGATTCGAACCAACGACTCTTTTGCTGCTAGGTCAAAGTGCTATACACTACACCACTGTGCTGAACGAACATGATTGCAGCTGAAAGCATGAGATCTTTTTTTTTTTCAATACCATGCTTTCCAGCCTTATTGACCCTGCCTCTCTCCATAAAATGGACCTGTCACACACTAGTCCTATTACAAGGGATGTTTACATTCCTTGTAATAGGAAGAAAAGTGATCCGAAATCAAAAAAAGTGACAAAAAAGTGAAAGAAGAAAAATATGAGCTAAAAAACACAAAAAAATAAACGGCCCTGTCCCTAGAAGCTCGCACTCAGAAGCGAATATGCATGTAAGTCCCCACATATGTAAACACCATTCAAACCACACATGTGAGGTATTAACGCATGCATTAGAGCGAGAGCAATAATTCTAGCCCTAGACCTCCTCTGTAACTCTGAACTGGTCACCTGTAAAAAAAAAAAACAAGCATCGCCTATGGATATTTTTATGTCCCGAAGTTTGGCGCCATTCCATGATTGTGTGACAAGTCGGTTTCTATTTACTCGGTGTAACATCTTCTTTCACATTATCCATAAAAATTGGGCTAACTTTACTGTTTGGTTATTTTTAAATTCATGGACCGTGGGGTTTTTTTGGGCAAAAAAAAAAGGCGTTAGAATAATTATTGCGCAAATGCCGTTGGAAATCAAATAAAAAATGTCCGCCACTTTATTCCCTAGGGTGTCTGCTAAAAAATTATATATAATGTTTGGGGGTCCTGAGTAATTTCCCAGGAACAAAATATAATTTTTATATGAAGGAGAGAAGTGCCAGAATAGGCGCGGTATGGAAGTGGTTAAAGTGAAATAATAAAAGTGAAATATTCCTTTAAATTTCATACAGGGGGAGGGGGTTTACACGCATGTTTCCCGTGCTTAGAACTGTCCCTGTACAAGATGTAATTTCTGAAGTGAAAAAAAATAAGTTTAAAGTACTCATGGCTATAAAGAATACAGTCATTGCTCATTAAAACTAAAAAAAATAAAAAAAAATGTATGGGGGTCCCCCCAAATTAAATTACCAGGCCCTTCAGGTCTGGAATGGATATTAAGGGGAACCCCGCCGTAAAAACCAAAAAAAAAATGGCGTGGGGTCCCCCCAAATATCCATACCAGGCCCTTCAGGTCTGGTGTGGATTTTAAGGGGAACTCCACCCCAAATTTAAAAAAAAAATGGCGTGGAGTCCCCCTAAAAATCCACACCAGACCCTTATCCGAGCACGTTAACCTGGCCGGCCGCAGAAAAGAGGGGGGACAGAGTGCGGGCCCCCCCCCCTCTCCTGAACCGTACCAGGCCACATGCCCTCAACATGGGGAGGATGTCCCCATGTTGATGGGGACAAGGGCCTCATCCCCACAACCCTTGCCCGGTGGTTGTGGGGGTCTGCGGGCGGGGGGCTTATCAGAATCTGGAAGACCCCTTTAACAAAGGAGACCCCCAGATCCTGCCCCCCCCTGTGTGAAATGGTAATGGGGTACATTGTACCTCTACCATTTTACAAAAAAAAAGTGACAAAAGTGTGAAAAATGACAGTAGCCGGTTTTTGACAATTCCTTTAATAAAATCTTCTTTCCGCGGTTCCTTCTTCTTCCTCTGGTTTCCTCGGGTTTCTTCCTCTGCTTCTTTCTTGGGTCTTCTCAGGTCTTCTCGTCCACATCTTGCCGTCTTGCCGTCTTCTCCCATCTTCTTCTCTGTCCGTCGACCTTCTCGTCCCGCATCTTCTTCATCTTCTGGGCGCTGCGCTTGAAATTGTAGATCCCGCCGTGTTCCCGCTCCTGGGACCCGCCCCCCCTCTGACGCCACAGGTTAACTCATCTGAAAGTCCGCGTGTGGCATATGTGCGTCAGAGGGGGGCGGGGTCACATGAGTGCGGGAACTTCAATTGGAAGCTGCGGCGGCTTCTTCTCCGGACGGCGCGCTTGAAATTGAATTCCCCCGCCGTGTGACGCTCTGTGACCCCGCCCCCTCTGACGCACATGACCTTCTAAGGAGTTTACTTGTGGCGTCAGAGGGGGGCGGGTCCCAGGAGCGGAACACGGCGGCCAAATCAAATTCAAGCGCTGCGTCCGGGGAAGAAAAAGATGTGGACGAGAAGGCTGGCGGACGGACGGAGAAGAAGATGGGAAAAGACAGCGGGCAAGATGTGGACGAGAAGGCTGAAGGACGGACGGAGAAGATAGAAGAACACGTCGGACTCGGGCAAGATGTGGACGAGAAGACCCAAGAAAGAAGCAGCGGAAGAAACCCGAATGGAAGAAGAAAAGAAGATTTTAATAAAAGATTTGTCAAAAACCGGCTACTGTAATTTTTAACACTTTTGACATTTTTTGGGGGTGAAATGGTAGAGGTACAATGTACCCCATTACCAATTCACATGGGGGGGGCCAGGATCTGGGGGTCCCCTTTGTTAAAGGGGTCTTCCAGATTCTGATAAGCCCCCCACCCGCAGACCTCCACAACCACCGGGCAAGGGTTGTGGGGATGAGGCCCTTGTCCCCATCAACATGGGGACATCCTCCCCATGTTGAGGGCATGTGGCCTGGTGCGGTTCAGGAGAGGGGGGACCGCACTCTGTCCCCCCCTCTTTTCTGCGGCCGGCCAGGTCAACGTGCTCGGATAAGGGTCTGGTGTGGATTTTTAGGGGGACTCCACGCCATTTTTTTTTTAAATTTGGGGTGGAGTTCCCCTTAAAATCCACACCAGACCTGAAGGGCCTGGTATGGATATTTGCCGGGAACCGCACGTCTTCTTTTTTTTTTTTTTACGGCGGGGTTCCCCTTAATATCCATATCAGACCTGAAGGGCCTGGTAATTTAATTTGGGGGAACCCCTACACATTTTTTTTTTTGTTTTATGAATTAATCCTGTCAGAATTGTCAGAGCCGACAATTCATTATAGCGGCGTGTGAATTTTAAATGGCTTTTTTTCCTTCTGAATGTCACTTTGTGCAGTTCTAAGTGCGGGAAAAATGCGCTATTTCACATGCTGACATTACAGCCCCCCTAGGTACGAAATTTAAAGGAATATTTCACTTTTATTGTTTCACTTTAAGAATTATTAATTTCACTGCTCCCAAAAAAACGGCCGTTTTTTTTTTAAAAAAAAACATTGATACATGTCCCCTGGGGCAGGACTGAGGTCCCCAAACACTTTTTAGGACAAAACATGCAGATTAGCCTTTAATAATAACACTTTTGATTTCTCCCATAGACTTCTATTGGGAGATCGGCGGGGCTTTACATATTACTTTCAATGCGCCGGCTGCTACGCTGGTTCATACGCCTAATTAAGGCTTCACCCGGAGTACTAATTAACGCATGAACCAGCGCAGCGCACAGAGCATAGTAAATCAGCCCCTATGTCTCCTTCACCATGGCAAAAAGGAAAATCTCCTGAATTATGGCCCAAGAGAAAATAGTAAGCACTTACCACTTAAGGACCTTGCCTGTTTTTCAGATTTGGTGCTTACAAGATTAAAACAGTTTTTTTTTGCTATAAAATTACTAAAAACCCCCAAACATTATATATTTTTTTTCTAACACCCTAGAGAATAAAATGGCGGTCATTGCAATACTTTTTGACACACCGTATTTGCGCAGCGGTCTTACAAGCGCACTTTTTTTGGAAAAAAATCACTTTTTTTTATTAAAAAATAGGACAACAGTAAAGTTAGCCCAATTTTTTTTTATATTGTGAAAGATAATGTTACGCCGAGTAAAATCCATAGGTTGCATCTTTTGAGTTACAGAGGAGGTATAGGGCTAAAATTATTGCTCATGCTCTAACGATCGCGGTGATATCTCACTTTTGTGCTTTGAACACCGTTTTCATATGCGGGCGCTACTCACGTATGCATTCGCTTCTGCGTGCGAGCTCGTCAGGACGGGGCACTTTAAAAAAACATTTTTTTGTTTTCTTATTTATTTTTATTTATTTTAGAAATTTTTACATAAAAAATAAATGCAAAAAATAAATAAAAAATTGGTCATTTGAAAAAATGACAACAAGAAAATGTCACTTTAAGAAGCATGGGCAGAAGTGACGTTTTGACGTCGCTTCCGCCCTGCTATGCTATGGAGACGGGTGGGGGCCATCTTGCCCTCACTCGTATCCCAGCTGAGCATGGGACAGGGTCCTCTCCCACCACTGATAACGGTCATCTTGCGGCGAATCCGCTGCGGAGACCACCGTTATCGTTTACAGGACCGCTCACTAAAAAGATGGATATCTCGGTTGTGGTTAAGGGATACTACTAGAAATTTGAGGACTGGGAACTCTGGGTCCAATGTATGCACATGACTCTTATTTCTTGATACTGTCCATGAACCCCATGACAGGGTGAGACTCATTCGGTCACTACCTTTCTTACCTGTGATCTTTTCTTCCTTTCTTTTCTTTTCTTGATTTCCATCGGCTCCTCTTTTGACTTAAGGTTTCTTTCAAGGGAACAAAATTACTATATGACTTCAGTTTAGTCAGTAGCTGTATGAGCTGGTCCGTATTGGCCCTTTTAGGGCACGGCTCCGACACGAGTTCCCCCACATAAAAATCTTTATGTGCTACTGGTTTCCCCCAGGGGATATTTATTCTTACAATTTCATTCTTTATTGTTTTTCATAGTACTTGGATATTACAACAGTTATAGTTTACTTAAAAATGTACTTAATTTTTGAGGATGTTTTTCTTCTTGCTTATGACCCTACTCAGGGGAACCTGGGAGCTGGGCATAAGGTGGTCGAATAGTTCAGATGCATACTCATGGTGCACACTCTGAATCCATTGGCAAAAATTATTCCCAGACTCACTTGCCTACCTTCCAGACCTCCTATACACTTTCTGTTTTAGTAGATGGAGCACCCATTGTCTGGCTTACTCAATCACTAAGTGCAATGATGTACCTGTCATTTTTGGTTGCTCACGCTAAGATATTAGTTTTTATTTTCATAAATATATCCTGGTAAATATTTCATTGATATTTCCTCTCAGTCGATGGTAGTACTGACTTTCGAAAGGTTACTGCATTGTTATCTTGTTCATATATTTCTGTTGATATTTTCATTAAAAATCGATTGAAAGTCGATCATCCATTGCACATTTTAGAATTATATACAGGTATTTGTAGTCTCAGTAGAGGTGTCGTTAACCTCCTGTCACTCCTGCTAAGCATAGCCCAACAGTGCCGTGCCACCTACAACATTTTTATGCGGGCAATATAACACTATATTGTAGAGCACTGCACAGTGTAAAATAAAAAGGACAGATGCTAGAGGGAAAAAACGACCTTGCTCACAAACTATTTATAAAATATCCCTTTCACAATACAGCCATTAGTACTTGGTGGTGCAGATCCAGGCTAAGGTGTAGAGCTCCATTGGCAATCAAATAAGTAGAAAAACTCATCCAGTGAGCAATGAACATTTAAAAATAAAACTGCCACTTACCATAGTCGATCCAAATATGGATGTATACATGTGAAAGCCTCAGTCAATGCCGTTCACGCCCCGGACAGGCTCTGCATGCCCACCAGGGCTTAATCATGATAGGGCGAAACATCTCACAATGCAACAGTCTAAAATACAAAACAAAGATTAGCCATCGTAAAAGTACACCAGAATGTACATTGAAATATAATACATACCATGATCACTCAATACTATCTGGTGCCCACAATATAACATAATGTAATGTAAAATATGGCCAGAATATAATATAAGACAGTGTCCAAATATAATACAGTGTCCCGTGATAACACAATGCCCCAACAGAATATTAGATGGTACTTACATGTGACCTTACTCACTGGTCAAGTTTAATAAAGACATTTCTGTCATTTGTCATGTGACTCGTAGCTCCTGAATCAACACACCATGCCTGCAAAGATGAGGTGCAAATATTGGATTGGAAAATATATTTATTATCTGAAGAAAAATCAGTTTTTCTTCCTTCACACTTTTGGCCATTTGTAGGTTTGTTTGTTTTTGCAATCTAGCTTTCCTAATTCTGCAATCAGCTTTTAAATGACCTTGTTTCTTGCACACATAACATTTTTGTGTTTCTTGTTGCGTGTTACTGTTTTTATTGCAATTTTTTTGTTTCTAAATCAGACTTTGCAACAGAAATACCATCACTATTAATGCTTTCTGTTTCACACATATATTCATCCACAAGCTTTCCCTTAACATATTCCAATGTTAGTTCATCATCTGGACATGCATCAAGTGCTGTGACAAGCATTTCAAATCTTTCTGGTAGACCACCAAGTAATAGTGCTGTGACATGAAAATCTTTATTTTTTCTCCACCGTACTGTACAGTATACCTCTCAGGCATTCAACCATTTCCAAGGTGTGATTTTTGTAATGCTGCATATCCTGGCCTTTCATCAACTTGGTTTGGTATAGCTTTCTAATCATATACAGTTTATTGCTGAGATTCGTTTTTTTATGCCCCTTTTGTATTCCTTCCCACATTTCTTTAGCAGTTTTAAACTTACATATATATATAATTTGATCATCTTCTATGCTAAAAATGATTGTGCTTTGAGCTTTTTGATTTTTCTCCATTCATCTGAAAGGTATTCTGGTCTGACTTAATTTATTAATTTTTATGTACCTTATTTTATTAGCAACATTTTCATCTTGAATTTCCAAGGCTGGTAGTTTTGGTTTGTCAGATTTGCAAATTAAAGCTTTGTTGCACCTGTGTTACTGCCCATTTTCTTTTATTCTGTTGCAGTCTTCTTTCTGTTGCTGTATCTTGCACTTATTTTCCGTAGCTGGCTAAGACTGGGCTATAACTGGGTTCTCAGCTTTTCTCTGGGTGGGTGTCTGGGCCCATAACGTGTTAGAAATTCTGTATATAGCCCTACAGAACAGGCTGTGCACAGTCCACATGGGCTTTGCTGCTTAACTGCAAACAGGAAACTTTTTCCAGGGAAAATAGATGGAAATAGAGCATTCCATAGATGTAGCTACAAATTCTAAACACTGCCATCTACTGGTTTTAGAATATATATCTACTAAATACTAGTGTACAGTAGTTGTTTCACAAAATACAATTCTGTATTCCAACATTTTGGATTTTGCTTTGCCTTGTCAGGGGAATAAAATAGCAGTACCCTGTGAAGAAGGCATCTTGTTACTTAGCTGTGCGGAAGTCACTTGTTCTTCTGTTGCAGAGCTTTTAGCACTGATCTTATTTAACTCCTCTGGTGTTTCAAATAGAAGGCACTCTGTTGGCTTCTGTGGTTGCTCCTGCTGACCCCTAGTCACCACAGGACACCTTAGTGATGTTGGGGTTTTTGGGAGGAGTCACAGCAGCCAGCAGGGGACACAATATTCCACACATCTGGAACTAAGGAATAGAATCAATGACAGGAGCTCTGCTACAGGACAACATTTCAGCTAACAAGCAAAGTATAAACAGACAAGTGCTGTAAAAAAAATTATAACCTCCTAATAGGATCTCTTCAAGTAATGCAACGGATAAAAGGTTAATAGCTGTTTACACAACTAGTTGCTGGCTACAGTTGTTGGATTTCACTGCCCTCTTTTGTAGGATAATGTACTCTAAAACTGTTACTTTTTTGAAAACTTTAACTCCAATAATCATTATCATTTCTAAATTAAACCCTGCTCACTTAAAATAAAAGTAACCTATGCTCTTAGTCAGAGGCATAACATAAACCTTCAGGCACCCAGTGCGAGAAACCATGAAGCCCCCCTGGCCCTTTCCTCTGGTATGGATTTGAGTGCCATAGACTGCAATATTAAGCACAAATGTTACAAGCAAGTCGCTAGGAAGTCGCAAGGAAATCACAAGAAAATCACATGAAAATCGCAAGCACATTGTGAACTGAGCCTTACAGTCCTAATGGGCCCCCCACAGCGGCAGACTGCAAGGGCCCAGTCACCAGTGTGACCTTTGTGACCCTGGTAGTTTCACCACTGCTCTAAGTTAAAATATTAACCCTCAATCTGATTAGAAAATCAGTCACATCAGCTCTCTCAGTCCTCCATACTTGCTCAGCTGCCCCGACTCCCCCAGTCCTGTGGGTAATAAATCACTCCAACACAGAGAGACTTGGAGCCCCTTAAACTGTAACTTTGAGAATCCTGTGTGCTCTTTCCTATACTCACACAGGACCTAGTAGATATATATTCCAATGGATAATACAGGCTACAAACTGTATCTTTAATAGAGTTATTTTTTTATATTTGCAAAACAATCTCGTTCATACAAAAATGAAAGCTGTAGTTTAACCACTTAACCCCCGGACCATATTGCTGGTCAAAGACCAGAGCAATTTTTGCGATTCGGCACTGCGTCGTTTTAACTGACTGTTGCGCGGTCGTGCGACGTGGCTCCCCAAAAAAATTGGCGGCCTTTTTTTTCCCACAAATAGAGCTTTTTATTTGGTGGTATTTGATCACCTCTTCGGTTTTTAGTTTTTGCGCTATAAACAAAAATAGAGCGACAATTTTGAAAAAAAATTATATTTTTAACTTTTTGCTATAATAAATATCCCCCAAAAATATTTAAAAAAACAATTTTTTTCCTCAATTTAGGCCGATACGTATTCTTCTACATATTTTTCGTAAAAAAAAATTGCAATAAACATTTATTGATTGGTTTGCGCAAAAGTTATAGCGTTTACAAAATAGGGGGTCGTTTTATGGAATTTTTATTAATATTTTTTTTTTACTAGTGATGGCGGCGATCAGCGATTTTTTTCGGTACTGCAACATTATGGCGGACACTTCGGACACTTTTGACACACTTTTGGGACCATTGGCATTTTTATAGCGATCAGTGCTATAAAAATGCATTGAATTACTATAAAAATGCCAGTGGCAGGGAAGGGGTTAACACTAGGGGGCGGGAAAGGGGTTTAGTATGTTCCCTGGGTGTGTTCTAACTGTAGGGGGGTGGCATCACTAGGGGAAATGACTGATCTCTGTTCATACATTGTATGAACAGACAGTCAGGCATTTCTCCCCTGACAGGAACGGGAGCTGTGTGTTTACACACACAGCTCCCGGTCCTCGCTCTGTAACGAGCAATCGCGGGTACCCGGCGGCGATCACGCCCGCCGGGCACGCGCACAGGAGCCAGGGACGGGCAGGGGGCACGCGCTCCCCTTAGTGGCAGCTTCGCGAGCCAACGTAGAGCTACGGGCTCTCGTGCAGGGGAGCCGCCCGGGTGGTCGGCAAGTAGTTAATGTACTTTTGTAGCTAAAATGACTTAATGTGATATTAAAGGCTTGTTTTTTTTGTTAACAAAAAATAGAAAAAATGTTATAGCTACCTGTCCTGCATAATGGTTTTGCACAGAACATCCCAGATCCTCCTCTTCTTGGGTTCCTCACAGGCGCTCCTGGCCCCTCCCTTTTTCTGAGTGCCCCCACAGCAAGCTCTCTCCTCATTGGCTCACTGACTTTGATTGACAGCAGCTGGAACCAATGGTGCCTGCTGCTGTGCCTCAGCCAGTCAGGAAGGACAGTCCTGGACAGCTGAGGCTCTAGTGCAGGAGTCTCAAACTGGCGGCCCTCCAGCTGTTGCAAAATTACAAGTCCCATGAGGCATTGCAAGGCTGACAGTTAAAAGCATGACTCCCACAGGCAGAGGCATGATGGGACTTGTAGTTTTGCAACAGCTGGAGGGCCGCCAGTTCGAGACCCCTGCTTGAGTGCAACATCACTAGATGGAGATTGGGATCAGGTAAGCATTAGGGGGCTGAGGAGGGCTTCTGCACTGCTTCCTGTCCACGCAATAGCCGAATGACCGATACAGCATGGACCTTAGTTGCCAGGAGGCCATCAATAGACGACCTCCTGTGCATGAGCTGCCCGTGTGGCCCCCTGCGGGGCATGTGCGGGATACTCTGTGATCATCAAGTCAATAAGACTCGGCTTATCACAGTTGGGCCCCTTACCACGTGATCTGCTGTTAGCCAATGACAGCTGATCACATGGTGTAAACAAAATATCAGTAATAAGCTTTTTTTCTGCTCGCGATCACTGGCTTTTGTCAGAGGAGTAGCGGTCCCAAACAGGGTGAGACATCACCCAGGTTTATTCTACCAGTGCCCATCTGTGCCACCCATCAGTGCCACCTATCTGTGCCCATTAGTGCCCACCAGTGCCATCTCATCAGCGCTTACCAGTGCCGCCTCATCAGTGCCCGCCAGTGCTACCTATCAGTGCCTATCAGTGCAGCCTCATCAGCGCACATCAATGAAGGAGAAAAATTACCTGTTTGCTAAATTTGATAACAAACTATAAAACTGTTTTTTTTTTTTTTTTTAATTGTCTGCAAATTGTCTAGCAAAAATAAAAAACCTAGCAGTGATTAAATACCACCAAAAGAAAGCTCTATTTGTGGGGAACAAAATTATAAAATTACATTTGGGTACAGTGCTGCATGACCGCGCAGTTGTCATTGCTCAAAGCTGAAAATTGGTCTGGGTAGGAAGGGGGTTTAACTGCCCAGTAAGCAAGTGGTTAATTCAGAGAATGCATTAAGATAATAAAAAAACGTCTGCTTTTAGAACCACTTTAACCTTGTATGTAATGTCCTTATGCATTGGTATATAAATGTATTTGGAACTGGTATTGCCTTTTATTCCTAGGCAACTGTATTCTACTGAAAAAAAAAAAAAAAAAATTCATAATAAACACTCTACAATGCTATCATTTTTGAGTTTGTGTCCTTCAAAATCTGTTGTCAGAAGACTAACTTGATTTTATAATGCAAAAACATTAACTTTATAATGTTTTTATAATAGGGCATGAATAAATTAGCAGCAGGCTTCTAATTAAAACAAATTGTATTTTTCGAGTTTTGAAGTAAACAACATCAAGGCTAACAATATTTGAAAAAAATGATGTATTAATTAAAGTAGCTGTATTAGGCAGGCTAGAAATTAAATATACTTTCACTGAATTATGTAGGAAAGTAATTAGAGATTTTATAAAATTTACACTTAGTTCAGAGATGAATAGAATGCAACCGAAGCAGAAATGGTTAGTCTAGTAATTTCAATGTTAGAAGATGCAATCAACACTACTGTGTATCTTTGGAAGACTCACCTTGAGTAGCACCTGTGTGCACAGCATCACATATATATAGGGCAGCAAAGGGAGGGTTGTAGGGGTCTCAAACTGGCGACCCTCCAGCTGTTGCGAAACCCAAGTCCCACCATGCCTGTAACTGTCAGCCTTGCAATGCCTCATGGGATTTGTAGTTTCACAACAGCTAGAGGGCCACCAGTTTGAGACCCCCAGTTTAGAGAGCCCTATTCACTTGTTGTAATTGCTGTGGAGGCTACTCCAATCACTGACTGTAATGTATGTTGCAAATATTGACAGTCAGCTGGACATACTTGGTATGTGCAAGACGGAATTGTGCATATACTGTAGGTAAAACACAACCTTTTACACCGGAATTACACAGTCAAAATCCGTGGGTCATCTTATACGCCGGGTGAAGCAGCTGCTCGATCGATATCAGCCTGCCGGGTGCTCTGTAAGGCTGTATGTATTCTGTATATGTGCCGCTCAGCCAATCCCGGTGGGCGATGCACTCTGTTGATGACTAGAGTCTGCTAAGCCTGCTCGGATTGGAGTAATAATCTCTGCCAATCCGAGCAGGCTACATTATGTAGCCTGCTCGGATTGGCAGAGGATGTTACTCCAATCCGAGCAGGCTTAGCATGCTCTGTCATCAACAGAGTGCATCGGGATTGGCTGAGCGGCGCATATACAGACTACATACAGCCTTACAGAGCACCGGCGGGCTGCGGCCTCTTCGTTTAATTAAAAAGCATAACTTCCGCACAAGGGGGTCGTCTAATACGGTGAGTAGACCACAAAACCACAGTTTTCAGCAGAATATTAGGGGGTCGTCTTATATCAGATACACATTCAATGGTGAATACTATTAAAGCCCCCATGCCCCCACCATGGCATGACATGAAATGGTGTGGGACAGTATGCTTATCCGACCGTACCTCGATAAATCTATGGTGTTGTTCACCGATCCTCTTGCCAAATGGATGTGTGGTTCGCCCTACATACAGAAGATCGCATGAACACCACCGTGCATAAATCACGTGATCTGTTGAACAACTGATGAACTGTCTTATGTCAAAGGTGTGACCAGCCCTATCTTGAAACGTTGTTTGACCCCACACAATAAACCACAATAAAATGTGGTAACTGAGGCATCCTCGCTTACCACATCTAAAAATGACCATTCTTTTATCAAAAAAGAATCTAATATCCTCCAGTTTAACTTTATTGTTATCTTTTACTTTGCTTGGTGCAATAATATTCTTAAGGCCCCTTTTACACGGGTGCCTATGGTAAGCAAAATCTTTGCAGAGCAGACATGGACATAGTCCCATTCTTGTCTATGGGGCAATTTAATGGAAAAGGACTGCCTGCCCATTTCCTTGTGACGCCATTTATTCCAATCCACCTGACAGATGGGGAATAGGACCACTAGACATGCGCAATTCGTTTGGGTCCAATTGTAGATTGAAATAAAAATGTGTTTAATTTCATTTTGTGTATTCATTTTCTCAGGGCTTTTTTTCAGGGGGAACTTGGTGGATCTCAGTTCCACCACCTCTGACTCAGACCCTTTGGTGCCTGCTCACCACAATCACTTGTAAACACTAGGGATGAGCCGAACATACCCGGGTTCGGTTCGCATCAGAACGTTCGAACAGACCGCGGGTTCGCGCGAACATTTAGAACCCCATTGAAGTCTATGGGACTCGAACGTTCGAATTCAAAAACGATCATTTTAAAGACCAATATTCAATTTAATGTTGGTAAACGTCTTTCAGAACCCGGGTCTTGCCCCAGGGAACATGTATCAATCGAAAAAAATATTTTAAAAACGGACGTTTTTGCGGAGCAGCGATTTTAATGATGTTTAAAGTGAAAAAAAAAAAATGAAAAATTCCTTCAAATATCACACCTGCTGTGTGTCTCTAGTAGTGGCACATGTTTAGAAATGTCCCTGCACAACATTAAATTATTATAAGAACAAAGTAATTTAATACTGGTTGCGCACGTGCTGTCTGGGAACAATATCTCGATTATTTTAGGGGTGGTGGGGGGGTGGCATTATCTTTTTGGGAAAGCAAAATTGTAGAAAAAAGGGCACCCCTCAAACATACTGTAATTGTAGCGCAACAAAGAGCCACGTGCAAAGTATTGCATCAAAAATTGTTATTAGGCGCCCTTGTTACAAAGGGGCATAAAAATGTGTCCGTAGGCGCAACATAACACTGCAACCCCTCCCAATATCTGTAATTGGAGCGCAACAAGGAGCCACGTGCAAAGTATTGCATCAAAAATTGTTATTAGGCGCCCTTGTTACACAGGGGCATAAAAATGTGTCCGTAGGCGCAACATAACACTGCAACCCCTCCCAATATCTGTAATTGGAGCGCAACAAGGAGCCACGTGCAAAGTATTGCATCAAAAATTGTTATTAGGCGCCCTTGTTACACAGGGGCATAAAAATGTGTCCGTAGGCGCAACATAACACTGCAACCCCTCCCAATATCTGTAATTGGAGCGCAACAAGGAGCCACGTGCAAAGTATTGCATCAAAAATTGTTATTAGGCGCCCTTGTTACACAGGGGCATAAAAATGTGTCCGTAGGCGCAACATAACACTGCAACCCCTCCCAATATCTGTAATTGGAGCGCAACAAGGAGCCACGTGCAAAGTATTGCATCAAAAATTGTTATTAGGCGCCCTTGTTACACAGGGGCATAAAAATGTGTCCGTAGGCGCAACATAACACTGCAACCCCTCCCAATATCTGTAATTGGAGCGCAACAAGGAGCCACGTGCAAAGTATTGCATCAAAAATTGTTATTAGGCGCCCTTGTTACACAGGGGCATAAAAATGTGTCCGTAGGCGCAACATAACACTGCAACCCCTCCCAATATCTGTAATTGGAGCGCAACAAGGAGCCACGTGCAAAGTATTGCATCAAAAATTGTTATTAGGCGCCCCTGTTACACAGGGGCACAAAAATTGTGCCTTAGGCCACGTGCAAAGTATTGCATCAAAAATTGTTATTAGACGCCCCTGTTACACAGGGGCACAAAAATTGTGCCTTAGGCCTTAGGCCACATGCAAAGTATTGCATCAAAAATTGTTATTAGACACCCCTGTTACACAGGGGCAGAAAAATTAGGCCTTAGGCCTTAGGCCACGTGCAAAGTATTGCATCCAAAATTGATATTAGGCGCAACATAACACTGCAACCCCTCCCAATATCTGTAATTGGAGCGCAACAAGGAGCCACGTGCAAAGTATTGCATCAAAAATTGTTATTAGGCGCCCCTGTTACACAGGGGCACAAAAATTGTGCCTTAGGCCACGTGCAAAGTATTGCATCAAAAATTGTTATTAGATGCCCCTGTTACACAGGGGCACAAAAATTGTGCCTTAGGCCTTAGGCCACATGCAAAGTATTGCATCAAAAATTGTTATTAGACACCCCTGTTACACAGGGGCAGAAAAATTAGGCCTTAGGCCTTAGGCCACGTGCAAAGTATTGCATCCAAAATTGTTATTAGGCGCAACATAACACTGCAACCCCTCCCAATATCTGTAATTGGAGCGCAACAAGGAGCCACGTGCAAAGTATTGCATCAAAAATTGTTATTAGACGCCCCTGTTACACAGGGGCACAAAAATTGTGCCTTAGGCCACGTGCAAAGTATTGCATCAAAAATTGTTATTAGACGCCCCTGTTACACAGGGGCACAAAAATTGTGCCTTAGGCCTTAGGCCACATGCAAAGTATTGCATCAAAAATTGTTATTAGACACCCCTGTTACACAGGGGCAGAAAAATTAGGCCTTAGGCCTTAGGCCACGTGCAAAGTATTGCATCCAAAATTGTTATTAGGCGCAACATAACACTGCAACCCCTCCCAATGTCTGTAATTGGAGCGCAACAAGGAGCCACGTGCAAAGTATTGCATCAAAAATTGTTATTAGACGCCCCTGTTACACAGGGGCACAAAAATTGTGCCTTAGGCCACATGCAAAGTATTGCATCAAAAATTGTTATTAGACGCCCGTTACACAGGGGCAGAAAAATTAGGCCTTAGGCACTGGTGGCGGAGCACAGAAAAACAAAATTTCTTACTAGCTAACAGCATGAAAAGTGAGGAGGAGAAGGATATTCCATCAGCAGCACAACAGGACAGTCACTCAGCATCAGCAGTCTCAAAGGGATCTGATATTTCAACACAAAATTCTTATTCAGTAACATCAGCATCAGGTGCTTGGTAGCCGGTGTTGATCCAAGCCTGATTCATTTTGATGAAGGTCAGTCGATCAACAGAGTCGGTGGAGAGGCGTACCCTGTGATCGGTCACAAAGCCTCCAGCAGCACTGAATGTACGTTCTGAAAGAACACTGGATGCAGGGCAAGCCAGTAGCTCAATTGCTTAGTGTGCAAGCTCTGGCCAGTGATCCATCCTCAAGACCCAGTAAGCCAGAGGATTTTTCGTGGGGAAGGTGTCCAAGTCGGATCTTGCCGCTAGGTATTCCCGGACCATGTAAACCAGACGCTGGCGATGGTTGCTGGAACCGGTCAGACCTTGGGGCTGCGGACTAAAAAATTGTCTGAACGCATCGCTCAGACGGCCACCTTCTCCACCGCTCCTTCTCTGACTCACCGAAGCCTCAGCAAGACGTTGTCCAGGGCCAGGTTTTGGTAATCCCCCCGGTTCTGGGAACGCATTGCACAGACCCTTCTGCAAGGCCTCCCGCAGTAGTTTCATTTTCTGCTCCCTCTGCGATGGCAACATAAGATCCGTTACCTTACTCTTGTAGCGTGGATCAAGGAGAGTTGCCAGCCAGTAATGATCCCTCTCCTTGATAGCACGTACACGAGGATCCTTACGCAGGCTTTGCAGAATCAGGGAGGCCATGCAGCGTAGGTTTGCAGAGGCATTCGGGGCACAGTCCTCTGGGTCACTGAGGACGACAGGATCCTCAGCCACCTCATCCCAGCCACGTAAAAGTCCACGTGTTCCTTGGGACTGTAAATGATCCCTTGAAGACTGCTGCTGTTGATGCTGAGTGCTAGGCTCCACCTCCATGCTGCTGATACAATCCTCCTCCTCCTCCTCCTCTTCCTCATCCTCCTCCTCCTCTTCCTGTGTTCCAGGTGGGCAAGCAGGAACAGTGTCTGGATAAAGGGGGCCTTGAGAGGTAAGGAAGTCCTCCTCTTCCTCCCTCTGTTCTGCCTCAAGGGCCCTGTCCATTATTCCACGTAGGGTGTGCTCCAACATGTGAATAAGCGGGACAGTCTCACTGATGCATGCACTGTCACTGCTCACCATCCTCGTGGCCTCCTCAAATGGTGACAGGACAGTGCATGCATCCCTGATCAAGGCCCACTGGCGTGGTGAAAAAAACCCAAGCTCCCCTGAGCCAGTTCTGCTGCCATATTGGCACAGGTACTCATTGATGGCCCTCTGCTGCGTGTGCAGCCGCTGCAGCATGGCCAACGTAGAGTTCCATCTGGTGGGCATGTCACAGATTAGGCGGTTCTTGGGCAGGTTGTATTCCCTCTGGAGGTCTGTCAGCCGAGCAGTGGCATTATATGACCTCCGGAAATGCACACAGACTTTCCTGGCCTGCCTCAGGACATCCTGTAAGCCAGGGTACCTGCCCAAGAACCGCTGCACCACCAAATTGAGAACATGCGCAAAACAGGGCACATGGGTGAGTTTTCCACGTCGCAGGGCAGAGAGGAGGTTGGTGCCATTATCGCTGACCACCATTCCAGGCTTCAGCTGGCGTGGCGTCAACCACCTCTGAGCCTGCCCCTGCAGAGCTGAAAGAACCTCTTCCCCAGTGTGGCTCCTGTCTCCCAAGCACACCAGCTCTAGGACCGCATGGCATCTCTTGGCCTGCATTCCTGCGTAGCCCGTCGTACGCCTACGGAGCACGGCTGGTTCTGAGCCAACATCACCACAGGAAGAGGCCACAGAGGAAGAAGAAGAGGAGGGGGTGGAGGAGAGAGGTGTGTCACAAGCAGTTGTAGTGCTTTGGAGGCGTGGTGGTGGAACAACCTCCAAAACTACTGTGCCTTGACCTGCGTCCTTCCCAGCTGCCAGCAGAGTCACCCAATGGGCCGTAAAAGACAGGTAACGTCCCTGTCCATGCCTGCTGGACCATGAGTCAGCGGTAAGATGCACCTTACCACTGACCGCCCTGTCCAGCGAGGTATGGACATTGCCTTCCACATGCCGGTAGAGAGCCGGAATCGCCTTCCGTGAAAAAAAGTGGCGTTTGGGTACTTGCCACTGAGGTACTGCACATTCCACAAACTCACGGAAGGGGGCAGAATCTACCAACTGAAAAGGTAGCAGTTGAAGTGCTAGCAATTTTGCTAAGCTAGCATTCAACCGCTGGGCATGTGGATGGCTGGGAGCGTACTTCTTTCGGCGCTGCAGCAGCTGGGGCAGGGAAATTTGTCTGGTAATATCAGTAGATTGGCCGGATGTACTACCACTACTACGTTGTGACACACCTATTTCTACACCTTCGGTGCAGGCTGCAGAGAGGACTAGGGGTCTAGTGGGGTTTGAGGTCACAGAAGGGCAAGGGGAGGACCGCTTTGGTCTTTGGTGTGGGTCTTTCTGGTATGCCTGCCAACGAGCTGCATGGCAGGTCGACATATGTCTGGACAAGCATGTGGTGCCCAAGCGGGTGATGTTTTGGCCACGCGAGATACGCTTGAGACATATGTTGCAAACAGCAAAGGTAGCATCTGATGGACAGGTTTCAAAAAAGGCCCACACCAAAGAACTTTTGCTGTACCGTTGAGACACAGCAGCGCCACGTAATGCAGTTGGTGTACTGCCCTTAAGCTGACCCCTGGAGGGCTTCCTGCCTCTTTGAAGATGTGCCTGTGCCTCGTCCTCTTCCTCCTCCTCCTCTCTCCTACCAGGCACCCAGGTAGAGTCAATGACCTCATCATCCCCTCCCTCCTCATCATCACTGGCGACAACCTGGCAGTATGCTCCAGCTGGGGGAACATCACTCCCAGATTGTTGTCCCTCTCGGCCACCCCCTCTCCCTGGGCTCACATCAATGCCTTCCTCTATCAGTGTTCCGTCATCGGAGTCTTCAAAACGCTGTGCATCTTCAGCTAGCATGTACCCAACACTGTGTTGAAACAGTTCGGGGGACTCCTCAGGAGGACACGGTGGGACTAGGGAAGGATTGTGTGATCCCATTGTGCAGAGGGTAGAGGACGCCTTGGCAGCTGCTTTGCCAGACAAACTATAATCAGTCTGTGTGAGAGAGGATGAGGAGGATGAGGACGGCTTGGTCATCCACTCAACTAATTTCTCAGCATGTTGAGGCTCAACACGGCCAGCTCCCGAAAAGAAGGACGAGCGGCCACGGCCACGTGCTGAAGAGGATGCACCACATCCATCACCAGCGTTACCTCTAGATGCAGAGCCTGCTTGCCCTCGTGACTCTCTGCCTCTCTTTGTCCTTCCAGCCATAGTTATGCGTTCAGGTGTTATGTAACAAAATAGTCGCTGTCACACCAACTGCGTTCAGATGGTATTAAACAGCAACCACACAGTAAGAGCGACTTGGCTCAAGTGTAAAGTAACAAAATAGTCGCAGTCACACCAACTGCGTTCAGATGGTATTAAACAGCAACCACACAGTAAGAGCGACTTGGCTCAAGTGTAAAGTAACAAAATAGTCGCTGTCACACCAACTGCGTTCAGATGGTATTAAACAGCAACCACACAGTAAGAGCGACTTGGCTCAAGTGTAAAGTAACAAAATAGTCGCAGTCACACCAACTGCCTTTAGTTGCTATTAAGCAGCACGCACGCAGTAATAGCGACTTGGCTCAAGTGTAAAGTAACAAAATAGTCGCTGTCACACCAACTGCGTTCAGATGGTATTAAACAGCAACCACACAGTAAGAGCGACTTGGCTCAAGTGTAAAGTAACAAAATAGTCGCTGTCACACCAACTGCGTTCAGATGGTATTAAACAGCAACCACACAGTAAGAGCGACTTGGCTCAAGTGTAAAGTAACAAAATAGTCGCAGTCACACCAACTGCGTTCAGATGGAATTAAACAGCAACCACACAGTAAGAGCGACTTGGCTCAAGTGTAAAGTAACAAAATAGTCGCTGTCACACCAACTGCGTTCAGATGGTATTAAACAGCAACCACACAGTAAGAGCGACTTGGCTCAAGTGTAAAGTAACAAAATAGTCGCAGTCACACCAACTGCGTTCAGATGGTATTAAACAGCAACCACACAGTAAGAGCGACTTGGCTCAAGTGTAAAGTAACAAAATAGTCGCAGTCACACCAACTGCGTTCAGATGGTATTTAACAGCAACCACACAGTAAGAGCGACTTGGCTCAAGTGTAAAGTAACAAAATAGTCGCAGTCACACCAACTGCCTTTAGTTGCTATTAAGCAGCACGCACGCAGTAATAGCGACTGCGGTCAAATGCGATTTAACAGCACGCACGCAGTGACACCAACTGCCTTTAGTTGCTATTAAACAGCACGCACGCAGTAATAGCGACTGCGGTCAAATGCGATTTAACAGCACGCACTCAGTGACACCAACTGCCTTTAGTTGCTATTAAACAGCACGCACGCAGTAATAGCGACTGCGGTCAAATGCGATTTAACAGCACGCACGCAGTGACACCAACTGCCTTTAGTTGCTATTAAACAGCACGCACGCAGTAATAGCGACTGCGGTCAAATGCGATTTAACAGCACGCACGCAGTGACACCAACTGCCTTTAGTTGCTATTAAAAAGCACGCACGCAGTAATAGCGACTGCGTTTCTGTGCAATTCAATAGCCCAGTTGCATTAACAGCGACTGCGCTTCTGTGCAAATAAATTGCACACGTGCAGTAACAGGTAATGCGTCTGTGTGTGCAATTAACTAGCACACGTTAAATAACACAGAATAATTATATTTAAAGTAAATCCCTAATGCAGGCAATACAACACGTTAGAGCGCTGCATGTAGAACAATCTCCTGCCTGACAGATACTAATAGATAAACTAGCTGAGCTGTACAGTTTATAAATATATTGACAACACCTAAGGATGTGAATATATTCTCTACAAACTGTACTTTTAACTATACTGACTACACTTCCTACTCTATCTATCTATCTATCTATCTATCTATCTATCTATCTATCTGGTTAAGACACTGTGTCTCTATCTCTCTATCTCTCTCTGTCTGACTGACTGATCTTCTCTAGAACCGCCAACACACTACACTAGGCAGCCGTGCAGGCTGCCTTTTATAGTGGGGGGCGTGTACTAATCCCCCTGAGCCATAATTGGCCAAAGCCACCCTGGCTTTGGCCAATTATGGCTCTTTGTTTTTTGAGCGCTGTGATTGGCCAAGCATGCGGGACATACAGCATGCTTGGCCAATCATCAGCGCTCAACGCCCCAGTGAATTATGGGACGTTTTGTGTCATTCGAATTTGGCGCGAACGACCCGTTTTGTTCGATTTTCGACGAACGATCGAACGACCGATGTTCGATTCGAACATACGTTCGAATCGAACGCGGAGCTCATCCCTAGTAAACACAGAAGTCCGGTTTCTGTGTGTACAAGTGACAGCTCTGCATTCTGTGTGTAACCCCCTGAACTCTGTACTCTGTATGTAATGCAATCCTGGTATTTAATGCCCCTTTAAGACCCTTCTACTCTTTTTGAAATCTGAACAGGGTTGTGGTTGAGTTCCTGCACCTATTTTCTGAGAAAAAAAGCTCTGCATTTTCTAACAAATTCCAAATTTTCTGAACAATTCGAATTCGGATCGTTAAAAAAAATATCAATCGATTGAAATTCTATTTGAAGAATAGCTGGTTGTTAAGAAGCAGTCGCCGCATCCTTAACAACTGATGACCCATCAGCTATTAGCAAGCTTTTCCACTGAAGGCTGAAATGTAAACAAAAGAATGCTGGCAGTTGAAAATTCAGAAAAATAAAATGTGTGGGGCCCCCCCAATCCCTACCAGGCCCTTTGGGTCTGGTATGGATTTTAAGAGGAGCCCCCATGCCAATTTTTTTTTGTAAACGGCAGACCCTTATTTAAGCATGCAACCCGGCAGGCCAGAAAAAGAGGGGGGATGAACGAGTGAGTGTCCCCGCTCCAGAACCATACCAGGCCACAGGCCCTCAACATAGAGGGATGCTTTTGGGCAGGGGGGGCTTTGCCCCAAATCACCTTGTCCACATGTTGATGGGGACAAGGGCCTCTTTCCCACAACTTTGGGCTGTGGTCGTGGGGTCTGCAGGCAGGGGGCTTATCAGATTCTGGAAGATCCCAGCCTCTGACCCTCTGTGAATGAGTATTTACTCCTATTCATTGGATATGGGAAGGGAGTCACCGCTCCAGGTGGGTCCGATAAGCAATCAGGGACTTCTCAGGAAACCAAGGGAAGCTGGCAGTGCACTAGGCAAATGAGGAAATTTCAAAAGGGATGGATAGCCGCACTCCAAAGGAACTTCAAAAGTTGTCTTTATTGGTAAAATAAATAGAAATGCATCACAGGATACAGCCAAAGAATCGGGAAAATGAGCAGCCGACGCGTTTCACACTAATTAGTGCTTAGTCATGGCTTGATTCCTGATTCTTTGGCTGTATCCTGTGATGCATTTCTATTTATTTTACCAATAAAAACAACTTTTGAAGTTTCTTTGGAGTGCGGCTATCCATCCCTTTTGAAATTTCCTTATTCATTGGATATGTTTCCTCTGACATCCTCCACTCCATAGAAGAGACTGGAGGGTCTGATCAGTCCGCCTGCAAAACTGACGGACCTGATCAGACAGTGCGTGTGAAAGGGGCATTAACCGCTTGCAGTCCAGCTGCTGTAATTATACTGCGGCAAGGTGGCAAGATCTCGAAAATCGGCTTAGGTCTACGACAGTTTGGGAACTCGCTTTTGTGGGTGCGTGTGCGCTCCCATTGGCCAGCTGGAAAGCCAAGCAGCGGGTCCGGTGGAGTAGGTGTCCGCCAGCCACCCGCTATCGTTTCCCGCAATGACAGAACGTGGATCTGCCTGTGTAAACAAGGCAGATCTCCATTTTGACCAGGGAGATCGCACAGATCCTGTCTTTCTGCTAAGAAGGAAGATGGATCTGTGTGTTTCCCCAGTCACACAGTCCCTCATACAGTTAGAAAACACAAACAGGGAACACATTTAACCCCTTGATCGCCCCTGATGTTAACCCCTTCCCTGTCAGTGTCATTAGTACAGTTACAGAGCATATTTTTAGCACTGATCACTGTGATAATGTCACTGGTTCCCAAAAAACTGTCAAAAATGTCTGTTAGGTGTCCGATCTGTCCACCGCAATGTCACAGTCCTGCTAAAAATCACTGATCGTCGCCATTACGAGTAAAAAATTTATAAAATAATAAAAATGCCATAAATCTATCCGCTATTTTGTAGACGCGATAACTTTTGCGTAAACCAATCAATATACATTTATTGGGAAATTTTTAACAAAAATATGTAGCAGAATACATATCAGCCTAAACTGATGAATAAATGTGTCATTTTAAATTAAAATAATAAATAAAAGCTGACTATTGCACGCACTAAATGGTTTGTTGCAACCCTCTGCAAAACAGCTTGTTGTGTTGAAAAACAACAGATTAACTGGCCAGATCACCAGGTGAATATAAAAGAATGAAAGCCTAAAAAAAGAAAACAAATACAGCCACCAAGCTGGGTCACACGAGAGGCCTACCATGGGGTGGGTTCTTCTGGGCTACCCTAGGCACTTTGTACAGGGCCACTGCCATACTCACAGGGTACCTTTTCTTGAGCCATGCTCACAACCCAGACAGAAGACTAAACATGAACAAGCTTCACCATGGCTACTGGTGCATTTAGGAAGGACACGTGGAGCCAATGCCCTCTCCACCTGTACAGACTATCTGCACTACCTCACTGCCAGCGATGGTATAGGGGCCTGTGCACCTAGCACTTCTCTTCTCTTTCTCTTCTGTACCTGTGCACAGGATGAGGGACCTGGCAGAACAGATCTGCTTCCGTTGCTATAAGAGATGGATTGCAGCCAAAGGAGGGCCGACAACATCTCCATCACAGGCTTTCTCAGAGGCTTTCTCGTCTGCCACATGTGCATGCTTAACAACAGGCTGTTAAAGAAACCTTTGTTACCCAATGGTAACCTCTTGTATTACTTGAACTCTTGTACTGTTGTCTTCATACCCCAATGTACTTATTGACCTAAGCTGTAGACTATGTGTGGCGGTTACTTGCATTGCACCCCTTTAGTAACTTCAGACAAGCCAAAGGCAAAGTAACATTTTACCTGAGAAATAAAGGAACATGATGACAATGAAAATTGACAGTCTATAGTCTACATGCAGTTCATAAATGTTTTCTTTTGAGTTTATTTCCACTTTTATTGTGTCACATAGTCTAATATTAAGATGGTTTAGAGGTTAAATGTGCAAACCCTCTTATACGTTCCTGCTAGGTTAATTCATGTAAATTTACATCTATAGCTTTTTTTTCAGTTTTGGTTAGCACAACAAATGTTTTAACCTTTTTTATTAAGTTACAGAATTTGTGTCACTTCCCGTTCCTTAGACCAGTCAAGAAGTGAGAGGGAATCTCTCCAAAGTGAAGAGAAATTCTCTCATAGACATTTTCCCGAGGAACCAGTTTTCCTTTTGAAAAGATATCCCTTCTAGCTCTGTTCCAGTGACAAGTCTAAGGCCCTGTACACACGTCCGAGAAACTCGACGGGCAAAACACATCGTTTTGCTCGTCGAGTTCCTTGTGAAGCCGCCGAGGATCTCGGCGAGCCAAGTTTTCCCATTGACTAACGAGGAAATAGAGAACATGTTCTCTATTTGGCTCGACGAGTTCCTCGTCGGTTTCCTCGGCCAAAAGTGTACACACGACCGGTTTCCTCGGCAGAATACGGCTCCCATCTATATTCTGAGTTTTAAATGACCCAAAATCTAGCGTGGGATTCTATTTAAAAAAGAAGCTGATACAGATCAAAACATTTTCACCTTCAAACAATACAATAATTTCCATAAGTTTGTTTATTCATTATTGCAATCTTCTGATAATTCACTTTGTCTGAACTATCCTCAAGCTCACTAATTTATTATAAAGAAAGTTAAAGACAAATCAATATAAACAGCCGCATTTAAAATCAAATTTGAAATAATCACAACTGCAGCTTAATCATTTTTCATTAGCAGAGCATAATCTCAAAGGACTTGGTTCAGGGGAAAAACACGTTTTTTTAAGAGCTAAACAAGAAATGAACAGATCATTTTAATCATTGTTTTTTTTAACAATAATATGAAGCATATGAAAAGTAAGATGTGCTTAGCAAGGTCATAGTTACATCCATCATTAGTTATTATTAGTTTCTGTTACTTTTTTTACGAATTTTCAAGAAATATAAGTTGTAAACTTTTTAAAACTAGTTTAAAAACTACTTCTGTAAATATATATTTTATATTCATGTTATAAATGTTCCTTTGTCTTACCCTCAGTGCTTCCTAATGCTTAATGCCATTAGTGTTGCCAATCCTCTAGGCTGTTTACTCTCAAGGGAAATTGGCCTAAGGCAATGGCAAAAGACTTCAACTGAGCAGAACATTTCAGCTTATATGTTCGATTTAAAAAGCATAGCCTACAGTTTCTTACAAAAGATAAATATTTTAATGGAATAATTATTTCTATGTCATGCATGCAAATTAAAGTGAATGGTTATATTCAAGAAAAATATTAAAGATCCTACAAAACAGTAATAACTGATGCCTTTGTCCATGTCAACAAAGTGCATGGGGAGGGAGCCCCTGCCCCAAAGCACCCCACCATTTTGAGGGTATGTGGCCTGTTATGGTTTAGGAGCAGTGGCGGCTGGTGCTCAACATTTTTAGAGGGGGTGCAAACAAACTGAAAAAAACCCCATCAATTGCAGCCACTGTGCCTATCCTTTCTTGACCAGGCAATTTTTTTTTATATGGCACAGCGTTACTGACATTTGCGTGGTCGTGCGACCCTGTACCCAAATAAAATGTATGTCCTTGTTTTAACACAAATAGAGCTTTCTTTTGCTGGTATTTGATCACCTCTGCAACTGTCAATTATGAAAAAAAAATCAAAAAAAAATCAGTTTCCTTGTCTTTCCTGCATTCAGTGCACTAGCATGATAAAAGGAAAACGTTTTTGTCACCCACATTAAGGATATAATATAAATATCAGTGATCATTTTACTTGTCAATTATCCTTTGTAATATATTATCAAATGTCTATGTGGACTTATTTATGTAGGGGAAACAACACAGAAAGACAGGATTGCAAGGCATAAATATTCCATTTGTGATAAACTAGATAAGTTGCCTTTATCTAGACACTTTTTAGAAAAAAATCATACCGTGGCACAACTAAGATACATGGTTATAGATGGTATTCCAATTAATAGACAAGGAGGTAATAGAGAACTAGAATTAAGGAAACGGGAAGTGCATTGGATAAACCGTTTAGACACATTGCAGCCCAAAGGGTTAAATACCGACTTTGATCTATATGTGTTCCTATGACAGTGTTCACTATTTTTTTTTTTTTAAATAGCACTTATCAATCCTCATCTTTAGCAGCAAGTTTTTGGGGATGTTTAGTTCTAGCTAGTTGCTTTCCTATGTTTTGTATTATTTTGTCTTTTTCTTTGTTTTTGTGAGCTGGGGTTTGCCCAGAAGCTCTGTCTCTGTACCTTTACTTCTTTAAAAACAATAATATATATTTTTTTTTTTTCCAAAAAAACAAATGTTGCTTTAAAGCATGATACAAAAAAAAGAAAAAAAAAAAGGAGAGTTAAAGGGGTTGTAAAGGTACAATTTTTTTTTTCCTAAGTAGCTTCCTTTATCTCAGTGCAGTCCTCCTTCACTTACCTTATCCTTCGATTTTGCTTTTAAATGTCCTTATTTCTTCTGAGAAATCCTCACTTCCTGTTCTTCTGTCTGTAACTCCACACAGTAATGCAAGGCTTTATCCCTGGTGTGGAGTGTCGTGCTCGCCCCTCCCTTGGACTACAGGAGAGTCAGGACGCCCACTAACACACAGCTCCTTTCTCTATCTGCAACGTAGAGAGTGTCTTGATTCTCCTGTAGTCCAAGGGAGGGGTCGAGCACAACACTTCACACCAGGGAGAAAGCCTTGCATTACTGTGTGGAGTACCTTTACAACCCCTTTAAAAATAGGTGCTCATGTGCATATGTAATTGTACAATGTTAAGTTTAATAAATGTAAATTACACAAAAGAAAATATCCTTAAAGCAAGGTTCCTGATCTTCTGTGATTTTTTTATAATACATAATCTTCCAAAAACTCAAGCTAGACCTTTTATTTGGATAGAGTGAGGAAAGTTTAGAACCTTTGCAAAATTGTTATTGCTTACTTTTATAGGGAGATATTATCAGATTTCCAAATAAAATGGTGGACTTTACTGGCCAAAAGGTATGTGTACATTTATATGCAGACACCTCTGCAGTTGCAATTTAGTAGCAGCTTTTTTTTAATGACATAAGCTATTTCCACTTTTTTAATTTGCATAAAACATTGAGACCTTGCTTTATTTATGACAGATGTGCTTTATGGGCTGCCCATAATCAGTTTTTAACATACCAATGAAGCCAATATAAAGGAAAAATTACATTTTTTCCCCAATAGTGCAATCTCTGCTAAGATTTATAATTCATTTTCCACACAGCTGCAATTTTAAAATATGTAATGTCTTTTCAATTTAACAATAGGTGAGGCAGATGTCTAAAGTAATCATCAAGCTAGAAATATCTTGTTATTTACTAGAATGTTCCTTTTGCCTGAGTTATAAAGCATCAATTTGTCCTCTAGGTAATTGTATAGCCATCTCAAATGTAAAAAAAGAACAGAATCCAGGGCTGTGGCACTCAAATAAATATTGAGAAAACAAAGCTAAGGAACGCACAGTCCATCATAAATACTCCATCCGGGATTGATCTGCTGGGCTCCCTGTAGGTCGACACTTTACTGAAAAATTACTTCTGTATAACAATTGAAATATATGCTCATTAATCATATACCTCTACTCAGGAAAGAAGGAGACAATGAACTTCTCCCTAAACAACTGGAAGTTTGGTGGAGATACATTCTGGGCGCAATTTAACCTCAGGGACTTACTGTGGATTTGGATAGAAGAATATCCTGGACTGCCGCACTCCTTAAAACAATGTCTTTATTGTACAAATTAAATCCAAAAAACAACCAAAACAATTTTGGTTGTTTTTTGGATTTCATTTGTACAATAAAGACATTGTTTTAAGGAATGCGGCAGTCCAGGATCTTCTTCTATCCAATGCATAGCATTCTTCTATCCAATGCAGTGCATAGCCAGCACCCTTTTGGTTTAGTGGGACGAAAGCAAAGCCAAGGGATCAGCAGTTTTTAGAGCGGCATCATCTCTCACTGTGGATTTGGACTTATATTTACTTTTCAGGATCATTTACAGAAACGGTATACTTTGTGGATTTCCATACCTGCTTATTTGTGTATGGAGTGCAACTTACCTGTTACGTTTGTAGAATTAAGGTAGATGGTGGGGGTAGTGGCGCTGTCTCTATGCTCCCTGTTAGTAGCCCAGGGGGTATATAGAAAGCTGTCTAAGAAAATAGCAGCTAGGTGCAAAAAGTGTGTCTTATTTGCTGAGTAAGGGATACTCAAATACCTCAAGTAGCATAAGTGATGTGTAGGCAGTAAACAAAATAAGTGTCACCCAAAAGTGAAATAAAATACACCATAGATGATCAAAATAAAAATAATTATATATATGAGTCCACTGGGCAAGAGTGCCTCTCCCAGCCTGGCCAACTGGGTCGTGGTAGTAGTATTAGGTGCAAGAAGATGCCCGTGCTATAGGTGTACACAAATAAATGAGCACAAGTTTATCCACAATAATAGTCACAATATTGGTATAAGTGAAGTAAAGTAAAATCCTCAACCCAAATGAGCTTTCTATATACCCCCTGGGCTACTAACAGGGAGCGTAGAGACAGCGCCACTACCCCCACCATCTACCTTAATTTTACATTATATTTTCTTCGGGGAATATTAATTAGGGGGGGCTGCAGTCCGTTATCACTTTTATTCCTTCCTTTCCAACCTAGCCTAAGCGCGGGTTTACCCTCTTTCTTACTGTTACGTTTGTAAGCTGGGTTTGCATTGGTCAGCTATTGGCCTTATGTGGACCCTGGACCCCGCTCCGCTTCTTGCATAGGACAGTCACCTACTTGTTGCTTCAGAGAATTTACACCAGATTGTGTTAAAAAAAAAGGAAAAAATAAACTGTGCTAAGAAATGTAGCAAACTTATGAAACCATGAGTATTGCTCTAAAAGTCATGTGTTTGAAGCAGCGATCCTTCTGTCAGACACCAGTACAGTGAACAAAATATAAAAAGAAATAGGGGTCGCTCTATACCTGTGAGTATTACAGATAAATTCATAAACACTCAAAAAATATAAACACCAAAAAGTGAACAAAAAACAAGTAAATGTTTGCTGAAAAATTGTGTAAGAAGCTGCAGAAATAAGAGTTCATGCAGTGTTCAAACAGTCCAAAAGTTCCTAAACGTTGAATAAATGGTAACTGTCCACCCGTGCAAAACCTAATCAAGTCCGTCCATAAATAAGGACTCTTCAGATGTTGATATATAAAGCCAGTGTTGAATCCACCACCGTTATGGAAAGAATTCTTGCTTACCAGATCTCCGTGATCCCCCATGACAGAGGACCCGGAGAAGCATGTAATGTAACACAGCCTGTTTCCAAAAGCACCCAAGGCTTGCTTCACCACAAATCAAAACACACCGTAGATGTTCAGACCCGTGAATGGATGGCATTTCCCTGCACCTGATTGGTAATAAATACACAATCAGGTGCAGGGAAAATAAGAAAAAAAACATCATTTTTGCCTGCACATGATTTGATGATGGAAATCAGCAGAGCTTAACCACTTAAGGACCGCCTCCTGCACATTTACGTCGGCAGAATGGCACGGCTGGGCGCAGGCACGTACCTGTACGTTGACTTTAAGAGCCCAGCCGTGGGTCGCGCGCGCAACCCGGTCCGAAGCTCCGTGACTGCACCCGCCGCTGTCCCACGATCGGTCACAGGAGCTGAAGAACGTTCCCCGTTCTTCACTGTGGCAGTGACACTGATCGTCTGTTCCCTGATATAGGGAATGACGATCAGTGACGTCACGCCTACAGCCACACCCCCCCTACAGTAAGAATCACTCCCTTAGGGCACACATAACCCCTTAGCGCCTCCTAGTGGTTAACCACTTCACTGCCATTGTCATTTTCACAGTTATCAGTGAATTTTATAGCACTTTTCGCTGTGAAAATGACAATGGTCCCAAAAATGTGTCAAAAGTGTCCGATGTGTCCGCCATAATGTCGCAGTAATGAAAAAAATCGCAGATCGCCGCCATTAGTAGTAAAAAAAAAAATATTAATAATAATGCATGAAACTATCCCCTATTTTCTAAACGCTATAAATTTTGCGCAGACCAAACAAATAGGCAGAAAAATACGTATCGGCCTAAACTGAGGAAAAATAAATATTTTATATCTTTTTGGGGGATATTTATTATAGCAAAAAGTAAAAAATATTGCATTTTTTTCTAAATTGACGCTTTATTTTTGTTTAAAGCGCAAAAAATAAAATCCGCAGAGGTGATTAAATACCACAAAAAGAAAGCTCTATTTGTGGGAAAAGAAGGACGGCAATTTTGTTTGGGAGCTACGTCACACGACCGCGCAATTGTCAGTTAAAGCGACGCAGTGCCGATTCCCAAAAAGGGGCAAGGTCCTTAACCTGCATAATGGTCTGGGTCTTAAGTGGTTAATTACATTCACTAAGCTCTAGGGAAATTGAGTGCAACTGTGCTTGCAAAGCGCACAGTCTATTTGCTTTTAGTAAATCCCATTGTTTATATGTCATGGACTAAAGACAAATAGACTGTGCACATTGCAAGTACAATTTCCCTCATTTTCCCCAGAGTTTAGTAAACGTGATTAACCCCCCTGGCGGTATTCCCGGTATTCCCGAGTCTGACTCGGGGTGAGATTTTTGGGCTACGATCGGTAACTCGGGCTCGCCTCGCTGAATCCACAGGCAGTGTTTACTTACCTTGTCCCTGGATCCAGCGATGCCACCGCACTGTGTGAGCGAGCGGGACATCGCTTGATTCACTCAGTGCCTCTGTGTGCCGCCAATCTCCGTTCCCTGCGACGTTACGACGCACGGGAGCGGAGAACGGCGACAAATTCAAAAAGGTAAACAAATACAATACATACAGTATACTGTAATCTTATAGATTACAGTATTGTATGTAAAAAATACACACACCCCTTGTCCCTAGTGGTCTGCCCAGTGCCCTACATGTACTTTTATATAATAAAAACTGTTCTTTCTGCCTGCAAACTGTAGATTGTCCATAGCAACCAAAAGTGTCCCTTTATGTCAAAAATGGTTTTAGAGCAGCTAGAAAACAGCGATAATAAATTATAATCACTTGCAGAATTGTGCGATAGCGATTTGTGGGGAAATTCGTCATAAAAAAATAAAAGTAATGACAGCGACAATTCTGCAACTGAGCAAATTTCAGTGATTTTGAATTGATTACATTATTGAAGAATTTTTATTATAATTATATTATTATTTGTTATAATTATTTATAATCATTTATTATATTATAATTTATCATTTTGTTTTTAAAAAAATGTCATACCCGGGATGCCTATTAGACTCTTGTTTGGTCAGATTTAAGTGAGTTATTCCTAAGAATTACAGGCCTACAGTATAAAACGCCAAATTTCCTTGCAAATAATGGTACCGCTTTCAGCACCTTTTTTCTGAAATAATCATACCGCCAGGGAGGTTAAGCTTTGCTGATTTTCATCATCCAATCATGTGTCAGCAAAAATGCTTTTTTTGTGAAGTGAAGCTTAACCATACTTCTATTTTCCTTTAGTAAATCAACCCCAAAACGTGGCTAACATTGCTGCTAATATATGCTTAGTGATTTTATATACACTGCTCAAAAAAATTAAAGGAACACTTTTGAATCAGAACTCCTTGGATATTGATCTGGTCAGTTAAGTAGCAGAGGGGGTGTATACAGAGGGGGTTGTTAATCAGTTTCAGCTGCTTTGCTGTTAATTGAAACAGGTGCACTATATGGGCAACAATGAGACGACCTCCAAAACCGGAATGTTTTTTCAGGTGGAGGTGTCTGACATTTTTTTCCCTACTCATCTTTTCTGACTGGTTTTCACTTGGACCCTATAAAGGTTGCACAGGCAGTCCAACTCCTCCAGGATGGCACATCAATATGTCTCATTGCCAGAAGGTTTGTCGTGTCCCCCAGCACAGTCTCAAGAGCATGGAGGAGATTCCAGGAGACAGGCAGTTACTCTAGGAGAGCTGGACAGAGCCGTAGAAGATCCTTAACCCATCAGCAGGACCGGTATCTGCTCCTTTGTGCAAGGATGAACAGGATGAGCACTACCAGAGCCCTACAAAATGACCTCCAGCAGGCCACTGGTGTGAATGTCTCTGACCAAACAATCAGAAACAGACTTCATGGGGGTGGCCTAAGGGCTCGATGTCCTCTAGTGTGCTCTGTGCTCACCGACACTGTGGAGCTCGATTGGCATTTTTCATTGAACACCAGAATTGGCAGGTCCGCCACTGGTGCCCTATGCTTTTTACAGATGAGAGCAGGTTCACCTTGAGCATATGTGACAGACGTGAAAGGGTCTGGAAAAACTTTATGCTGTCTGTAACATCGTTCAGCATGACCGGTTTGGTGGTGGGTCAGTGATGGTCTGGGGAGGCATATCCATGGAGGGACACACAGACCTCTACAGACTACACAATGGCACCCTGACTGCCATTAGGTATCAGGGGGGAAATCCTTGGATCCATTGTCAGACCCTACTCTGGTGCAGTGGGTCCTGGGTTCCTCCTGGTGCGTGACAATGCCAGGCCTCATGAGGCGAGAGCATGCAGCCAGTTCCTGGAGGATGAAGAAATGTATATCATTGAATGGCCCCCACACTCACCTGACCTAAATCTAAAAGAACACCTCTGGGACATTATGTTCCGGTCTATCCGGTGCCGCCAGGTTGCACCTCACTCTGTTCAGGAGCTCAGTGATGCTGAGCATACAAGCACTTGGGGGCCATACAAACTACTGAGGACCATTTTGAGATGTTGCAATGAAATTTCAGCAAAATGGACTAGCTTTCTGCATAATTTTTTCACTTTGATTTTGGTGGTGTCTTTGAATTCAACCCTCTGTAGGTGGATAATTCTCATTTCCATCAAATGATGTGCCATTCTTTCATTCCTAACACATTACCCAGTCCATATCAGTATAGATATCCAGCATGAGATTTTTGCCCGTTGAGATCTGATATGTTTTCAAAGTGTTCCTTTAATTTTTTTGAGCAGTGTATATATGCTCAGGTAATGTGCTATTTTTCTGTGTGTATGTGTATTGAATATTTTCTAATTGAAAACACAATTGGCTTGTCTAGTATTGTGAATGACATAATTTCCTCACATGGGAGTATTTTTTTTCCAAATTTATTGCATCACCCAAGGCATGCTAAGAATGTAAACTAAACTGCAAATGTGGGGGGCAGTGTACATTTAGGAGAAATAGGCAGATAAGGAACTTATATCGTACAAGAGATATACAGGGTATCTTTTGAAATACATGCCTAACTGCTCAAAATACACAGTGGTGTAGTGAGTAGCACTCTCACCTAGCAGTAAAAAGGGTCACTGGTTTGAATCCCGACCGTGACACTACCTGCCTGGAGTTTGCATGTTCTCTCTGTGCCTGCGGGGGTTTCCGCCAGATACTCCGGTTTCCTCTCACACTCCAAAGACATGCTGGTAGTTTTTTTTGGCTTCCTTCCTAAATTGGCCCTAGTATATGAATGTGAGTTAAGGACCTAAGATTGTAAGCTCCTTGAGAGTAGGGACTGATGTGAATGTACATTGTATATGTAAAGCGCTGCGTAAATTGACGGCGCTATATAAGTACCCAAATAATAATAAATGTAAGGCTCCATTGTAACTCAATATACACACAAAATGTGACCCCTAGTTATTTATAATTTATTATATTTTTATTGTTATATATATTATATTGCATAATGATATATTACTTTATTTTATATTATATTATATTTATCAACATAGTGTCAGCATACTTTCCAAAGATTCAATAAAACCATCAAACTATTGGAAGGTCTGTGCTCCTAAAGAATTATATTGTTGAATTTCTCTACCAAAGTCATACAGATAATAAATCTATGACCAGTTTTTGATGGAAAACAGTTAATCTGCCAGTGCAATCTTGGCATAGAGGAAATGGAGCATATGAAGTAAACCAATGCAAACACCAAGTGGATATATCACGTCATGCATGCTTAGGCTGATTTACTAAAGTAGTTGAAACTCTTTACACAATAAAATGTGTGACTATTCATTTAAAATATTTAGTCATATGAAAAACAGATTCTACTTAATTCATCTGCATGTGACTGGATAACTGAAGTGAAGATTTACTAAAACTGCAGAGTGCAAAATCTGGTGTGGCTGTGCATGGTAGCTTCTAACTTCAGCTTGTTCAATTAAAGGGGTTGTAAAGGTTAGTTTTTTATTTTCTAAATAGGTTCCTTTAAGCTAGTGCATTGTTGGTTCACTAACCTTTTCCTTTGATTTCTCTTCTAAATGTTTTTTTTCTTTGTCTGAATTTCTCACTTCCTGTTCCTCCTCAGTAAGCTGTTCTGGCTGACTAACCCCCAGCCAGAAGGGCTCTGATGATGGGGGCAAGCTTACTGAGGAGAAACAGGAAGTGTGAAATTCAGACAAAGAAAAAAAAATTTTTGAAGGGAAATCGAAGGAAAAGGTAAGTGAACCAACAATGCACTAGCTTAACCCCCTGAGCGGTAATCCCGAATCTGGCTCGGGGTGGAATTTCAGGACCAAAAGCGGTAACCCCGAGCCAGACTCGGGACCGCCTCGCAGTGTCCACAGGCACAAGTTACTTACCTTGTCCCTGGATCCTGCGATACCTCCCTGCTGTGTGATCGAGCGGAGTCCTCCTCGCTCGATTCACAGTGCCTGTGTGCCGCCGAGCTCGGTTCCCTATGACGTTACGACGCACGGGGGCGGAGATCGACGCCAAATTAAAAAAAGTAAATAAACACATTACATACAGTATACTGTAATCTTATAGATTGCAGTACTGTATGAAAAAAATACACACCCCCCTTTGTCCCTAGTGGTCTGCCCAGTGTTCTGCATGCACTTTTATATAATAAAA
The DNA here is from genome assembly GCF_905171775.1 of Rana temporaria. NCBI lineage: Eukaryota > Metazoa > Chordata > Amphibia > Anura > Ranidae > Rana > Rana temporaria. The sequence continues at coordinate 284,663,192 of NC_053491.1, read as the reverse complement.
ACTGTTCTTTCTGCCTGGAAACTGGAGATTGTCCATAGCAACCAAAAAGTGTCACTTTATGTCAAAAGTGGTTTTGGACCAGCTAGAAAACAGCAATAATAAATTAGAATCACTTGCAGAATTGAGCGATAGCGATTTGTGGGAAAAATCGTCATCAAAAAATTAAAAGTAATAATTTTTATTATTATTATTATATTATTTGTTATAATTATTTATATGTATTTATTATATTATAATTTATGATTTTGTGTTTCAAATTTTATTATACCCGGGATGTCTACTAGACTCTTGTTTGGACAGATTTAACTACTTGCCGACCACCCACCGTCGTTATACGTCCTCACTTTAGAGATGAATATCTCGGTAACGGCAGCAGCTGCTGCCACAATCGAGATATTCATCTCTTCTGTGGGCGGCCGTGTTAACGATAATGGCGGTCTCCGCGGTGGATTCGCCGCGAGATCGCCGTTATCGGTGGCGGGAGAGGGGCCCCCCCCTCCCGCCGCTCTCCCGCGCCCTCCGCCGCTTACCGTAGCCGTCGGTAGCGGCGGAGGAGATCGCGACCATCCGGCAGCTGAGCGGGGACGAGACTGAAGGAAAAATCTCCTTCGCCCGTCCCCATAGCTCTGCTGGGCGGAAGTGACGTCAAAACGTCAGTCCCGCCCAGCGTCTTAAAGAAACATTTTTTTTTTTGTCATTCGAAAAAATGACATTTCCAAATTTTTTGTTTTGTTTTGCATTTAAGCCCAAATATGAAATCTGAGGTCTTTTTGACCCCAGATCTCATATTTAAGAGGACCTGTCATGCTTTTTTCTATTACAAGGGATGTTTACATTCCTTGTAATAGGAATAAAAGTGATAATTTTTTTTTTTTTTTAGTGTTAAAAATTCTAAAATAAATAAAAATAAATGCGAAAAGCAAAAAAAAAATTTTTTAAAGCGCCCCGTCCCGACGAGCTCGCGCGTAGAAGCGAACGTATACGCGAGTAGCGCCGACATATGAAAACGGTATTCAAACCACACAAGTGAGGTATCGCCGCGATCGTTAGAGCGAGAGCAATAATTTTAGCCTTAGGCCTACTCTGTAACTCAAAAAATGCAACCTGTAGAATTTTTTAAACGTCGCCTATCAAGATTTTTAAGGGTAAAAGTTTGACGCCATGCCACGAGCGGGCGCAATTTTTAAGCGTGACGTGTTGGGTATCATTTTACTCGGCGTAACATTATCTTTCACAATATATAAAAAAATTGGGCCAAATTTATTGTTGTCTTATTTTTTAATTTAAAAAAGTTAATTTTTTCCAAAAAAAGTGTGCTTGTAAGACCGCTGCGCAAATACGGTGTAACAAAAAGTATTGCAATGACTGCCATTTTATTCTCTACGGTGTTAGAAAAAAATATATATAATGTTTGGGGGTTTTAAGTAATTTTCTAGCAAAAAAAATGGTTTTGTCTCGTAAACACTGACTCTGAAAAACAGGCCCGGGGCTAAAGTGGTTAAGTGAGTTAATCCTAAGAATTGCAGGCCTACAATATAAAACGCCAAATTTCAATGCAAAATAATGGTACCGCTTTCAGCACCTAAAATCTGAAATAATCATACCGCCAGGGAGGTTAAAGGAACCTATTTAGTGAATAGAAAAACAAACCTTTACAACCCCTTTAAAACTGATTGGTTTCTCTGCAGAGCTGCAGCAAATTTAGCATTCTTTAATTTTAGTAAATCAGCCCCACTACACTGTTCCTAGCAGGGACGTGCAGTCAGGGGAGGCAGTGCCATGAACATAAAAAAACATGATCGAACTTCGAGGGTCGAAGTTCGGCGACCTGGGGTCACCGAGACCCCAAATTTGGAGGGTCCTGGGACCTATGGTTCCGGAGATACAGGGCTCATTGTGAAGCCTGTCAGAAACTACATACAGAGCGGCCAGTTTATACAGGGGTATACAAGCTGGCACGTTCTGTTTGCAGCAGATTGAGTGACTGAGCTTACAGTGCCTCTCACTTCTTGTCTGAGGCACTGAGCTCAGTGGACAGCTTTAAAACTTGAAACTGGAAGATTTTGGATTACTAAATGCAAAAATCAAAAGGTGGGACTTTAGATGAGGCTGTGGCCATCCGGCACACAAGCTTTTTTTCCATTATGCACTTTAACATATTTATTGATCTACCATGTATATTTACCATGCATTTATGCTGGTTGCATTGTTTATCACGTGTTACTTTGTTTATCATGTTACTATTGGAATTTCCCTATGACTGATCGATCATGTTCCCATTATGCATTTTAAACACAGTGGGGCAGATCCATCAAGAGATACGACGGCGGATCTCCTGATCCGCCGTCGTATCTCTGAGATCCGCCGTCGTATCTGTGAGAGCCGACGGTCGGATCTATGAGGCTGATTCATAGAATCAGATTCCTCATAGATCTCCCTTAGATCCGACTGGTGTAAGTGACTTATACCAGTCGAATCTTAGGCTGCAATCTACCGCCGGCCGCTAGGTGTCGTCGCTTTTTTTTACGTTTCGGATATGCAAATGAGTAGAACCGCCGATTCAAGTCCGTACGCCCGCCCGTCGCTTTTTTTTAACGTCGTTTGCGTTCGGCTTTTTCCGGCGGATAGCTACCCCTGCTATATGAGGGGTAGCTAATGTTAAGTATGGCCGTCGTTCCCGCGCCGAGATTCAAATCGAGTCGATCGGGAATACGGATGGCCGCAATTGACGTACCCGCCGCTAACAATGACGTCGTAGCGACGTCATTTGGAGCATGCGCACTGGGAAATTTCGCCGGCGGCGCATGCGCAGTTAAATTGGCACGGGAACGCGCCTGATTTAAATTGTACACTCCCCCATAGCCGCGGAATTTGCATTCCGCCGGGGGAGTTACTATCCGACGATGCAATTTTCGAGAATTTTTGATGAATACTGCACTAGCCTCGCTAAATTGCACCGGCGGATCGTAAAACACGTAGATCGAGCGGATCTAAAGATCCGCTGATCTACATGAATCTGGCCCAGTATATATTACCATGTACCTACTTTGCAACGTATCCATATGTGCCAATAATAAACCGCTTATTTTAATTTACCCACTAATTCGTTCTGCCCTAATGTTTTGTTTCATTTAAAGTCCCAACCTTCTCGCTTAGTCCCCATTAGTCCCTCTCTGTTCAGCTTTGACCAATGGTAAAGTACCATTGACCCAAGCTGTCCAATAAAAATGCTGTAGTGGAGGCACGCCACTCACTGCAGTTTCATAGAAGGGGGGATGTGACACATACTCCCTTCCTGCCCAGCCCTCTTAACCAGAAATAAAAAACATGGGTTTATGGGTATAAGATTTACCCACAATACCATGTTTTTCTCACACAGTTAAGAGGGAGAATGAGAATCTTCTACTGCTGAAAAGGTACTGTTTTAATCAAGCTAAATAATATATTACTATGCTATATGATGTTATAACATCGTTTATTATTTATATATTTTCTGTGAAATTACTGGTTTGAACTTCGAATTTCGGTAAATTGTCCGTTAAGCCACCTGCTTGAGTACAGTTTTTGAATATATAGTAAATTACCTTAAAAACAATATATTATTATTTGTATATTACTTACTTATGGTTATTAACCCCTTGCCACCCAGGCCAATTTTGAAACTTCTTTCCTACATGTAAAAATCATATATTTTTTTGCTAGAAAATTACTCAGAACCCCCAAACAGTATATATATATTGTTATAGCAGACACCCTAGGGAATAAAATGGTGGTTGTTGCAACTTTTTATGTTACACGGTAAACATTTTTTTTTTTGGAAATAAACTGTTTCATGAAAAATTAAGAAACCCTAAAGTTAGCCCGATTTTTTTTTATTCTATGAAAGATGATGTTACGCCATAGATACCTAACATGTCACACTTTACAATTGTGCACATTCGTGGAATGTCACAAAACTTCAGTACTTAAAAATCTCCATAGACGACGCTTTCAATTTTTTTACAGATTACATGTTTGAGTTACAGAAGTGGTCTAGTGCTAGAATTATTGTTCTCGCTCTAATGTTCACGGCGTATGTCACCTGTGTGTATCTGGCTCTGATACTAGCCAGGGCCTCACCAGCCACTGACCTCACCACACGTCCCTGGTTCCTAGTGAATATTGAATCTGCGTCTCTGATACTTCAAGGTCACTAAAGACTGTAATTATCCTTCATCACAAAGAATGCCTTTGTTAAAAAAAAATTAAGTAATAACTTCTAGCTGTAAAATATATATGACATATAAATATTATTTTTATATATCTTACTAATTCATTAAACAACACTATAAACTTACACTATAATCTTATAACTCCCTAAGCTTCTAACATCTAAAGAGGAACATTCCCGTTGAGTTCAACCCTATCTTCAGCATTTGTTGCTTATGTACAAACTTTGATCAATTATTCCCTGAGTGAATATTTAATTTTTACAGCAATCATGAAACAAATTGCAAGATTACTACTATTGGTGTATTGTCCTGATTTGTATGCTTCCTTCATTCCATGGAATATCTCATCAGATTAGTGAAGTAAATGATATGCTTTAAGCTGAGAGAATGTTATTTACATGCAATAAATCACGTTGGTATATTTTTCAGAGAAAAGATCAAGCTAATTAGGTTAATGGTCCCTCTTGAGATGAAGTTAGAACATTATCATGTTCATTTTCTAATTTAGTTTTGCATATCCCATTGACCAGAACTTTGCCTCTTTGCTTCCGGAATAATACATGGACCCTATGTATAAAAAGCACTTGAAAGAGATACACCTGTGTTTCCAATAGCATAGACAATGTTCCCACAATATAACATGCCAAAGAGAACAGTTAAAGTGGTTCTAAAGGCAGAAAGTTTTTTATCTTAATGCATTCTATGCACTGAGATAAAAACTCTACTGTGTGCAGCAGCCACCCTCGACCCCTAAAAACTTACCTGAGCCCCATCTCGATACAGCAATGTTGCACGAGAGACTCGCCTGTCCGGGTCTCTCCCTCCTGATAGGATGAGACACACAGCAGGTGCCCAATGCTGTGAATTAAAGTCAGGGGGGTGGGACCAAGCAACGGCTCCGTGTCTGAATGGACAAACAGAGCAGCGACTCGGCTTGGGTTCCCCATAGCAAGCTGCTTGCTGTGGGGGCACTCAGCGGGAGGGAGGGGCCAGGAGCGCCCGCGAGGGCCCTGAGAAGAGGAGGATCTGGGCTGCTCTGTGTAAAACCATTACACAGAGCAGGTAAGTATAACATGTTTGTTATTTTTAAACAAAAAAAACAAGACTTTAGTATCACTTTATGCTACAATGAATGCTACAATGAAGCTGAACTCCAGGCCGATATTTAAAAAAACAAAACAAATAAAGGTATTTATGTCTTTATTTAAGAAATTGAATTTCACATACAGTAAAAATAGTTACATAGTTACATAATAGGTGAGGTTGGAAAAATTCAATCCATTGTGTGTTATTTAATGGCAGTATTACATTAAATATCCCTGTATGTTGTGGTTGTTCAAGTGCTTACCTTTTTTTTTAATTATCGATGTCCCCCCCCCCCCCCGCGCTTAAAACCACCACCTGTGGAATGGAATTCCACATCCTTACCGCTCTTAGGCTACTTTCACACTGGGGTGTTTTACAAAAAAAAAACTCTAAAACGAAGTACTGCTAAGGTTTAAGGTTAAGCTGCTTTTCTTCTGATTTTAGTGAATGGCTGCGTGTCTTATTAAATTCCCTTACGCAGAAAAGTTTTATCTCTATTGTGGGGTCACCAGTACGGTATTTGTACATACTTTATTCGTTTTGTTGCCCTTCTCTGGACTCTCTCCAGTTTCAGAACATCCTTCCTGAGGACTGGTGCCCAGAACTGGACAGCATACTCCAGGTGCAGCCGGACCAGAATCTTGTAGAGTGGGAGAATTATCATTTTATCTCTGGAGTTAATCCCCTTTTTAATGCATGCCAATATTCTGTTTGCTTTGCTTGCAGCGGCTTGGCATTGCATGCCATTGCTGAGCCTGTCATCTACTAGGACCCCCAGGTCCTTTTCCACCCTAGATTCCCCCAGAGGTTCTCCCCCAGTGAGTAGACTGCATTCCTATTTTTGCCACACAAATGCATTATTTTAAATTTTTCTACATTAAACCTAATTTTCTATGTAGTTGCCCACCCCATTAGTTAGTTCAGATCTTCGTGCAAGGTTTCCACGTCCTGCGGATAAGTTATAGCCCTGCTTAACTTAGTACCATCCCCAAATTCTGAGATTGAACTGTTTATCCCATCCTCCAGGTCGTTTATGTATAAATGTAATAAAATTGGTCCCAGAACAGAACCCTGGGGGACCCCACTTTCCACCCCTGCCCATTCCGAGTACTCCCCATTTATTACCACCCTCTGAATTTGCCCTTGTAGCCAGTTTTCAATCCATGTACTCACCCTATGGTCCATAACAACTGACCTTACTTTGTACAGTAAACGTTTATGGTGAACGGTATTAAATGCTATTGCAAAATCCAGATACACCCCATCTACGACCCTTCCTTTATCTAGATGGGAGCTCACCTCCTCATAGAAGGTTAATAGATTGGTTTGGCAAGAATGATTTTCCATGAATCCATGCTGATTACTACTAATGATACCGTTGTCATTACCAAAATCTTGTATATAGTCCCTTATCATCCCCTTCAAGAGCTTGCATACAATTAATGTTAGGCTAACTGGTCTGTAATTCCCAGGGATGTATTTCAGCCCTTTTTTAAATATTGGTGCTACATTGGCTTTTCTCCAATCAGCTGGTACCATTCCAGTCAGTAGACTGTTCGTAAAAATTAGGAACAATGGTCTGGCAATTACTTGACTGAGTTCCTTAAGGACCCTCAGGTGCAAGCCTTCTGGTCCCGGTGACTTATTAATGTTACGTTTTTCAGGTCTATTTTTAATTCTGTCCTCTGTTAGCCATGAGGGTGCTTCCTGTGACATGTCATGATGATAAACACTGCAGTTTTGGTTAATGAAGCCCCCGATTCCCTCGTGAAGACTCAGATTCAGCTGACAGCGGGCCTGCTTTTGATTGATGTCACTGAGCTGGTCCAGGCTTTTCAGGGATCCTGACAGGGGGACGGGAAACATGACCAACAGCTGAGACTGAGCCAGCTGCTCCCGCCCCATCCACAGCCCAGTGCTCCAGTGAGTACTGGAGGGGCCAATGACTGTTAGTCGCTGGCTCCCTGCTCACTGAAGACTGAGAACTGAGCAATCATTGTTCCTTTATCACTCAATTGCCAGTGTAGAGGTGACAGGGGACAGGTGCAGCAATGGATCGATGGTGCATTACCTATATGAGTATGATTTTTTTTCAAATCCTGCGTTCAAAGCTCCCCATTTTTGTAGCAATAATGATTATTCTACATGTAGTAGGAGCTTGCGTGTTCTTTTGTGTGGGTTTTTATGGTGCTGTGGTTTTCCCTAATAACCCAAAATAATATGTTAAAAAACACCTGAAAAAAATCAGCCCTTAAATGTGTCTTGATGTTTGGTATGGAGCATTAGATTGCAAGCTCTTTCAGGAGTATGTACTGGAATAAATGGCTTCAAATGTCCTGTTTTGCATAATACACTGCATATGGCCAAAATGTTGCAGATACCTAGGGGTTGCTTTACTAAAGGCAAATAGACTGTGCACTTTGCAAGTGCTCCAGAGCTTAGTAAAAGAGCTGAAGCTCTGTTGACTTTTATCATCCAATCATGTGGAAGCAAAAATGCTGTTATTTAAATTTTCCTTGCATAAATTGCATGATTGGGTGCTCTTTGTAAAGTGAAACTTTACCTCATTTACTAAGCTCTGGAGCAACTGCCTTTAGTAAATCAACCCCCTAGTCTTTACACCCACAGTGCCTTGAAAAAGTATTCATACTCCTTGAAATTTTCCCCATTTTGTCATTGTACAACCAAAAACCTAAATATATTTTATTGGGATTGTATGTGATAGACCAACATAAAGTGGCACATAATGGTGAAGTAGAAGGAAAATGATAAATGGTTTGCATTTGTATTCAGCCCCCCTGAGTCAATTCTTTGTACAACCACCTTTTGCTGCAATTATAGCTGCAAGTCTTGTTGAGGATGTCTCTACCAGCTTTGCACATCTAGCGAGTGATAGGCCCCGTACTCACGACCAAACATGTCTGCTGAAACTGGTCCGCGGACCAGTTTCAGCGGACATGTTCGATCGTGTGTAGGCAGTAACGGACAGGATTCCAGCAAACATTCGTCGGCCAGACCGTTTCCCAACGAACAACTGTTTCCTGGTCTTGCTTTAAAACAGTCCGCTGGAATCGTGTCCGCTCGGACATGTTCGGTCGTCTGTACACAAAAGCAGCGTACAAAAACCCTGCGCATGCTCAGTCAAAATGAGGAGACGGGAGCGCTCGTTCAGGTAAAACTCGCGTTTGTTTGGGATATGGCACATTCGTCATTTGAAAGCTTTTATTCTAGCAAGAGAACAATGTCTTCAAACGACGCAATAAACAAGTTTATTGCCTCGTTTTATTAATTCTTCTCTTGCTAGAATAACCCCGTTCTCTTGCTGATGCAATTTTAATTGAGTTGTCCCATACTGAAATGTCACATTTCTTGCTTGTGATGTAATCATTTAAAAATGTTTTCTAGGCCAGACGTGTGTTTTTGTTGGTGGTCCTCCATATTTTTTAAATTAAATTTTGTAAAGGAATGTTCATCTTCTTTTTTTTTGGGTGTGTTTATAGTTATGTCACCATTTTCTTCATTTTGTTCTTACATGTTCTATTTTTTTTTATAGGGCATTTTTTTTTTGTTGTTGTTTAATTTTAGAATATTGAACCATGTTGGCACACCAAATGTCCCCCCCCCCCCCAAGGAGTTTGTGTCCTTTGTAAATGACCCATTGTATATTTTTTTAAGGTTTGCTGCCTAATAATCCCCACAGTATAACAAACAATAGACAGGTTTTCAAATGATAGCAAAAAGCCATTCATTTTGGCAAATGTCATCCAAAAAAAAAAGAACGGCAGCACTAGAACAGATAGCAAACTATATGCAAACTCGCATTTCCAACATGGTGAAGGATAAACTACCAAGCCTCAGGAGGCAAACAAAAAAATCTGAAGCAGCAGCACAGAACCAAAGGAACCCAAACTGTGGTAGTCCAAACAATATGTCCTTTGTGTGGAAGGAAATGGAAGGCAGGGAATCACCGTTTCCTCCTCTTTCCAGCCTTCCCTCCAGGCTGCCTTACAGCGGATCTTACACGGGCTCTTGCAGGTGGGGTCGATGTGGCAGCAGGAGGATGGTGTTCAGCAAGCCGGGCCGGGTCACATAGCCCAGTGTCTGGGGTCAGCAGGCCCTTCTGCATCCACCAAAGGACCTGGTTCATCAGGGCCTTTGCCAGTCTTCTCTGCTCCTCCTCCCCTTCATTTAAATCGTGTGCCAAGGAGGCACTGAAGGCCTCTGTGGGGTTGAGGGGGGCCCTCATGATGGCGCTTGCCTCCTGGATCATGCGGAGGCTTGCCTCCTCCACAGGCCTCAACTGCCTCCTTCGGCCTGATGGCCTCACCTGGGGGGGAGAAGACTGGCTGGTGGTGGTTGTCCTGGGCGAGGGGACCTGCTGCAGGCCACTGGGCCCGGCCTCCTCCTGGCTGCCACTGACCCCGGCCTCCTCCTGGCTGACAGACACGTGAGGATCTGCCACCTCCTGGCTGATCTCTTCTTCCTGTGTCAAAAAAAGGTACATTTTTTACTATTTCGCCAAATCAAACCACACTCATTTTCATGTTTTTCTTTTATTATTTTCGGTTCATTATAACTTGAATAGACTCTCCTTCTGACCCCTGCAGTTGTCATCCCTGACACCTATTTGTCTGGCGACCTTTTTTTTTGCTTTTTCCTAGCTTGGCTTTTCTTTTACAATATCAACTCATTAATCCACCAATAATTATTTACGCAAGAAATATAGCGGAAACTACTATACCTCCTCATCGAAGGGTGGCAGATCTGTATCTCTGTCAGCCAGGCCCTCTTCTTCCGACTCTGCAGGGCTGTGGTCATCTGGGGAAGGTCCGCTGGAATCTAGCGTGGAGGGAAGGTTGGAAGCAAGACTAGACATCGATTTCCTGCCCTCCATTTCGTTCCGCAAAAAAGCCATCTGTTTGTAATACCACAGTTTGGGTTCCTTTGCTTGTGTTGCTGCTGCTCCAGATTTTTTTGTTTTATTAGCTTTGTATGCTCTTCTATATGTGCTTCTCAGGTTGGCAAGTTTATCCTTCACCATGTTGGCAGTGCATCCTGGCACCCATGTTTGCATATAGTTTGCTAGCTCCTCTAGTGCTGCCGCTCGTACATCTTTATTGCAATATAAAGAGTTTTTGGAATCCCACAGGATGGGCGTGTCCTCAAATTTTTCAAGTTAGGCCTCTATTGCTTCCTTAGTTTGGAGGAGGTCCATTTCCCGGCCTTATTTTCTAATTTGTTTTTTGAGTCTAGATTAGCAAAACATAAACCAAATAAAAATAGATATTAAAAAGGATCAGCGTTGACCTTGATATAATATGTGTCTCCAAATTTATGACCTATATCTAATTACAAACACAGTCTCTCTTGTTGTAAAAATGATTGGCAGCTCGGCCGCATTGGTTGTACCAAACATTGATTTGCTACATGCAGACCCATTGGTAACATTGCAGTAACTAATTTTAATATAGAAACCTAAACAATGCTTACAAATGAGAGCATTCATCTAGGCACTCTTTCATATGTAGATCTCCTGCCCCTGAGAATGGATGACATAAAAGACACTTCCTAATGACCTCTGTACAACCAACACTGAACAATACTTTGCCTGATCTGAATACACCATTCAAAAACTTTTAAATGAGGTACAGCATTGTTCACATCTCTATTTTGTGAGGTGTCCAAAAGCATTTGGATACCAAAATAACATTGTGGTACTCAAGAGACAGAATAGCTTAAAAAGGGTGCAACCAACAGACCAAACCCCCATCCCATGGCTCTCCATTTTCTAGGCCTCTGCTGATCCCATTTTGAATTTCCTTACCTTCCTGTCTCTCGCTCCTCGTTTCTCACACTCGCCTAATTACCGCGTAACCTGCGTAATCACGGCGTGCGCCTTTTATACACTCCGCGTATGTATGAAACGCCGCCCTCGTCAGCTTTGCCATGCCCCTAATCAATGTGTTTCGGAAATATGGCGTTAACTGTGTATGTTCTGGATGCGCTTGAATATTCTCCGCGTAACCTACGTAAACACGTTGTTTGCATTCTCTACACTCCGCGTATGTATGAAACGCCGCCCTCGTCTCCGCCCATGGCGGAACATTTCCTCTTTTCCCCGCCCATAATCTCTGTGGGAAAGGAAAGATGGCGATGTCACACGAGCGGGCACGATGCTCTCAGGCCGCAAGTGAAGGGACAGAGGCAGGGACGTCCTGATCCAGGCAAAGAAGATACAAAGCCACTAATATGCGGTTCGAGGAAATGGTGGAGTTAGTTTCCATCATGCGGAGGAAGGACTATGATGGTGAATTAGGGCCATACAAGACCCCTAACCGCCGAAAGGCACACATTATGGACAAGGTGGCGAGGAGAATGCAGAGGATGTTTGGGATCACCAGGTCCAAAGAACAGCTGAGGAAACGCTGGTCCGACTTAAAATTGAGGGAGCCACATCAGATGAAGAAGATCCTTAAAATTCTGCGTAAAAGTAAGTAAATTTTTTTGGGGTTGGGGGGGGGGGATTGTCTGCAAGAATGTGTTGCCATGTATATTTCACCATCTGCCTCCTTGGCCTGCTTGTACTTTTGAAGACATGTTGTCATTTTTTTTTATAACATAAATACCTACCTATTTACAAATAGTGTTCTTAGTAAACCGCGTAACATCACATCGTTTCTCAGAAATGCTAGGTTATTCCAGGAACAACACACATGGACATGGCTCACTGGCCAAAAACTTTGTTTGTAAACATTGTGTAAAAGCTAGTTTCTAAAAATCAAATTAAGAGAATGTGAAAAGCAAACAGGATTCTTTGTAAAAACAGTGCTAATAAAGCAGATGTTTTCCCATCTGCAATGCAGAGCACCTGTGTCTCCCAAAATAAATTTACGTTTTTGGTAGGGTCTCCAAGAAATACAGTTTAGGGGGGACATCCATGTGTGTCACTTTGCTAAAAAGGGGCAGGATCAGAGCTTGCCATAGAAGTCTGTCAAAAATGTAGGTTTGGTGAAAGATAAAACTAAATAAATGAAAGCCTTTTCTAAGCAATGTATGCGATTTCTGCTCTCCAATATCTGTGTGCTGATGAGTTTACCTTTTGTTTTGTGTTATTTAGGGGAAAGAAGTCGCCAGCATTTGGAGGAGGCAGAGAGGGCCAGACAAGGCCAAAATCTTCCATCTCGCCATGTGGAGGAGGAGGAGGATGTGGAAGGAGAAGAGGATGTGGAAGGAGAAGAGGATGTGGAAGGAGAGGAGGATGTGGAAGGAGAAGAGGATGTGGAAGGAGAAGAGGATGTGGAAGGAGAGGAGGATGTGGAAGGAGAGGAGGATGTGGAAGGAGAGGAGGATGTGGAAGGAGAGGAGGATGTGGAAGGAGAGGAGGAAGTAAGAAAGGAGGAAGGAAGAGAGGAGGAAGAAGTAATTTTGGACTTAGAATTTATAGCAGATGAAGGGCAAGTGGCGGAAGAAGAATTTGGCGAATTGAAAGAAGGTGGATTGATGGATGAAGGAGGAGTCGATGATGATGGGGAAGTGGTTGAAGAAGGAGGAGATGTGGAAGATGATGGGGAGGTGGTGGAAGAAGGAGGAGTCGTGGAAGATGATGGGGAAGTGGTGGAAGAAGGAGGAGTGATAGAAGATGGCGAAGTTGTGGACGTGGAAAGGAGAAGACCATCAGGTCAGTGTCACCCCAGCTTGATTTGGCAAAACATATGTAGATAGGCCTCATCAAATATTTTAGTTTTGATTGCCCATTTTTATTTTTTTTTAGGGGAGGAAGATGGTGTGGCAATTTTTTCGCGTGCAAGTGCTGCTATAATTATTCAGCAGGTAATGGAGTGCAGCACTGAAATGCACAATATGCGTGAAAGGATGGTTGTCATGGAACAGAATGTAACAAATGTCCTTTTGGAGTGCAGCACGGAAATGGACAATATGCGGCAAAGAATGATGGTCATCGAATCAAATTTTAAAAATATTATTGACATGATGGGCCGTGTCAAAGACTGAAACACCCCCCGCCCATCCCCCGCCCCCACAACCATTTTTACTTTTTTAATAATGAATACGCCAAAATTTGAAGATGCACACACAGTGTGCCAACATGTGCTATCTGCCATCACAGAATATCTAGTGTCTGTGCTTTGTGGGTCCAACCCCCTCCTCCATCCTCAAGTAGTTGAGAGGAAGGGTTTGCTCCCACAAAACACAGACATTGATCACCCATGATGTCAGATAGCACATGTGGCCATTTGTCTGTTGAACCAATGACATTTGGCGATTTTTCACTGAATGTGTGCATCTTCAAATTTTGGCGTGTTCCAGTGTGAAAGCACACCGTGACTGACTGCTGTTGTGAATTCTTATATTTTTATAAGGTTTAAGTTCTTTTGTTTGTCCATTTTGTTAATTTTTGGATACTATAAAGTTTAGACCATAAACAATCAAAGAATAAACACCAACCAAATATATATATATATATATATATATATATATATATATATATATATAAAAATCCTAAATTTAGTGAAGTCGAGATTTGACACCAAAATAAAAAACAAATATAATCGTATTTCCAAAAACCAAAAATCAAATAAATTTTCAACAAGAAATAAATAAAATAAAAAATATATATATTTGTGAAAAAATAGAAAATGATAAAATTACGAAAAATCAGAAAAAAATATTTTACAAAAAGCTAAAAAAAAAATCGGGAAAAAAAAGGTCCAAAAAAAAAATTACATTATTTTTAGATAAACAAAAATGCTAAAAAAAATTACAACAATGGCGGTAAAAACACCCCACCAAAAAATTTCAAAATAGATATCTCTCTATTTTTGGAGTTTATTGGCAAAAGTTTTACGACATTATATATATATATATATATATATATATATATATATATATATATATATATATATATATATATATATATATATATATATATATATCTATGTAAAAAAGAAATAGAACTATATTTGATAACCAAAACTGTGAACTTGTTTAAAAATGTATATTCTTGAGAATATTTTTTGTTAAATAAAAAAAAAAATTACTACAAAAAGGACTAAAAATATTGTAGACTCCTAAGTCCAAAAGCAGGGAGTACTTTAAAAAAAAAAAAAATTGTTGTGGTCATGAACAAGCAAAAATTAAAAAGCTTGACCTCAAAATTTGAAAATGGAGTGGCTTCTTATTTCTAGACTCAATACCCTGTTTGTAGATGAGTGAATAATGTGCAAATGTGGTTAGTTACTAAAAGTGGAGAACTAAATTTTGCACTATAAGTGCAGAAGTTAGTTTGAGAACCAGGAAGACAGATAAAAAGAGAAAAAGCATTAATGACAAACAACTGTATAAAGTCCAATGGTCTAATTATTTATTAGTTCTGTGAATATTTCTTTCTTTTGGGGGCCGAATTAGAAAGAAATATGATCTGGCATAGCAATGGCCCCCCGACCCATGAAGTACTCAACATATTTGTCGCGTACCTCACGAGCTGATTGGGTGGCCAAGCCAGCGCGACCAGTGTCCAGCCCGGGAAGGGGATCTGAGGGTAGTCTTGCCTCAGAACCGATGTCGGGTAGGTACGTCTGGGAGTGCCTGCGTAAAAAGTTGTGCAAAATGCAGCAGGCAAATACAACGGTGTTCAATTTATATTCCGCCAAGTCTATCGCTGTCCTGAACAGGCGGAACCGGTTGGTGAGTATCCCAAAGGCATTCTCGACTACCCTCTGAGCCCTGGCCAACCGATAATTAAACACCCTCCTCTCTGAGGTGAGGGTCCTCTGGGGAAAAGGCCGCATGAGGTGAGGACCAAGCCCGAAAGCCTCGTCCGCTAGGAACACAAACGGAAGTCCTTCAACATTATCTTCATCTGGTGGCAATGCCAGACCACCAGCTTGGAGACGATCATAGAAATCAGTCCGTGCGAACACTCCCCCATCAGACAGCCGGCCGTTCTTCCCCACGTCCACATATAGAAACTCATACTGTGTCGACACCACCGCCATCAACACAATACTATGATAACCCTTGTAGTTATAATAGTAGGACCCCGAGTGGGGTGGGGGCACTATGCGGACGTGTTTCCCATCTATTGCTCCACTGCAGTTTGGGAAATCCCACCGCTGGGCAAATTGGGAAGCCACAGACTGCCATTCCTGTGGTGTGGAGGGTAGCTGTGGGGACAAACAAATAAAGAGATTTAGTACTTTGGCACATAAACATTGAAAACATAATCCTACAAGCATCCTTGTGCTACTTCACAGTCTTAAAATTGCATTGCGAAAATGTGCAGGGAGAATTTGGGTAATGAAATATATAGGGCCACTTAATTAAGAGACTCCACAGCCCTCTGATGGGGACTAAAAAAGTTTTAAGGGGGGGGGGAGGAACACAAAAACCCAAAACTCCTGTTTTAAAAATTGGCAAGGTGGGTTTGTCCCTAGGATAGCATGCTGGACAGGTTAATATTGGGTAAGGGACAAATATGCAGGTAGGCCAAGAATAAAACATGGAAAGCTTATATCAACATGCATAGGGAGAAAAGGTAACGTTAGTTAAACACACAGCATATCTGGGAAATAAAAACCTTCACTAACACGAGCAAACCCGCAACTAGCAAAAGAGGAACAGAGGGCGGCGCCATTACCTTTGGTCTTCCCCTTTATAGTGACATCGTACGTGGTTTACGTGCACGCGTTCCGGTACAACGGGAATTTGGTCCGCTGGTGTGTACAAGCCAGCGGAACAAAACAAAAATCAGCCTTGTTCGCCGGAAACTGTCCGACAGACAGTTTTCAGCGGACAGATCCGGTCTTGAGTACAAGGCCATAGAGTTGATAGGGTTGTTGATTGTGGCTTGTGGAATGTTGGTTCATTCCTCTTCAATGGCTGTGCGAAGTTGCTGGATATTGGCAGGAACTTGAACACACTGTCATATACGCCGATCCAGAGCAACTTAACCACTTACTTACTGGGCACATAAACCCCCTTCGTGCCCAGGCGAAATTTCAGCTTCCGGCACTGTGTCGCTTTAACTGACATTTGCACAGTCGTGCGACGTGGCTAAAACAAACAAAATTGACGTCCTTTTTTCCCCACAAATAGAGCTTTCTTTTGGTGGTATTTGATCACCTCTGCGGTTTTTATTTCTTGCGCTATAAACAAAAAAAGAGCGACAATTTAAAAAATATATATTTTATTTTTTACTTGTTGCTATAATAAATATCCCAATTTTTTTAAAAAAAAAAACACTATTTTTTTTCTCAGTTAAGGCCGATAAGTATTTTTCGAAATATTTCTGTTTAAAAAAAAAAATCGCAATAAGCGACTGGTTTGCGCAAAAGTTATAGCGCCTACAAAATAGGGGACAGAATTATGTTTTTTTTTTGTTATTTTTTTTTTTACTAGTAATGGCGGCGATCTGCGATTTTTATTGGGACTGCGATATTGCGGCGGACGTATCGGACACTTTTGACACAAATTTGGGACCATTCACATTTATACAGCGATCAGTGCTATAAAAATGCACTAATTACTGTATAAATGTGACTGTCAGGGAAGGGGTTAACACTAGGGGGTGAGGAAGGGGTTAAATGTGTATCCTAGGTGTGTTCTAACTGTGTGGGGGGAGGGGGTGACTGGGGGAGGTGACCGATGCTGTGTCCCTATGTACAAGGGACACAGATCGGTCTCCTCTCCTCTGACAGCACGTGGAGCTCTGTGTTTACACACAGAGCTCCACGTCCCTGCTGTGTAACCGACGATTGCGTGTACCCGGTGGACATCGTGGCCGCCAGGTACACGCATCGGCTTCCCAGCAATGCGTCGGAACAGTGTTTACCCGCTGCGCACCCCCCAGAGGCGCGCACGGGTAATGCACTTCAAATGACGTCCAAAGACGTCCAGTTGGCACTTGAGAGCCGCGCTGTTGACGTCTTTTGTCAATAGCGCGGGTCTCAAGTGGTTAAACATGCTCAATGGGTGATATGTCCAGTGAGTATGCTGGCCATGCAAGAACTGTGATGTTTTCAGCTTCCAGGAATTGTGTACAGATAATTCCAACATTATCATGCTGCAACATGAGGGAAAAGGTTGTGGATGAATGGCACAAAAATGGGCCTCAGGATCTCGTCACGGTATCTCTGTACATTCAAAATGCCATCAATAAAATTCAACTGTGTTCATTGTTCATAGCATATGCCTGCCCATACCATAACCCCCCCCCGCCACCATGGGCTACTCGATTGACAATGTTGACATCAGCAAACCGTTTGACCACACAATGCCATACACGTTGTCTGCCATCTGCCCTGCATAGTGAAAACCAGGATTCATCCTTGAAGAGAACATCTCTCCAAAGTGCCAGACACCATTGAATGTGAGCATTTGCCCATTCAAGTCGGTCACGACGATGAACTGCAGTCAGGTCAAGCCCCCAATGAGGACGATGAGCATGCAGATGAGCTTCCCTGAGACAATTTCTGACAGTTTGTGCAGAAATTCTTTGGTTATGCAAACTGATTGTTGTAGCAGCTGTCCAGATGGCTGGTCTCAGACGATCTTGGAGGTGAAGATGCTGGATGTGGAGGTCCTGGGCTGGTGTGGTTACATGTGGTCTGCGGTTGTGAGGCCGGTTGGATGTACTGCCAAATTCTCTGAAACGTCTTTGGAGATGGCTTATGGTAGAGAAATTAACAATCAATTCAAGAGCAACAGCTCTGGTGGATATTCCTGAAGTCAGCATGCCAACTTCACGCTCCCTCAAAACTTGCAACATCTGTGTCTTTCACATTTTAGAGTGGCCTTTTATTGTGGCAAACCTAAGGCAAACCTGTGCAATAATCATGCTGTCTAATCAGCATCTTGATATGCCACACCTGTGAGGTGGATGGATTATCTCGGCAAAGGAGAAGTGCTCACTAACACAGATTTAGACAGATTTTTGGAGAAAAATAGGCCTTTTGTCTACATAGAAAAAGTCGTAGATCTTTCAGTTCAGCTCATGATAAATAGGGGCAAACACAAAAGTGTTGCTTTTATAATTTTGCTCAGTGTAGCTCTAGCTCCCCCAGATTGGATGGAGAGCATCTGTGAACAGCAATCTTCAAGTCTTGTCACAGATTCTCAATTGGATTTTGGACTTTGGCTGGGACATTTTACCACATGAATATAATGTGATCTAAACCATTTCTATTGTAACTCTGGCTGTATGTTTAAGGTTGTTGTCTTGTTGGAAGGGGAACTGCCACCCCAGTCTCAAGTATTTTGCAGACTTTAACAGGTTTTCTTCTAAGATTGCCCTGTATTTGTCTCCATCAACTCTGACCAGCTGCCACCACCATGTTTCGCGGTGAGGATGGTGTGTTCAGAGTGATGTGCAGTGTTAGTTTCCCAGCACACATAGCATTTTGCTTTTAGGCCAAAAAGTTCAATTTTGGTCTCATCTGACCAGAGCACCTTTTTTCACATGTTGCCATTTCCGGGTCTCTTTGATTGGGAGTCAGTGAAAGAGGCTGCCAATCATGTGACCTCTGCAACAGCCATTCACAGTGATCATGTAATCTCAAAGTCTGCCCCACCTCCAGGCATAAAGATCTAGTTAAAGAGCCACCAAGCGGGAAAGGGTAATACTACTCTTTACTTGTGTAGCGCATGGCTATTTTCAGAGCCGGTGTTATTGTAAATTTAGAGGGAGTTCAGAGAGGTAGTTGGCTCTGAACCTGTTTATTTGATTAAATTGAGGGCCTCTGCTCCAGCTTTGGCTGTACTGTTGGTGCATACTGTTGTTGTCTGGGGAGTGAGTTCCGCCCCGGGCCGACAGGTGGCAGCAGTGGGGTCAAGTGCAGTTGAATATCTCCTCCCAGCAGCCTATCAGGAGGGTTGGTCGCCTCGCTGTGCATGCTGGGGAGGGGTATTTAAAGGGCAGACACCATTAGTTCGGGGTCTCTGTGTTCCCGCCCTTGAGCTGGGCAGTCGTCCCACCACCCCCATCTGTGGCCCTCCTGTGCATGTGTGTGTCGCAGTGTTCCTGGCTCCGGGACCATGTTGGTCTGGAGCACATTCATCTATCTGGTGGATCCAGTGAGTCGACTGGGTCCCAAACTTGCCAGATGGTCATGGGCTGTCCGTCCAATTGGAGGAAGCCGACTTATGAGGAACCGGTCCGGGGGATACCGAGCACAAGGCTGGTGTTTCAGAAGAGGCCTGTCCATTCATCCGAGGACACTTTGGTTCTGAGAGGCTGGACGCAGGTCACCTACCAGTTGCTGATTTAACCAAAGTTATTTGAAGGAGAACCAAGTGCTGAATCCAGTCAAGAAGGATTTTGGACCGCAATTGCCTCCAATCTCCAGGAGGGTCTGTGGCAGAGACTTAATCCTGTTCATTCGAGTGACATTCTGGCTGCCAGGCTGGTGAGAGAGGCCTGTCCGGATGCACTATACCCACTCTGGCTAGAGTGGCGAAGAAAAGTTGTCATAGGAAGCAGGACTGTTTCCATATCCAGTTACACCTGAATTTGCTGTCTTTCATTTTGCTATCCCTTCATCTTCCACTAATTTTCACTATTTTGCACCGTTGGGTAATAAAAGCACAGAAAAGACACCTGTCGTGTGGACATTGACTTTACTGCAGCTCTCATCCAGTACCCTAGACGGCAGAGATACAGAGGTAACGTGCCACCCAAAACAAACCAGCAGCTCCTTCGGGGGTAGTGATACACTTGAAACACCAGAACTCAATAATTTGGAGGGATGTTTACACAGTTTTTGCCATATACTGTATATTGGTGATATGTACCATGTACAGTATACAGAAAATAAACTTGTATTTACTGTGTGAATGAGGATTAGAGGTATGTGAGGCACACATTTTTCCCAAAGAGCTCTATAACTGAAAAAAAGGCATCTTTCCTGCTGTTTTGGTGTGGTGTTTGATACAGAATTACAGATGCACATTAAGACTATTTTCCTATTACAAATAATCCAATGTATTTTGGGAATTCTGGTTAGAAAATGCATTGTATTGAAATGCAGTGCATTAATAATTCATGGACTATATGCTTTATACATTGTAAATATTATCTCTTTGGTATCTGAGCAGGAAGAAATATAAACAAAGAGACCCATGTTGAGAGAAACACGCCATTGCTGATCTACTACTGAGCTACTACAGAAGGAAAGGCTTTCATTAAAATGTATTAGGCTGACTCAGAATGGTTTCTAAGTAATACAGCTCTCAGGGCGAAAATTTTAAAAAGCACCCTGCTGTTACTGCCTACATGCTGAAACACAATGACAACTAGCCTTCTGGTATCAGCAATCATGTAAATCAAATTAGTGTTAAGACTAAATTTCGCAATTTAAAGCATGGAAACAAATACAGTATATAAAATATGCTTACATAGAATATCCGTTCACAAAATGAACAGTGATAAATAGCACTATTATTTTATCTAGTATGAGACTACTAAGAGTACATAAGGTTGGTTACTCAGGTTTTGATATAAGATATACACAGGCTGGCCAGGGTAGGATGTTTAAGGCTGTTGTGGGTATGGATCTGCCCTCATCCGAACAAATACAAATGTAAGCCAAGTTTTCTTGTTTTTTGTTGATGTCCCCAATCTTTCTGAGCCACATTTGGATAGATGGAGGGTCAATTTCTTTCCCCCGCAAAGCGATGCAGTGTTTGGCAGCGTTAACCACTTCAGCCGCGGAAGAATTGGCTGCTCAATGACCAGAGCATTTTTTGCGATTCGGCACTGCGTGGCTTTAACTGAGAATTGCGACGTTGTACCCAAACAGAATTGACGTCCTTTTTTCCCCACAAATAGAGCTTTCTTCTGGTGGTATTTGATCATCTCTGAGGTTTTTTTTTTTTTTTTTGCGATATAAACAAAAAAGAGCAACAATTTGGAAAAAAACACAACATTTTGAACCTTTTGTTGTAACAATCAGCTCCAATTGTTTTTAAAAAAGCTATTTTTTCTCAGTTTAGGCCAATATGTATTCTTATACATATTTTTGGTAATAAAAATCACAAAAAAGCATATATTGATTGGTTTGCACAAAGGTTATAGAGTCTACAAAATAGGGAATAGATTTATGGCATTTTTATCATTATAATTTTTTTTACTAGTAATGGTGGGGATCTGCAATTTTTATTGCAGCGGACTAATCGGATGCTTTTGAAACTACAGCGAACAGTGCTATAAAAATGCACTGATTACTGTAAAAATGACACTAGCAGGGAATGAGTTAACACTAGGGGGTTAACTGTGTTCCCAATTGTGTTTTCTAACTGAAGGGGGGATGGGACTGACTAGGGGAAGAGAGAGATCAGTGTTCATACATTGTATGAACACACAGTCTCATCGCCCCATCCCAGTTCTCGCTCTGTAATGAGCAATCGCGGGTGCCCGGCGGTCATCGCGACCGCCAAGCGCTCGCATTGGCTCCGGGACACGCTTCGGGGGCACACGTGTCACCAGAGGCGTCTTAAAGAGCCGACGTACAGCTATGACGGCTCGCGTAGGGGGGCCAGCCTGCCGCAGTGTAACTGTGGCGGCTGATCCGGAAGCAGTTAAATAAATGATGTAGCACTGATTTTTTTATACGTTGAAGAGGGAATGTCAGAGCAGTGCAAGTACAAGAAAGGCAGGGTCCTCTGGAACCTGATAGTCTGTAAATTGTTGTGTGAGTCTATGTACTTCCTTCCAGAAAGTCTCAGCCCAAGACAAATTATTTAACCTTTTCACTGGCAGGGCAGTTTTTTCTTTCTCTTTTTTTAAATCCATGCTTAAAAAAATCATTCTAGGCTTGAAGATTAGTTAAAACCCCAAAATATTATGCTGTATATTTTCTGAAAGCAGAGACCCTGGATAACAAAATAGCGCCGGTTTTAACTTTTTATGTCACATGATATTAGTAAAGGCAATTTATCAAGCACAAATGAATATTTATCTATTGTGACATTATAAAAGGCGAGGTTATTGATGGACGTTATGTTTCACCTTGCATGCGTTATTTGCAGAGAACTAAGGTGGAATCCATTCTGGGTTTAACCAGCCACCTTGGCAGGGTTGGCTCCGGACCAGATTTTTCAGTCCACTTGTGTCCATGAACAGGTGGTATAAATAAAGCAGACTGGAGCAAAGAATTTCTCTTAGCCTGGGACTCAGGAAGCCATACCTGAGAGCAGGGGCGGACTGACAACTCATGGGGCCCCCGGGCAATAGAAGATTATGGGGCCCCTCTGGCTTACAGATGGCCACCACGCCAGGAGGCAGTGCAGAGGCAGGGCAGCTAAAATCTTGGGATCTTCACATTAAAAGCATGTCAGTTTCGGACATTTTAGGGACAGATCTAAAAAAAACACAGATTTTTACATACTGTCCCTGGTTTTACTGAGCCTGGCAACCCTGATGGGGCCCCCTAGTGGCATGGGGCCCTCGGGCAGTGCCCGAGTGACTCAATGGTCAGTCCGCCCCTGCCTGAGAGAAAGCTACTGATGTGATGTCTGCCTTGTAAGAAACGCAAAAAGGTTTGCATTATATTTGTTTTGTGGGTGGCTGGGAGAAGCCTTTCACCTGTGAGGTAGGATCCTGAACTATTTATTTAGTGCCTGCATGGCGAGAATTTTTTTTCTGTTTTGTTTATCTGATTTTCACGCAAACCTTTTAAAGATAAAACTGCCTATAAGTCAGATTTTAAGAAAACCTGCTGTTTGGATTACCCTTTTTCCCTCAGAGAAGGTGATCCCCATTGAGCTAACCCCCACATATGGTCTTGAACAAGTGGAAAGATGGAGGATGTGTTAAAAGTCCTGCTGCAGGCCACTGCAACCCAGCAGGAAATCAACCGCTTGCAGCAGGAAGCCAACTGCCAACAGCAGGAGATGAATCGCCAGGCCAGCGTCTTTCTGACAGGAGAACCCCAAAAGGCTTATTTTGACCTGGAATCAGATGCTGCCCAGGATTATGAGATGCTGAAGGCTGAGCTATTTTCACGCCTGAGCGTCACCATTGCGATCCAGGCTCAACGGGTGAATCTGTGGTCATACAGTACTGACAAACCACCCCACTCCCAAAGACTCCCAGAGACTGTGAGGCCCCGTACACACGACCAGTTTCCTCGGCAGAATTCAGCTTCCGACCGAGTTTCTGGCTGAATTCTGCCGAGGAAACTGGTCGTGTGTACACTTTCAGCCGAGGAAGCCGACGAGGAGCTCGACGAGGAAATAGAGAACATGTTCTCTATTTCCTCGTTGTTCTATGGGAGCTCTCGTCCCGCCGAGCTCCTCGGCGGCTTCAGTGCTGAACTGGCCGAGGAACTCGATGTGTTTGGCACGTCGAGTTCCTCGGCCGTGTGTACGAGGCTTCAGTCCTTAAGATTGTGGAGTGTGTGGTCGTGAACCGTTATTTACACACGCCGCCTGCCACTTAGGGGTAAGTGGGTCAGCCATGGGGACCCTAAAACTTGAAACAAGCTGGTGGACCTGGTGGAGAGATAAACTGCTGCTGAGGACTTGTCCGTGCCCCACTCCAATGTTTTGAGGGGCGAAAAAAAAAATAAGATTGTTCCAAGGTTCAAGGGCATGGGGAAAAATTAGACGACAATGAGACTATGGGCTCAGGACCTGGAGACTGGTCAAATAGGTCAAGAAGGTCTCTGAGGCCGTTTAGAGGACTGTGTTCATAACACATAAAATGTTATCGCTGTTATGCGTCATATTGCCAACTGTTCCCTAAATGATGAACCAAAGCAATGTGATAATGCTTATTTGAAAAAACGCATGTCTCTTTTTGCACAGGTGGCATGTACTGCATCATGTCAGGGATGCATGGAAAAACACATGTGTATGATTTCAGTTGATGGAAAGCCAGTCACTGCTCTGCTAGATTCTGGTAGTGTTGTGATATTAATCAAAGTTGATTTTGTAAATCCTGCAAAGTTACACCTTTGCACTATTGGGGTAATTTGTATGCATGGTGACACATGTGACTACCAAAGTGCTGTGGTTGAGTTTAATACTCCCTGGGGCACTGTGACATATTCAGTGGGGGTGGTACCCTCACTGTTTCATGAAGCCATAGTGTGGAGAGATTTTCCACACTTTCAGAGTTTATGGGAAAACAAAAGGAGTGAGGAGGACAGAGCTCCCCCTGCTGAGGAAACACTGGAACTCACTCCAGACCCTTTTTAATTTAAGGGGAAACTGTTGGTGTGTCCAATGGAGGGGTAGACCCTTTTCCGGTAATGGCTGGGGAGCAGGGGGAGCTGGAATCCAGCCCCCAGCTTGAGGTCAATGAACAAGAAATAATCTATGACTCTACGAGTGAGGCCCCGTACACACGGCCGAGGAACTCGACGTGCCAAACACGTCGAGTTCCTCGGTGAGTTCAGGGATGAAGCCGCCGAGGAGCTCGGCGGGACGCCTTCTCCCATAGAACAACGAGAAAATAGAGAACATGTTCTCTATTTTCTCGATGAGTTCCTCGGCGGCTCCATCGGGCCAAAAGTGTACAGACGACAGAGTTTCTCGGCAGAATCCGGGTTTGACCGAGTTTCTCGGTGAATTCTGCCGAGAAACTCTGTCGTGTGTACGAGGCCTGAGAGTGGACAGAATGTATTGCTGATTTAGAAGTCAGGAATGATCATTTTACAATAGACTCCACACTCAATAGAGCCAGAGAAAATATTAAAATGATTGATGGTGAATCTGTTGAACCTAATGTAAGGGTGTTGCTTCCCTACATGGCTCCTAAAAATATATCGTCTTCCAATAGTTCAAACAGGCATACCTCCACATTACATGGAATTGATTTGCCCACCACATTCGACAGCTTATCTATTACCTGGTTCCAATATCTTAAAGTGTGGTCGCAGTTCCACATTAAATGTAGGAAATCTGCTCCCTCTTGATGACATTGCAGGCAGTTCAATGTAGCCCTACGCCCCTTTCCAAATAGTCTATGTCAGGGAACCAACAGCAGGAGAAGGGCTTTAGGACCCAGCATCTCTGGCAGGAGAAGGGCTTTAGGACCCAGCATCTCTGGCAGGAGAAGGACTTTAGGACCCAGCATCTCTGGCAGGAGAAGGACTTTAGGACCCAGCATCTCTACCAGCAGGTCACATGGGCCTATATAAGGAAGTCTGCTAGTGTCTGCAATTGCTGGTTGATCTTCGGCTCCTCCAGTGTGTTATCTTCGTGATATTCCTGTTTCTGTGTCTCCTGTTATTGATCCGGTTTGTCCTTGACCTGTCTCCTGTTTGATTCCTGTTTTTGACTCCGGCTATCTACTCGACCACGTCTGCTCTGATACCAACCCGGCTCATGACCTAGGCTTTCTTCTGACCACGCTCCAGTCACAGTATTATCTTAATCCTGCAACACCTCACGGGTGTCACCTGTCTGCTGATTCTACGCCAGCACACCAGCTGTACTCTAGAAGCTCCTGCATACAGTCCAGCAGGCGACCCATGCTTCTTTGGGCCTGACCTTTCCTGCTTTCACCCTCGGGGGGTCTGGAACTTTGCCGCGAGGGAAGCCCTCTCTCTCCATTGGCCTCCAGTACCAGTTACGTGATAGTCTACTTGGGCTAAGATATATCTCATGTGTCATATATAATTGAATGAATCTATTATTAGCCACTGGTGAGACCGTCAGATGCATAGAGCATATCTCCTTCCATTTCTCACCTGTCATATTCAGAATAATCATCTGCCATTTATCTCTTACTCTCAATGGGCTACTGCATATTTTAGCCTGAATTAGATGTGCCTTAGGGCACTGTGATCTAAGTACTCCTATCAGGAGAAATCTAGATATCTTAGGGTTCTGGTTACATATGAGATATCATGCTGTTTACACAGGTATTCAAATGAGTGTAATGTTCTATAGTTATATAACTGTCAATGTGACTATTCGCTTCCGTTTCCAGAAGTCGCAGTCCATGAATATCTTTAACTGCTCCAAGTTTGGGTTATTCCAGATTGGAATTTCCAAAGGAGTATCAGTATATCCAGGGATGTACCTAGAGTATTTGGCACCCGGGGCGGATCCTATATCTGGCACCCCCCCACCTTAACCACTTTCATACCGCGCCTATTCTGGCAAATTATAAAAAAAAAATACTAGAAAATTACTCAAAACCCCCAAACATTTTATTTATTTATGTATCTCAATATATATCTCAGTACAGACCAAACGTTTGGACACACCTTCTCATTCAAAGAGTTTTCTTTATTTTCATGACTATGAAAATTGTAGATTTACACTGAAGGCATCAAAACTATGAATTAACACATGTGGAATTATACATAACAAAAAAGTGTGAAACAACTGAAAATATATTTCATATTCTAGGTTCTTCAAAGTAGCCACCTTTTGCTTTGATTACTGCTTGGCACACTCTTGGCATTCTCTTGATGAGCTTCAAGAGGTAGTCACCTGGCACAGCACCCCATCACTCTCCTTCTTGGTCAAATAGCCCTTACACAGCCTGGAGGTGTGTTTGGGGTCATTGTCCTGTTGAAAAATAAATGATGGTCCAACTAAACGCAAACCGGATGGAATAGCATGCCACTGCAAGATGCTGTGGTAACCATGCTGGTTCATTATGCCTTTAATTTTGATTAAATCCCCAACAGTGTCACCAGCAAAGCACCCCCACACCATCACACCTCCTCCTCCATGCTTCACGGTGGGAACCAGGCATGTAGAGTCCATCCAATCATCTTTTCTACATCGCACAAAGACACGGGGGTTGGAACCAAAGGTCTCAAGTTTGGACTCATCAGACCAAAGCACAGATTTCCACTGGTCTAATGTCCATTACTTATATATATATATATATATATATATATATATATATATATATATATATATATATATATATTTTATTTTATTTATTTTTTATTTTTTTTAGCAGACGCCCTACGGAATAAAGTGGCGGTCATTGCAACTTTTTATCTCGCATGGTATTTGCGCAATAATGTTTCAAATGCATGGATTAAAAAATAACAAAACAGTAAAGTTAGTCCAATTTGCATAATGTGAATGATGATGTTACGGCGAGTAAATAGATACCTAACTTGTCACGCTTTAAAATTGCACACACTCATGGAATGGCGCCAAACTTCGGTACTTAAAAATCTCCATAGGCGGCGCTTTAATTTTTTAATTAAAGAGGAGGTCTAGCGCTAGAATTATTTCTCTCACTCTAACGCACGTGGCGATACCTCACATGTAAAAAAAATAAAATAAATAAAATTGAATGGGATTCTGCGCAACCTATCACACACACATGGTAAGTGAAAAATATAATATACGTGAAAAGCTTAATAAAATAAATAAATTAAATAAATAAGAGAGCTCGCAAGCTCAATAAATGGATGAAACCAACAATAAAAGTGCAAAAAGTCCAAAAATGGTGAATAAATATGTGAAAATGCCACCAATAACAATATAGAATAATAAAGTGACACTGTGCAAAATAATCCTATATTGAATATATGAAGAAGCTGCCAAAAGTGGAGCTGCTGGTGTTGCTGAATTCCACTTAGTTTGATAAGGAGAGTTGACAGATGAATGCACTTATCCCTCCCTAGGCTCCCAGGACTCTTACCTCCAGGCCAATGGTTAGGGGCATCCAATATAGATCTCACTGACAGTCCTCTGTAGGTGATCTCAGCCAATCCTCCCTAGAAGCCGGTACCCATATCCTTGACTAGTCCAGACAGTGCTCAGACCCGAATGGAAAAAAGAGGGAACAAAGGAAGGGGCTATAATCGTGAAATATGTAAAACTCAGGGATATTTAATGTGAAAAAACCTGTGCTTACATTCAATACAAGAAATATGTGCAGCAAAATTTAAAACGAGCGGCGTTCACAGCGCCAGCATACGTCACTCCAGGTGTACGTCCTTCCGTCCAATCCCTAGGCGTTACGACACGGGATCACGTGTCTTCGTCTGGGGAAAAAAATACCTCACATGTGTTGTTTGAATGGCGTTTACATATGTGGGCGGGACTTGCGTTCGCTTCTGAGCACAAGCTTCTGGGGGCAGTGGCGTTTTAATTTTTTTCCACTTTTATTCCTATTACAAGGAATTTAAACCTCCCCTGTAATAGGAATAGTGTGTGACAGATCCTCTTTATGGAGAGATGCAGGGTCTCCTCCAGGCTGGAAAGCATGAGATGGGGGGAAAAAATTCACTGATCTCATGCTTTCAGCCACAATTGCGGCTTTGTTTACTTCCTTGTACCCGGGTGTGACATCATAACGTCGCACCCGGGCCTCCGACGGTCATAGAGATCTCATTATGGAAATCTCTATGCTCTTTCAATCGGCGGCGGCCGATTCGTTCTCCAGAGACTCTAATAGGCTTCAATAAGCTTCAAAAAAGGGTGGGCTTGGGGTGCAGAGCACTGCACCCTGAGCCCACCCTGTTGTGTGACAATAGCAAATTAATATTCATTATTGTCTTCCTGATTCCCAATCAGGAAGCGGGTCCTGAGACCCATCACACGACTGGTCGAGAGGAGAAGCGATCTTATTGGCCGCCGAGGAGGAAGGAGACGCAGGGTGAAGCCGCTGCCTGACGCTCAGAGGAAGTGCTGCCTGCAACCCAGATGGGATAAGTGCGGGGCTGGTGACCGACCGATCAACCAGGGGGAGCCTGTGACTCGACTCAATGGGAGTTGGGGGTTTTGGGTGGATTGTTTAATGCCGCCACTGAGGACACAGTAGAGAAAACCCAATGAAGGGTTGTTACTCTTATCCTATCTATTCATTAAGTAGATCGTCTTATTCTTGTCCTTACAGTTGTCTTTTTATCATTATTCTCAAATTATCCTTCTTAAGAAGCTTGATTCAAATTATTTCCTTTAAAAAAGACAGTAGCAGAAAAATGCTACTACGTTTTAGTTATTAAAAATGCAACATTAAACCTTTTATGTCCTTTTCACTTTGCTGAGATCAGAGGATACTATTAAAAAAAATGTTGCTATAGTGGTGAATTCTATTAAAATCTCTAATTTTGTCTAAATGAAAAACCGGTTGATTAGATCTTCATTCATATCAATTACAGTATAATGTTGCTTAGAGCAGCCTAAATTAATGTATTTTATTGGACAGCTGATGTGAGTAGCAGGAAGAAGGCAAAAGAGACTAAGGTCCAGGGCTTTTTTTCAGCGGGAACGCGGGGGAACGCAGTTCCGGCACCTCCTGGACTGACTGTATGTAATGACAAGGGGTGCTGGGGTATGCTACAGGGTATTGATGCTCACTGCTGGGGATCTATTTTGCAGGGGGGTCTATTGTTGCTGGGGAGGTCTATTGTTGCTGGTGGGGGACCTATTGTTGCTGGGGGGGTCTTATGTTGCTGGGGGGTCAGTTGTTGCAGAAAAAGATCTACTGTTGGGGAGGGATCTATTTGTTGATGGCAGCCAGAGAGTCTATTAATGCTGGCTGTGCGGAGATCTGTTGATGCTGCCGGGAGTCTATTGTTGCTCTTGGGGACATTTTGTTGTGGGTATTCCATTGTTGTTAGGCCTCGTACAGACGGGCAAACATGTATGATGAAAACGGTCCGCCGGACCGTTTTCAGCGTACATGTCTGCCCGGAGATTTCTGTATGATGGCTGTACACACCATCATACAGAAATCCGCGCGTACTCGATACGCGGCGACGAGGCCGCGCCGTCGCCGCGACGATTACGCGGCGACGTGCGTGGCCCTGGCAGTTCAATGCTTCCACGCATGCGTCAAAGTCATTCGACGCATGCGAGGGATGGCGGCCGCTCTGACATGTACGGTAGGTCTGTACAGACGACCGAACATGTCCGACGGACAGGATTCCAGCGGGCATGTTTCTAAACATGTTTAGAAATATTTGCCCGCTCAAAAAAGGCCCGGCGGGCAAATGTACGCTGGAATCCTGTCCGCTCGGCTGTACAGACGACTGAACATGTCTGCTGAAACTGGTCCGCGGACCAGTTTCAGCAGACATGTTCGGTCGTCTGTACGGGGCCTAAGGGGATCTATTGTTGCTGGCTGCAGGGGATCTATTTTACTGCTTTTTTTTTTATATCATTACCAAATTCCATACAAATTACTTAGCACCACAAAATGATACTTGGTCCTATATTGTCTAAAAGGGACGGTACTGGGAGGTGGGTAGGGCCGGAGAAAAGGGGTGACTCGGAACGGGGGAGTTCCTGCACCTATTGTCTGAGAAAAAAAGCCCTGCTAAGGTCTCAAACTGTAGCTTTGTTTTTGTAGTAGTGTTTAAGAAAGGAAAAAAATATATATATTTGTAAAGGTGCTTTGTATCAGAAGAATAAGATTAGTGGCATTGTAAAAGAGGCATACACAGAATACTATTTGTATGCTTGCAACACTCTTTCTGAAAGTGTACTCTGTTCTATTACTTATACCTACAGGTACTATAAGCCTATAATAAGGCTTACCTGTAGATACTGTGAATATCTCTTAAACTTGCAAAGTTTAGGAGATATTCAGAGTGCATTCAGCCGGTGACATCAGACGCATGCGCCCTGAAGGACCGGCATACCACGCCGGACCTTCAGAGCCCGTCCTGTAAATGGAGGCTCCCGCACGCATGCACGAGAGTGATGTCATCACGCCTGGTCACTCCTTTAGCTGCAGGCTGCAAACCCGGAAGGAAATAGGGGAACTATACTGGCACATTATGACATTGCCATGCAGGGGAATCTTTCATCTTTGACTGTGGTTTACTACCACTTTAATCCTCCCTGTCTGTTTATCCCAGGGTTACAACCCTGCCTAGACGTGGGACAAGGAGATTTAAAGTGGAGATTTAAAGAGGAGTTCTAGGCTTCCCCCCAGAAAATTTAGTTAGCAGCTACAAATACTGTAGCTGCTGATTTTTTTTATATTAGAGGACACTTACCTGTCCATAGATCCATCAATGTCTTCAGCCAAGCCGATTCTTCAATTGGCTTTGGCTCCAGGCGCCGGCATATTAACTAAGAGAAACTGGCAGTGAAGCTTTGCAGCTTGACAGACGGTTTCCTATTGCGAATGCGTGTGTAGCACTGCCCCCTTGGGGACTGCTTGGACTTACCTGATCATCTGCAACGTCATGACCGTGGGAACATTCCAACCCACTTGAAACTCTGGGTTCAGACATCTTTGCACCACCTTAAAGTAATAAGTCAAACCACTCAATGAGTTTATAGTCTATTAATGTTTACTGAATAACTCAAGGAGTAACTCAACTTAACATCAGATAACAGTCCTAGTTCAGAAGAAGAATTCCTCCACAATAGTACAAGTTAAAGCGGAGGTCCAGCGGTGATTTTATTTTTTTAAAGTCAGCAGCTAAAAACACTGTAGCTGCTGACTTTTAATAAGGACACCCACCTGTCCAGGCTGCCCACGATGTCGGCAGCCAAAGCCGAGCAATTGCTCGGGTCTCAGCTGCCCCGCCACCATCCTCGGTGAGGGAATCAGGAAGTGAAGTGTTGCGGTTTCACTTCCCGGTTCCCTACTGCGCATGCTCAAGTCGTGCGGCGGTATGTGAATGGGCGGATGAGGAGGAGAAGAAAGCAGACCATCGCGGACGAGGAAGTGACAAATGGCAATCTGCCTAGTTACAGCCATTTCTGGTAAGTATACAAAAAAAATATCAATTTTTTTGTAGCCTTTTTGGCTATTTTTTTTTTTTTGGGTGGACCTCCACTTTTAGACAATCTGGAGATAACAGTTTATCATATACATGTATGTACAATGGAGTACCAATTGAACATGACAAGAGTTAAGCATTGGTTCTGGCAAGACGTCTAAGGGTGAAACCCAGGCCAGCCTATTTAACTTTTTATCCTAATGAGAGATCAATTAAACAGGAACAGTATGAGGGCCCTTTAAGTAGTAATGTAATGTATCCGTTGTAAGCCTGATGGTCTTCGCCAGCAGTCGGAGCTCATTAACTATATCCAATAAGGTGCAGCAACAAGGCAATGCTATTTATTGGAAAGGTTGATGCAACAGGTGTATATGTATAATGTTCAAACAGAGATACGGTAAAGTGTTTCCCAAGGGTAAAGCTGTCTGTGCAGTGTCCCAGTGAAGAAACAAAGAGAGGTTGGCAAAGGTGGGCAAATACCCTCTCACCAACGACAAGGCCGATTTAATGCCTTCTGAACAGCGATTCATGAAGAGGCATCCTTGCAGCGGTTCCACTCACGATGATCATCCGATGCACAGCACAATGCGCAGGTTGTTGAACTATCAGGGGGATGCTGGATATTTGATGATCAGCAAGCAGGGATGGGCCTTTTTTCAGCCAGGTTGGAGTGTCGCAGACCGCGTGGTAGGCCGCGACCTCACCCTCTCTGAACAGAGTTCCACCACACACCAAGCCCAGGAGGAAGAGAGCGTAGCATGTGTCTCTGATCTCTTTTATGCCCTTCCCAGCATTCTCTCTGATGATAGCAAAGATCCCTGGGATATGTAGTCTGGGAGGATAGTCTTACAGAGTAATTGTCATTCTGAGGAACTACTATCCCCACAATCCCTTTGGGTTGGCTCACAGATATGATAAGTTAGTGATGCTGGGCACTAGAGGGTAAATACAGTACATAGAAATGATGGGGAATCACTATGCTTTACAATTGTAGTCCACATTGGTACATGTGAGCCGCTCTGCACATTCTGAATGGTCCCGTAGTCTTCTGGGGCCTGTGATGTGTCCCAGAAAGCTGCAGGGGGGGGCGAACTTCAAAACCAAGTCCCTGCTCAACCCCAAAAAGTCCCAAATGTGACAGTCAGGGGCTGGGGGGGTTTAAATCAGGGAGGGAGGTGTACATTTAAATAACCCCTTGTACTTTACCAGCACAGGTGACAGCTGCTACTTACCCATACTAATGGGACTTCATCTTTGGCTTTAAGGTCCCAAAGAATTTATAGGAATAATCGAATAAACACTGTGTAATGTACCTGATAGGAGACCTAAATAATGAGGTTGGCCTCTCTTGTAGCCCAGGGATGCAGGGTTGGGCGCCGGGCGGTGAGAGATGATGTCC
Source organism: Rana temporaria (assembly GCF_905171775.1). NCBI lineage: Eukaryota > Metazoa > Chordata > Amphibia > Anura > Ranidae > Rana > Rana temporaria. The sequence continues at coordinate 284,629,815 of NC_053491.1, read as the reverse complement.
TCTCTCTGCTCCCTCACCCCTCTGATCCATGATTGGCCAGTAGCTGCTCACACACTGTCACCTGTCCGAGCCGCACAGCTGCTCAACAACGGAGCCGCCCGACGGCTCTCTCACGCGCTGAGCCGCCCGACGGCTCTCTCACGCGCTGAGCCCCCCGACGGCTCTCTCACGCGCTGAGCCGCCCGACGGCTCTCTCGAGTCTCATACGCTGAGCCGCCCGACGGCTCTCTCGAGTCTCATACGCTGAGCCGCCCGACGGCTCTCTCACACGCTGAGCCGCCCAATGGCTCTCTCGAGTCTCATACGCTGAGCCGCCCGACGGCTCTCTTACACGCTGAGCCGCCCAACGGCTCTCTCGAGTCTCACACGCTGAGCCGCAGCCGACCCGCTCCCACTGTGATTGGACACAGCGGGAGCCAATCAGTGGGTCTGGTGGATGCAAAGCTCTAAGCAGAGGCAGAACGGCCGTCTTCCTATGTAAAAAGGGCAGACTGTCGTTCTGCCAAAGGGGAAATGGAGATCCTGTGTTTCTCTGTTTTCCCCTAGTCAAAGTCCATACCCCACAGTTAGAAAGCACCCCCTAGGGACACATTTAACCATTTTATTGCTCCTAAAGTTAACCCCTTCCCTGCCAGTGTCATTTATACAGTGACTGTGCATTCTTTCTTTTAGCACTGATCACTGTATTGGTGTCACTGGTCCCCAAAAAGTGTCACTTAGTGTCAGATTTGTCCCCAGCAATGTCGCAGTCCCGCAAAAAATTGCTGATCGCCACCATTACTAGTAGTAAAAAAAAAATCCATAAATATATCCCATAATTTGTAGTCGCTATAACTGTTGCGCAAACCAATCAGTATACGCTTATTATAAATGTTTTACCAAAAATATGTAGCAGAATACATATTGATCTAAATTGATGAATAAAGTAATGGCATCAAGCTGCGATTTTTATCAGGACTGCGACATTGTGGGGGGCAGATCGGACACGTTTGACACTTTTTTGGGACTGTTGACAATTGTACAGCGATCAGTGCTATAAAAATGCACAGATTACTGTATAATGTCACTGGAAGGGAAGGGGTTAACAGTAGGGGTGATCAAGCGGTTAAATGTGTGTCCTAGGGAGTGATTCTAACTGGGGGGGAATTGAACTGCCTGGGTGAGGAGACCGATCGTTAGTATGAACAACAGATAAGTCTCCTCTCCCCTGACAGCACGGAGATCTGTCTGTTTCCATTGACAGATCTCTGTTCTGTCTCTGTGTGTAATGATCGTCGGTGCCTGGCTGGCATTGCGACTGCACCGTGCGGCGCACCGTGGAGTGCTTGCATGCCTCTGGCTTGCATGTCTACTTAGCTTGTCAGAACCACCTCTGGCGGGAGTCTATTTCACATTTTAAAAGCTCTTACTGTGAAGAAACCTTTCCGTATTTGGAGATTAATTCTTTTTTCCCTCTAGACGTAAAGACTGCCCCCTTGTCCTCTGTGATGACCTTAGATAGAGTAAATAACTCAACACCAAGTTCTCTATATGGACCACTTATGTATTTGTACATCCCATTGATCATATACCCCCTTAACCTTCTGTTCTCAAGGGGGAATAGATTCAGTTCCTCTAATCTTTCCTCATAGCTGAGCTCCTCGATGCCTCTTATCAGTTTGGTTGCCCGTCTCTGCACTTTCTCCAGTTCTCCGATATCCTTTTTGAGAACTGGTACCCAAAACTGAACTGCAAATTCCAGATGAGGTCTTACTAATGATTTGAACAGGGGCAAAATTCTATATCTCTCTATCACAAGAAAGGACTTTGCTTGCTTTGGATACCGCAGCTTGGCATTGCATGCCATTATTGAGCTTATGATCTGCCAAAACCCCAAGATCCTTCTCCACTATGGATTTCCCCTGTTGTACTCCCCCCCCGTATGTAAGATGCATGAATATTTTTAGCCCCCACATGCATTACTGTACATTTACCAACATTAAATCTGACTTGCCCAATTAGACAGAGCATTGAGGTCGGCTTGTAAATTGGAGACATCCTGTAAAGATGTTATTCCACTGCATAGCTTGGTGTCATCTGCTGCAACAAAAATTTTACTTTTAATGCCAGACCCAATATCATTTATAAAGGTATTAAAAAGTAAGGGTCCCAACACTCAACCTTGGGGTACACCACTGATAACCTTGGACCATTCAGAGTAAGAATCATTAACCACGACTCTCTGAATTCTGTCTTTCAGACAGTTTTCTATCCATTTACAAATTGATCTTTGCAAGCCTGCAGATCTTCTGTCTTTCATAATTCTATGTTGTCTGTTTCTTAACTACTTACGGATTTCCCTCTGCAGTTTTACATAGGCGGTTTGAAGAGGAATACTGTTGTTATGGCAGCAGATAGCGGGCGGGAAGCTTTCAGATAAAAGTGGTCTCATTGGCAGATTTGCCGCAAGATCACTTTTATCAATGGCAGGAGAGGGCCACCCCCTCCCGCCATGCTCCGGTCATCTCCGCCATTTACCAGAGCTGCTGGTAGCGATGACGATGATGGCCCAAACTCGGCTCCACACCATTGGATGACGGAAGCAACATCAAATGTCACTTCCACCCGATCTTAAAGGGGAATTTTTTTTAAATTGCATTTTAGTGTCTTTTTGACCCCATATCTCACATTTAAGAGGTCCTGTCATGCTTTTTTTCTATTACAAAGGAGATTTATCTCCCTTGTAATAGGAATAAAAGTGACCCAAAAAATATTTTTGTAAAGGACTGTGTAAAAATAAACAAAACAAAGTTAAAAAAAAAAGTTTTTTTTTTCTTTTTTAAAAGTGCCCAGTCCCACCGAGCTTGCGCGCAGAAGAAAACGAATATCTAAGTGGTAACTTGCCACATATGAGAGGTATCGCCGCAAACGTTAGAGCACAAGCAATAATTTTAGAATGAGACCTTCCTTGTAACTCAAAACTAGTAACCTGTGGACATTTTTAAACTTCGCCTATGGAGATTTTTAAGGATAAAAGTTTGTCGCCACTCCACGAGCGGCCGCAATTTTGAACATTATCTTTCACAATGTATAAAAAAAATTGGGCTAAGTTTACTGTTTCTAGCAAAAAAAAAAAATTTTAACTTATAAACACTGAGTCTGAAAAATAGGCCATTTCCTTAAGTAGTTAAAATATTTTTTTTCCTGCAAGAACTCGTCTATGTGGTCTTTTATTAATCTCTCCAGTATCTTCCCAGCTATAGAAGTTAAACTAATAGGTCTATAGTTACTTGGTAAAGACTTTGTTCCCTTTTTAAATATGGGCACCACATTGGCCCTGTGCCAATCCAGTGGTACCATTCCAGTCATTAATGAGTCACTAAAAATTAGAAACAATGGCCTTGAAATGACAGAGCTCAATTCTTTTAGGATCATGTTCAAAACCAGTTATTCCAGGGAAATGTGTACCTGGCGCAGCTGTGCAATAACCAATCACAAGCAATTACAAAGTTAAAGCGAAGCTCCACCCTAAAGTGAAACTTCCGCTCATCAGAACCCTCCCCCCCTCCGGTGTCACATTTGACACCTTTCAGGGGGGAGGGGGTACAGATAAATGTCTAAGACAGGTATTTGCACCCACTTCCGGGAGTCCTCTCTGCTGTGATTCTGTGGGTAGTTTCTCACTTCCCGCCCCCGCCCGTTGTGTTCTGGGAAACACTCGGCTCCCAGAACACAGGGGGACCAGTGAGGACTGCACCGCGTGACTCGCGCATGCGCCGTAGGGAATCGGGCAGTGAAGCCGGAACACTTCACTTCCTGATTCCCTCGCCGAGGATGGCGGTGGAAGCAGCAGATAGACGAGTGATTGCTCGTCTTCTGCTGCAGACGTCGCTGGACTCCAGGACAGGTAAGTGCCTATATATTAAAAGTCAGCAGCTGCAGTATTTGTAGCTGCTGGCTTTTAATATTTTTTAAACGGCGGAGCTCCGCTTTAAGTGAAATACTAAAAGCTTGTCACTCATTAGTTGCTAAGTGGTGTGGTATGTTATTACTGTTAGAATCAAGTTTGTAATAAGATTAGTGTTGAGGAATAATGCAAACTTTTTGTGCTACTAGCAGGTAGGTCAAGCTCTCCTTAATTTGTTGAGTCTCAGTACTGGCCGATAATTTAGCGCATATAGTAGTGTATAAACAAAAAACAAAAAAAACACAATTAGCGTACATTGATTAGTTTGCGCAAAAGACATTGTGGCCGTCTGCAATTCACAGGTCCCTTTATACTCCTGGATACATGTATAGAACCATGGCAGGTCCTTTTATACGCCTATATGCATGTATAGAGCCATGACAGGCCCTCGTTATACTCCTTTATACATGTATAGAGCCACGACAGGTCCTCTTTATACACCTATATACATTTATAGAGCCATGGCAGGTCCTCTTTAGATTCCTTTACATGTAAAGAGTCTCGACAGGTCTTCTATATACATGTATAGAGCCATGACAGGTCATCTTTATACTTCTTTATACATGTATAGAGCCATGACAGGTTCTCTTTATACATCTATAGAGCCATGACAGGCCCTCGTTATACTCCTTTATACATCTATAGAGCCATGACAGGCCCTCGTTATACTCCTTTATACATGTATAGAGCCATGTCAAGTACTCTTTATAGTCCTATATACATTTATAGAGCCATGACAGGTCCTCTTGATATTCCTTTACATGTAAAGAGTAATGACGTTGGCGGTCCCCAACCCTTGGCTGTACTACATCGCTGCCCAGTTACAGCATTTGATAGGCTCCATGGCTTCGGGACCCGGTGGGATCGGCGGCACGGCTAATGTTGGCTGCTTCTGGATCGGAGACCATCCCCCTGGGCCTGGAGGCGCAAATGTTCCATAAGTCCAATAAACAGACCCCGACAATGTCACTAATTCAGAAAATTTGGAACAAGGGACGACAGCTTCAGGGGGTGAGGGGGTTTACTGAGTACAGCCCAATATGGAACAATTGCTCATACACCGAGTTAGCTAAACTGCAGCAGGGGCCCCGATGGAAGGCACATGGGATAAGTATGCTGTCCCAGATATTTCATAATGGCAGGCTGCTCTCGTTTTCTGAACTGCAAGCTCGATTTGGCCTGCCGGCCTCTTTGTGGCTATCTTACCTTCAGCTTCGGCATGCCGTGGCGGCACAGGGGGATGCGTGGGAGTGGACACTGTCACCCACTCCAGTATTCCACCTGCTGCGGTCTGCCTCTGAAACCAAGGGAATTATTTCCCAATGCTATCAAATGTTGTTATCCAAGCACCTGGACGAGTTCCCGTGCGGGGCTCTCTCTGCCTGGCAGCGGGACCTCGGCCAGGTTACGGAAGACCAGTGGGAGGAGGCCTTGCAATCCTTGACTTCTTGTTCCCTAAATGTGGCGCAAAAGGTTTCGCAACTTTACATACTGCTGAGGGTGCATTATACTCCGGTGAGACTGTACAAGATGGGTAGGCGGGTGGACCCGTTGTGTTGCCGATGCCAGCAACACGAGGGGGACCTTATACATCTCCTGTGGCGATGCCCGAAGCTGCACAGATATTGGACCGGGGTTGTGGGGACAATTAATTCTGTTTTCCAGACCAAAGTTCCGGTTGATCCTATGTGCTGCTTATTGGGGGTGCTGGAGGATGTGGTTCCCGAGGAGACGACTAGGGTGGCTATCTCCAGAACATTTTTCCAGGCTAGGAAATTAATCCTAATGGGGTGGAAGTCTACCTCTCCACCATCTCACTCCTCCTGGGTCAATCACGTGGGACTAGCGCTGGTGATGGAAAAACACATTTATCAGCATAGGGGGTGCCCTGGCAGCTTTGAAAGAATATGGGAGTCATGGCTGGACACGCCGGGTTTGAGTCCTAGAGAACTCGTCATGACCAGGATTCTAAGGTGTCTCTAAATGGGTGCTAATCAGGTGTTCTGAGGGTGTATATGGTGTTGTACTGGTAGCAAGGTGGGATAGTATGTATTTTTGCTGGAGGGGGAAGAGTGGCGACCGAGGGTGAAGTAGGGGTCCTGTATTTTGGGTCTGCTTATATATGATGTACACCTTGAAAGAATCATCACTTGGCTGTCTGTGCAGTGGTAATGTTTCTATTTTTCTGTACTTGTTTATGAAACAATAAACATCTTTCTGATTTAAAAAAAAAAAAAAAGAGTAATGACAGGTCCTCTATATACATGTATAGAGCCATGACAGGCCCTCTTTATACTCCTATACATGTATAGAGCAATGACAGGTCCTCTTTATACTCCTTTATACATGTATAGAGCCATGACGGGTCCCCTTTAGTTATCATGATATAAAATAATGAATGTGGGGGCCTTTTGGTTGGCAAGATTTTTTTTCTAGGGGGGGGGGGGGCAGCTTTTTATTCTTGGTCCCAGGCAGCACAATGTCTTGGCCCGGCACTGGCTCTGATCAAAGCAGACAGTATTTTGGAAGAGTAATAACACAGGTTAAGGTTAGGATAACAAACAACCAAGATCAAGTACTGAAGCATCAGAAAGGACCAGAAGAAAATTTTTTGGATTGAGCAGACTTTATATTTAATTTGTGTTGACATTGCAAGCAGGCTTTTGTTGCCTGTGATGGGATATCAATTTAAACGAATAGACAACACAACTGAGAGCAATACATCTAGCCAGAGATGAAAGTGCCATGGGAGAAAAATGTATGTTGGCACTGCTGACCTTGTTGGAGAAATGCTAGTTGTCTAGCTGTCAAGCCGATCTAATAGTTTCAATACTTTCTGAATTACAAATACAAGTATATGAATTCTTACTTTTCTCTGATATTTTTTTTTTTTTTTCTCTGTATGCCTGTCCTGAGTTTCTTACTCAAAAAGTATTAAAAACAAACACAGCTAGGCAACTAGTGTGTTTAGAAGGAGGCCAGCAGTGGTAACACTAATACAGTATATTCGGGACTACTAGCTGCTGCCTGTGGGAGATAACCAATTGGCTCATTCACAAAGGCAGAAAAAACACTGGGTTTAGCTGCATTTAGACAGGTGTTTCCTGCATGGAAGAAATATTCTTCCTAAACTGCGCACCTTAAGTAATCGCTTTTATGCAAATGTATATGCATTTTTATATTTATATGCATTTATTTCGTGTACATGCATAAAATCTGCAAATATACAGTGCCTTGCAAAAGTATTCCACCCCCTTGGCTTTTTACCTATTTTGTTGCATTACAGCATTTTAGTTCAATGGTCTTTTAATCTGAATTATATGTGATGGATCAGAACACAATAGTCTAAGTTGGTAAAGTAAAATTAGAAAAATATATACATAGAACTATTTTTCAGAAATAAACTGATAATTGGCATGTGCGTATGTATTCACACCCTTTGTTATGAAGCCCATAAAAATCTCTGGTGCAACCAATTACCTTCAGAAGTCACATAATTGGGGAAATGATGGCCACCTGTGTGCAATCTAAGTGTCACATGATCTGTCATTACATATACACACCTTTTTGAAAGGCCCCAAAGGCTGCAACACCTAAGCAAGAGGCACCTCTAACCAAACACTGCCATGAAGACCAAGGAACTCAAACAAGTAAGGAACAATGCTGTTGAGAAGTACAAGTCAGGGTTAGGTTATAAAAAAATATCCAAATCTTTGATGATCCCTAGGAGCACCATCAAAGCTATTATAATAAAATGGAAAGAAGATGGCACAACAGTAAACCTGCCAAGAGACGGCCGCACACCAAAATGCATGGACCGGGCAAGGAGGGCTTTAATCAGAGAGGCAGCACAGAGACCTAAGGTAACCCTGGAGGAGCTGCATAGTTCCACAGCAGAGACTGGAGTATCTGTACATAAGATAACAATAAGCCGTACGCTCCATAGGGCTTAATGGCAGAGTGGCCAGAAGAAATCCATTACTTTCAGCAAAAAACAAAATGGCGTGTTTTTAGTTTGCGAAAAGGCATGTGGGAGACTCCCAAAATGTATGGAGTAAGATGCTCTGGTCTGATAAGACCAAAATTTAACTTTTTGGCCATCAAAGAAAGCGCTATGTCTGGTGCAAACCCAACACATCACCCAAATGATACCATATTGTTCAGCAGTCAGGACTGGGAAACTGGACAGAGTTGAGGGAATGATGGTGCTAAATACAAGGATATTCTTGATCAAAACCTGTACCACTCTGTGTGTGATTTGAGGCTAGGACGGAGGTTCACCTTCCAGCAGGACAATGACCCCAAACACACTGCTAAAGCAACACTTGAGTGGTTTAAGGGGAAACATGTAAATGTGTTGGAATAGCCTAGTCAAAGCCCAGACCTCAATACAATAGAAAATCTGTGGTCAGGCTTAAAGATTTCTGTTCACAATCGCAAACCATCCAACTTGAAGGAGCTGGAGCAGTTTTGCCAGGAGGATTGGGCAAAAATCCCAGTGGTAAGATGTGGCAAGCTCATAGAGACTTATCCAAAGCGACTTGGAGCTGTGATAGCCGCAAAAGCTACAAAGTATTGACTTTAGGGGGGTGAATAGTTATGCACATTGACTTTTCTGTTATTTTGTCCTATTTGTTGTTTGCTTCACAAAAAAAACATCTTCAAAGCTGTGGGCATGTTCTGTAAATTAAATTATGCAAATCCTCAAACAATCCATGTTAATTCCAGGTTGTGAGGCAAAAAAAAAAAAAAATTCCAAGGGGGTGAATACTTTTGCAAGGCAATGTATGCACACAAATACTGCAGCTCTGTCCTATATTTTTTTTTTTTTTTTGTGCAGATCCAAATGCAGCACACGTTTTCAAATGTAGGCGAAGCTGTGTGTATGGGCTTATTGATTGCTATAATGCTGGGCTTGGATGCATACAAAACTATCTGCTGTACGCATCTACAGTGTTTTTTCTGCTCTTGTGAATGAGCTCATAGTGACCACCATGGTCAGCAGGTAACATGAAAATCCCTTGAATGTCAATTTTTATTTTTATTTTGTGTTTCTATTTTTTAAAATGGTTCTGTCATATTAAAACATTTTCTATTAGAAAGGTATTTCATTATGTAAAAACCATATCTAATGCGACGTACACATGACCGTTTTTCGTGTGTGGGCTTCAGAGCATTTTTCGGGTTCTAAAAAATGGGCAAAAAAAAATTTGAACATGCTCTATTTTTTTCACAACATTTTTAAGGTTGGCTTTAACGACGTGAATAATCCGCGCATTCTCAGAAGCAAGTTATGAGACGGGAGCGCTCGTTCTTGTAAAACTACTGTTCGTAATGGAGTAGGCACATTCATCACGCCGTAACAGACAGAAAGGCGCAAATCGTCTTTACTAACACAAAATTGACTAAAGCAGCCCAAAGGGTGGCGAACTTCCCCTTTATAGTGCCTGTCGTACGTGTTGTACCTCACCGCGCTTTGCTAGAGCATTTTTTTTTCACAATCGTGTGTAGGCAAGGCCGTTTTTAATGATCGGGTTGAAAAAAACATAGTTTTTTCTAGACCCTTAAAAACATCGTTAGACCCTTAAAAACGCATAAGGGTCCGTTTAACCACTTGACCACTGGGCACGTAAACCCACTTAATAACCAGATCAATTTTCAGCTTTCGGTGCTCTCACAATTTGAATGACAATTACTCAGTCATACAACATTGTACCCAAATGGAATTTTCGTCCTTTTTTTCACACAAATAGAGCTTTCTTTTGGTGGTATTTAATTACCTTTGGTTTTTTTATTTTTTGCGCTATAAGAGAAAAAAGACTGAAAATTCTGTAAAAAAAAAAATGAATTTTTCTTTGTTTCTGTTATAAAATTTAGCAAATTTAGTATTTTTTCTTCACTCTTTTGCATAAATGTGAAAGATGAAGTTATGCCGAGTAAATAGATACCCAACATGTCACCCTTCAAAATTGCACACGCTCGTGGAATGGCGCCAAACTTCGCTACTTAAAAATCCCCATAGGCAACGTTGCAGGGTATTGTGGGGTATTGCAGAGTATTGTGGGGTATTGCAGAGTATTTTGGTGTATTGTAGGGTATTGCAGAGTTGGGGCAGGGATGGATGGCTGGATCTGTGACTGCATTTGTCACAGATCCAGCCCACAGTAGCTGCTGCTGCTGCATCCGCTCCCTCCCCTCTCCTCTCACACTGTACCGTTCGGTACAGAGAGGGGAGGGAGGAACCGGCGTCATCACATGACGCCGGTTTGTTTACAAGTGATCGATTGTCATTGGACGGAGCGATCACGTGGTAAACCGCCGCTATCAGCAGCGATTTACCGTGATCCGCCGGGTCCGGAGAACCCGGCGGTCACGGACATTCCCGTGTGCGCGCCCCAGAGGGCGCGCGGGATCGCGATTTTGGGAGGAGGTCCATGGACGTCCTCCCAGAGTTAAGCAACCGCCTTGTAGACGTATTTCGTCTATAGGGCAGTTACTAACTGGTTAACTTGTATGAAACTGCTTCTACCTTTTGTAGTTCCAGATTCACCTTTATCAAATATTTATGAATAGCACTATGAAACACTGACAAAAAGCTATGAAAATATGAAACGCTCACAAACTATAATGCCGCGTACACATGACCGTTTTTCATGACGTGATAAAATGCCATTTTTTAAATTGATCATTAAAAATGATCGTGTGTAGGCTCCAGAGCATTTTTCTCGACGTGAAAAATGGCCATTAAAAATGTAGAACATTTCCTAATTTTTCTCGTTGTTTTTCATGTTGTGAAAAACAGTCATGTGTAGGCTTTAACGATGGGAAAAAAACGTGCGTGCTCAGAAGCAAGTTATGAGACGGGAGCACTCGTTCTGGTAAAACTAGCGTTTGTAAGAGATAGCACATTCGTCACGCTGTAACAGACTGAAAAGCGCGAATCGTCTCTCACCAAACTTTTACTAACAGGAAATGAGCAAAAGAAGCCCAAAGGGTGGTGCCGTCTGAATGGAACTTCCCCTTTTATAGTGCCGTCGTACGTGTTGTACGTCACCGCGCTTTGCTCGAGCATTTTTTTTCACGATCGTGAGTATGCAAGGCAGGCTTGACAAGAATCACGTCGCAAAAAAAATCTTTTTTTCTAGGACATTAAAAACGGTCGTGTGTACGCAGCATTAGACACGGTAAGTTAATTATGTGAACAATACAAAATTCATACCTTCTGCATATCCTAATGCTTTAAAAAATTGTACACCCATTTTTATAAAGTGTAGCCCTCTTGTCCTAAACAGGGACTACTATGTCCATTTTGGTTTTGACTGTGCTGTAGTTATCGCAGTCTGCTTGTATAGTTTTCCATCTGGCTCCATCTGGTTTTGGTTTGTTTCCCTAAGCTTAAGTTGACTCACTGTCATAAATAGATGTCACTGGAATCACTGGTCATAGTATGAGATTCCATAAACAAAACTAAGTTATGAATATTTATATTGTCTTCAGCCAATCCACTATGAGGTTTATGCAACTGGTGCATGCTGGGGGAGGATATAAACATACCAAGTTCTCTCTCTCTCTCTCTCTCTCTCTCTCTCTCTCTCTCTCTCTCTCTCTCTCTCTCTCTCTCTCTCTCTCTCTCTCTCTCTCTCTCTCTTTTTCCCTAGGCTGAGGCCTAGGGAGGTGCTGCTTGATGGAGCTCTTCTGAAGTGGTCGCTGAAATGATCGCCTATAATGAATTATGTAAAAATATGTAAAAAAGGGGTCTTTATTTATGACATAAAATATAAAAGCACATTATACAAAACACAGCATGGATGGCTATTCAATAAAACATTAGAAAGGCAAAAGTCACTGGCACCCAATATACTTTCTCAGTTCCGCTGTTTTAAACCATGGACTACTGGGGTAAAATGCTAGCCCGTCCCTGTCTCTAAAGGCGTCTTCCTGTTTTGGAGTGTCACAGGAGTGCTACAAAATAAGTGAATCTAACATTCACCAGGTAACTGATACACATACACAGTGAATGTTTGGTGAAAGTCTTATTTATCCCCCCAAATACATCTCTCTCTAGTTGTGGTGGAGGCTCTCAGCCTGACCTCGCGGACCCCTTCCATTCCATTCTTCTCTTCTTCCATTTTCTTTACTTTTTCTTTATTTTTTTACTTATTTTTTATTTTCTGGTAATAATTAGAATTTTTCTTTATGATTTGAAGCTCCTGTTTTTTTCATTATATGATAATCTGAATTACTCAAGAACGCAAATAAGAAGGTTACTCTTACATTACCTCTAGGCTTGACACCTTTTGAAGAACTGTAAATACCTTCTAAAGTTTTAATCAATCTTGTTTCAATATTATTTAATAGTTATTATTACATTCTCAATTAATTAACATTGAGCTTCTCACCCCTGACAGTATGATATTGTATTTACTTTATGCAACTTGTACACTACTTCTGTACTATTCAATAAAATATTTTGACAAGGAAAGTCTTATTTAGCCCCCATGAGGATTCTGGGCCACTGGTTAGAACTACAAAGCAGTGAGCACTACAGACCCTTCTGTTTAACTACAGAAATGTGAGAAGCGTTTGGATAAGAGTTTTTTAAATAATGCAAAATCACTTTAGAACAGCATAGAATTAGAAAATATATGCAAATTAAAACTCATGTAAAATGGGTTACGGCAAACTAAATATATTAAATACAAAAAGCTCCATAGTAACCACAGCTTACTAAGTATTCCCTATAAGCTCTATGTAATAAATGACTATGTGTGGTGGCTCGATGGAGGCAGTAGACAGTTAAGTTGATGTGTTTCTACTTTGCCTGCAGTATATGAATAATTATATCACAAGTTTCTGCACAGTTATGATTGATTTCATTTCATTCCATTATGCAAGTTAATTATATACCTGAAAGGGTACACAGCTAAATAAGTGGAATCATTTCATAACTGAATGGGAACATTATGCTCTATAACCCAAGGTAAATACATGCTCAACTTTTTCCTTTCTTAACTTTATTGGCAAAATGTTATGTTTTTATTTATGAATACCATTTTTCAGCATAATGTTCTAAGGTAATAACCACACATTTATGGATGTAAACAGTATAGCTACAATTTTTTTTTACTGCAGCAAGTCCTCCATCTTGAATGAACATGTTCGGTTTAAGATGATAGAGTAAAAATAAATGTATGTATATAGTTTTATGCATCATGATATGTATGATTCATTATCAAGTGCGCAGGCAGGTGACAAAAAAAGCTTAAAAAAAATAGTGGTGTCACCATGACACTCTAGATAGCACAGCATTATATATAGCGATGACGTAAATAAAATAAAACCACAACATAAGTTGTTGAAAATAAAATGGCCATGGCCTTTTATTATTTTAAACAAATGAGTCAAGGAAAATGAAATTAAAAACACAACAGAACAAAACCTAACTTGGAGAAGGCTAAAGCTTACCAAATAGAACTACAAATAGAACATTCTACAAAACTGCCCCTTCTTCAATTGAAAGTGATACAATCACATTATAATTGGCTGTGACAAATATGGAGAGAGGGTGGAAGGAGCTTGCTGTGGTGGCTTTGGTAGGCTGGCAATTTGGGGGTTTCTTCATCTTCCGATATGAGCCAGGGAACAGAACCTAGAAGATGTCAGGATGCCACACAGACTGCCCAAGAACGATGACTGTTACACCGTAAAGGTAAGCAAACAAAAGTGAGAAAAGATCTGCTGGCTCCAAGCAACAGGTATCTTTCTTCAGAGGCTCAGTCCACCCAAATATACAATTTCATCTATAGGTAGAATTTGGTGGGATAATAAAGACCTGACTGTTTATATGTTGTAAATAGTCCAAAAGTGCTTAATTATGGAACTAGAGAACAGAGGATCAAACCCAGCAAGCACACCAGCATGAACAAAATACATATTGGCGCTTGAAACAATATAAAATGCATATATAACAAAGATTCCTATTGTATGGGCCCAAATGGAACCCCTAAAAGAAAGGAATCTGCATCACATTAATCTTTTATATTCAAACGTGTTTCTTAGGTGTCAAGAAGATGATACCGGAAACATTGAAATTATGTTTAGGCCCCACATTGGAGTGGAGTAGTCATTTTGCCATTACTGGAAAAATATATATGATCACATGTCTGAATGGACAGATTCATTTCACAATGTAAAAAGCACTGCATAGGTATATGATACCACAAGTCCAACAATCCACATCATGTAGCGGGTAAAATACTGTATATTATGGTTAAGTAAACATACAGTGGTACATTCTAACACCTATGGGCATTGTGAGCACCGTCAGCATTTAAAAGTGGTCTTAAGTATACACTGATCCCCCTTCTCTCAGTCCATATAGTGACTGGAGGTGAATTTATTCCGCAGACGTGCTTCATCTATACACACCCTATGTAACTGAATGCATACACCTGCCTATTGTGGAATCATTTGCTAGAAGGCACCAATATTTTTTTACTACTTTTCGTGTGATATGGCATTGGTTAGCATACGTCATTATCAGTTTGACTGTATCCATTTGATGGCGGAAGTTCATTGGACATAGTTTAACTACATTTTGTTAAGGCATGTGAAACTGTACCTCATAAACATTTAATTAATCTACAAGGACTGTTGGAGTTGATGAAATTGTATGTACATGGTCAGAAAACTGGTTACATGAACAGGTCCAGAGAGTATTGATAAATTATTTATTTTCTGAATGGTCTAAAGTATTGAGTGGTGTGCCCAAGGGTTTTGTCTCGGGGGGCCAAGGCTATCCAATTTGTTTATTAATTATATAGAGTTTGGAATCAAGGGCTTATTTTTAGATGATACCATATTATGCAGGAAAATACTGTAACTTTGGCACACTGTGTAGCACCATAACAGGATGACCTTCCTGTAATGATGCTACACATTGAAGTTATGCACTTAGGTGCCAAAAATACAAATTACGCATTAGGAAAGGCTCCATTGGGGGAATCAGTGATGATGGAAAAGGATGTGTGGGTACTTCAATAGCATATAAGTGACTGACAATATGAGGCATGCAGGTGATATAGCGTGGGTTAGCAGGAGACCTCCACCAATAGTAACAATGGCCGCTCACCTCATTGATAATAAAAAATCGCTTTCCCATAAGGGTCAATCCCAGGCATGTAACAGCATAATCCAAGCAGGAAAGGAATACATCTCAGGTAATATCAGCATGGATGGCAGATCTCAAGTAATATCAGCATGGATAGCAGCCATGGAATCCGATGTAAGAAAAACAAAACATAGTGTTTCTCCGCAATAACCAATATAACATTTAATAGTGAAAATACACTTACATAAAAAGCACTATATCCAGTGCTAGGAATCAAATGCAAACAAAAACGCACAGCGTGGTCCGATAGATGGCAGCGGGTGACGTCACGTACTTCCCTACCGAACGTTGCGTCCCAAGGGCGGGACTTCTTCAGCGGATGTAGGGGAGAGGAAACGTGCACCCAGTTATATACATGTATGTTGCTATGGAAAGTAAGTAGCTACAATGCAGCATATGGACCAAAAAGGTCTCTAGCTACAGGGCAATGTGTGGGACAAAAAGCTCTTTTGTCCCACACATTGCCCTGTAGCTAGAGACCTTTTTGGTCCATATGCTGCATTGTAGCTACTTACTTTCCATAGCAACATACATGTATATAACTGGGTGCACGTTTCCTCTCCCCTACATCCGCTGAAGAAGTCCCGCCCTTGGGACGCAACGTTCGGTAGGGAAGTACGTGACGTCACCCGCTGCCATCTATCGGACCACGCTGTGCGTTTTTGTTTGCATTTGATTCCTAGCACTGGATATAGTGCTTTTTATGTAAGTGTATTTTCACTATTAAATGTTATATTGGTTATTGCGGAGAAACACTATGTTTTGTTTTTCTTACATCGGATTCCATGGCTGCTATCCATGCTGATATTACTTGAGATCTGCCATCCATGCTGATATTACCTGAGATGTATTCCTTTCCTGCTTGGATTATGCTGTTACATGCCTGGGATTGACCCTTATGGGAAAGCGATTTTTTATTATCAATGAGGTGAGCGGCCATTGTTACTATTGGTGGAGGTCTCCTGCTAACCCACGCTATATCACCTGCATGCCTCATATTGTCAGTCACTTATAAGAGAATCACCTGGATGATCTTTATTTGGACTTTTCCTCTAGCGCTGCACTATCTACTTTACATTGACTCTTAAGGAATTTATAAATTGAATCCTAGTGCATAGCTGCTGATTCCGTTTTACCTGTATATTGCGCTGATTTTTTTACTATTTTCACTTCAATAGCATACATTAAAAAGGACATACATTCTTCAGATAAATCAATAATTCTACCCCTTTGCATTTCACTGATTCTGTCTTATTTTGAATATGCAGTTCAGTTATGGTCAATCTTCAGGAAAGACACTGTTAAATTATATGTTCAGTGAAAGGCAATGTGACGGGAGTCACTTTTGGGCGCAGGGTGACCAAGAAAATAAACATTGAGAATGTGTCTTGGATTACTTAAAATGGGACAGTAATATTTATCCACAATATCTCCCGGGATATATGTAAAGACTATTCTTGATTTGTTTGATTCTGAACTCAACATGTTAGTTGAGAGAGCTGATCACATTGGCCTCTGTACAATGTAGGAGATGGGCCGATTCCTACTGGAGCTCCTGCTATTGTGAGAAGATGTCCTATTTAAACTTATGATAATGTATTATCTACTGTGTGAAGCTCAGTGACAACAAGTCTGACCTGTAGTGAAATCCTGATTTATCATAACAATGACCAGGCTTCTTAAAGGGATTAGTTTATTAGCTCATGTTAATTAGGTTCCTGGTCACAGGTGTATTTTCAGAGTAATATGAGCAGGAGGTATGCACCTCCTCTTCGACTGTATATAAGACTTGTATTTTGGTTCTACTAAAGAGTCTGATTCCTGCTTGACCCTCAATACAGAGCCTCATCTCATACTTGAGGGAGAATTATTCATATGGGTTTCTTGTTCGGCGGATTGGAGTGTTCAGTAGCTGCCTTTGTGTTCGGGAATGGAATGTCCTAAACGACTTTAACCCCTTTCATACTCAGGGTGTCGTTACAGAAAAATTAATAAGGGGATGAAGGACCTCAGCTATGAGGATCGATTACATACAGTGCCTTGAAAAAGTATTTATACCCCCTTGAACACACCATCCCCACCATGAAACATGGTGGTGGAAGCACCATGTCAATCTCTAGTTGTGGCAAGCTGGTAGAAACATCCCCAAAAAGACTTGCAGCTGTAACTGCAGTGAAAGGTGGTTCTACAAAGTATTGACTGAATACAAATGCATGCCACACTTTTTCCCGGATCCAGCCCAGAGTCTCCAAAATCCAATCATCTGATGATCTTTCTGACACTGCTGCTACTTGTCCTCTTCCCCAGCGCGCCCTTATTTAAAGTTCAGCACAGGAGGTGCTGGAAGGGGGAAGAGTGGAGCCAGTCTGAAGTGGAGTCAGATGGACTAGCTTAGCCAAAGGTAAGCTATCTAAGCTGAGCAAAATGCAGTCATGCCAGTGTCTCGTGTTAGTGTGAGGATGGGCTCTGTAGCAGGCTTCTGTCTCATGCTGTTACAGTAGATCTTATTTTTGTGTGAAATCTGCTCTACTTTGGAAGGGAGGATGTTTTCTGAGATTTCCTCCAATTTTTGTTATACCTCCCTAGAGCCCCTATACAGTTCAGTGTTGCCAACCGTCAGTATTTTTACTGGCAGCCTGTAAAAAAACTGTCACTTTTCTCCAGCCAGTAAATGTCAGTAAGAGGAAAAGGTTGCCAGTAAAAAAATATGGCTGTGACGCTTGGCTCGGAAAATGTGCATGCGCAGCTCGGATCCAGGGCTGGCTTAGACCATCCAAGTGCCTTCTACAGTGTGTTCGGGCGACACAGGAGGTGGTGCCTGAGCATGTCATTGTGCAAGGGAGCCAAGCGGCGCAGCCAGAACGTCATGTGCAGGTCTGCGGGATGGGAGCAAGGCAAGCCGGGAGTGAGACTGTCAGTGCTGTTTGGACTGGAGGGGACTGAAGAGACCACCTGGCATGGAGAGAAACTGTCACTGTGACTCAAGAGGGGACGTGTCATGTCGGTGATCTGTGCTGCACACTGCTCAATTTCATGTGTGTGTCCTGTCCATTATAATTTCCTGCCCTCCTGAGTCCTGTCCCTGAGCCACTTACATACTATATTGAAAATAAATTAAGAAATATGCTTTTTGCTTTAATATCTATCTTAAATCACATCGATAATTGCATATTGTACTCATTTGTAGCCTAAATTAAAACTGTAATTTTGTAACATTTTGAAATGCCAGTAAATACTTGGCTGTGCCAGTAAATTTTGGGTGTCATGTCAGTAAATTTCAATTAGGTAGGTTGGCAACACTGATACAGTTACCTGCAGTGCACACCAGTCCAGTACAAGCACAGCCTCCTATCCTGCATTACCACCTCATGTGTCTGGGGCAATACAAATCCAAGTATGCCAGGAGAAGGGAGGATAGGCAGCAGCAGCAGCAGCAATATGATCAGGCTGATTTTCAGATGAAAAGCACACACACACATGGGTTTAAAGCGATGGGCCTGTGTCTTTTTTCAACCACATAGAGTAGGATCCCCCTACCACAAATTCAGACCTTTCTCATATCAACAAGAAATTTGGGACACCCTTGTATTGCAGACCCATGAGCTCAAACACAAAGTAAAAGTTAGAGTAATAGATTTCCTAAGAGATAGACAAAGTGGTTTAACATAGATACAAATCAAAACACCTAGATTAAAGCATTAATGAAAACCCAAACTCAATGACCCAAACAACTGCAAATGTAGCGCTACCCCCGAAGGAGCGGCTGGTAATTGATTGGGCCTGTATTTTGCTTTAAAACCCCCCAATAATTTGGTCTCACTCCCCTTGACACAGCTGTGGTGCAGTGCAGATATAAAGCTCAATAATAAAAGACAGGTACATAGACACAGATTATATTCACTCTACTTGTGTTGTCACCCGGGCATACACTGTTACACCTGCTTGGAGAATTAACAAGCCTCACAACAGATTATGTTAAAGCAAAAGGTAACTTTACTAGAACAGGTTTTATCGTTAACATGGAATCACAATTGGTATACAACAATGAGACAAGAGGTTTTAAATGGCAATCGCCTGAGAGGCACCTGTATTGCTTCAGCAGGGGTGTCTCCAAGTGGGACTAATGTTCAGGCAATAACCTCAGCACTGAGCACCTTCCCACTTCCAGCACACCATGTAGACACTATGAAACCCACTATGCGGCACACAGTATTTGGCAAGAATGATATATCACAGTATAATTAACTCAATCCCCCCCTTACAGTCTCTAGTAAGTAGTAACAGCACCGCAAGGCCTTGCGATAAGAATACAGTATAGTCTCTGGTCTTTCTTCTGCTAGCTATTGTGAGGCAAAGATTGTAATCCAAAGGGTTCTCTGATCAAAAGAGCGATGTAGAACAACATCAAACTGTATCTTAAATGGTGAAAAGTATCTGTGCACTCCTTCCTAGAAATGCATCTCCAGTGGAAGTCACCAAACAATCAAATCAGGCTTGAGGCCTATGCACATGTGATTTCACTGAACTGATCTGTGGGACTACCGGTCCCAGCAACGCTATGCAGTCAGTCTAGGTGTGTGACAAAACAGTACAACGTTTTGGGCATGAGCCCTCTCACCACACGAGGTTCAGACAGATGGATGCCTCCGCTCCACAAGATCTCAGTCCGTTTGCTGCGACCATGCGGTCACACTGTTCTGCTTCACAGATGACCAAGAGTTCTCGGTTACCACCTTCAAGGGCCTTTGGTTCAATCACACTGCTGATCCAACACTCTGTGGTGTAAAACAAAATCAAAGGCTGCTGCTCTGCTCAGCTCACTGTAGGCCCGAGCTCTGTGGAACACACACACATACAGAGCTCTCCTGGCAGGCCATGCGTCTCAGGAACAAAGAGACCTAAGATGGATACCACAGGGTTTTTATCTCCTTCCCAGCATGCACTTCAGCCCCAAGTGTTCATGGGTAGGCTATTAGCATAATACCTCACCATGTTCTTGAAAAACAACAAAAGAATAATGAAGTCCATTTCCCGTTTTAGCCACTAGATGGTGCCAAATACCCATTTATAGCATTAGTCCTGAAATATCATTATACAACATTAACACAAGATTAAAAGGCAAAAATGCCCCCGCTATATAAAATCATTTCTTTCATCTTTTTTTTTTTTTTATCCTTTGCTACATTTCAGTGCTACTGATTAGGGATGAGCCGACCACCCGGTTCAGTTCCCAGCAGAAAATGTGAATAGGCAAAAAATGTGTACGAACACTGTTTAAGTCTATGGGATACGAACATGAAAAATCGAAAGTGATAATTTTAAGGGCTTATATGCAAGGTATTGCCATAAAAAGTGTATGGCGACCTGGGTACTGCCCCAAGGGATATGTATCAATGCAAAAAAAAACTTTTAAAAACAGCTGTTTTTTAGGAGCAGTGATTTTAATAATGCTTAAAATGAAACAATAAAAATTAAATATTCCTTTAACTATCATGCCTGGGGGGTCCCATTAGTCTGCCTGTAAAGTAGCACATCTTTCCCATGTTCATAACAGTCCTGCAGCAAAATGACATTTCTAAAGGAAATTATTTTATTTAAAATTGCTCGCTGGCTATATACATTAAGAAAATCATTAAAAAAACGGCTCCCCCCCAGTCCATTACCAAGCCCTTCGGGTCTGGTATGGATATTAGGGGGAACTCCGTGCCAAGATGAAAATAATGGCATGGGGGTCCTCCCCAAAATCCATACCAGGCCCTTCAGGTTTAGTATGAATTTTAAGGGGAACCCTGTACCAAAATAAAAAAATGGTGTGGGGTCCCCCAAAATCCATACCAGACCCTTATCCGAGTACACAACCTGGCAGGCCGCAGGAAAAGGGGAGGGGACGAGAGCGCGCCACCCCTTCTGAACCATACCAGGCCACATGCCCTCAACATGGGGGGGGTGCTTTGGGCTCCCCCCCAAAGCACCTTGTCCCTACCTACCAAGCTTCTCTGTAGATCCCACACCCTCCTTTGTTCTGTACATATTTTAAGAGTTTCAATTAGAGAGAGAAAGGGTGAGATCAAACAGTTAATGCCATTGTATACTCTCTTTAGAAAACTCAGTGTTGTGAATGTACCCTGTATTAAAGCAGTTGTTTTAAGTATTTTTTTTTTTTTTAAATGTTGACACATGCTGATCTGAATTTTTGAAGGAGGAAGAGTGCAATTGTATATACCCGATATACCATTCTATTAGCTTTCCTTATAGAATGCTGTGTTGCATTCTATAAGGAAAATTTTATATTTTTCTATTTATCTCAGTCAGCTGCTCTTATCTGCTTTCTAGGCCTCTAGTAGAGGTACTGAAATAAGAGGGATTAATGCCTTGTTTTATTCAGTTTTACCAATAAAACTTTTCTTCTCAGATATGAGTTTTCTCTGTAGAAATTGCATCAGGCTTTGCGGCTACACCTGTGTAAATAAATCCTCTTAAATCTTGTCTTATCCAGTCTCTAGCATAAATGGTGTGTTCTTTAGCCTGGATTTTTAGGTTTCCACACAGTAGGTTTGGAAGTCAACACAAAATATCGAAAGTTAGATTTATTCAAAGGGACATATAGCTTGGAAACACACTGCAAGAAATCTGGAAGCTTCATTATGAAGTTTGCTTATGTCAAAGGAAACTAAATTCAAAACTAGCCTAAATAAGCCAGTTGTGTAAAGAACAAGTTGATGATAGGAAATATCCTAAAGGGACAAAAAACACAATATTCAAAAACATCAATGTTTTTCTCTCAAATTGGAAATTTAAACAGGACATAGAATTAAAAATATATTTTTCAGGTAGGTGAATGCAGATTGTTTTACAAGGTATTAATAAATGGATAAAAATAAGAAATGTTTACAGGGCTGAAAGCGTGAAAGCCTGAGAGCAAACAGCTAACACCAGTGTAGAAAACTCAATGTCATGGCTGTACCCTCTATTAAAGTAGTCCTTTCAGGTTCATTTTGTTAACCAAATAAAAAACATGGTATACTTACCTGCTCTGTGCAATGGGATTACACAGAATGGCCCCAAACATTTAAGGTCCCCTGCTGGCTCTCCCATTTCTTCCTCTTCTGTGTCTGCCACCAAAGCAAGCCCCTTGCTATAGGGAAGACATGCAGACTTTCTCCCGAGCCGAGCTGCTGTGTAAGTCCATAGACATACACAGCATCCGCTTTCTACTCTACTTGATTGACAGCAGCAGGAGCCATTGGCTCCCGCTGTTGCCTCCCTGTCCTGTGAATGCAGGGTAAGAGGAGAGAGCCACTAAAGATGGGCACATCGCTGGATCGAGTGAGAACTCAGGTAATTAAGGAGGGCGGGGGCACAATACTAGCTGCTACTGCATTAAATGCATTAAGCTAAAAAAATTCTTTAGAAACACTTTTAGTGTTTATTTATAATATTAAAAATGTATGTGAATATTAACAAAAAATAATAAGCACATTAGCTTTTGTTGCACCTTAAATAGTAAAATTTGTTGCCAAAATGCTTTTCTTCAGTATGCAAGGTTTAGATGCTGAGTATCTGTTACCACTTAGAAGCATAGCCATTGCATCAGTTGCTTACATTTGCATGTGGGTGGTAGAAATCACTAAGAGCAAGGCATAGACAGTGTAAGGGGTAAGGCTAAGCACATTCTTTACAGAATTTTTATTTTTTTACCATAACAATCGTAACAAGTAATAGCTGGATGGGCTCAGGGTCAGTAACAAGTGATAGCAAAGATAAGGACAGCAGCAGCATGTATCAGCTGGAGAGAGCACAATAATCTGGCAAACAGGAAATGCAGAGATATGGATTAAATCTGAAAGGTAATGGAAGGAGCAAAGAGTTCAAGGTTCATTAGACACAAGGCTCAAAGCAAGGCTGTCCAAGGAATGAAGCAAGGAGCTGTCCAGCATCCTTGGTGGTACAGCAAGAAGAGCCACAGCCAGACACTGCAGAGCTTGCAGGTTCAGACCCAGATCCTGGCAATCTCCTAGATGCATTTGTTTTATTTTTTTAGTTTATTTTCTTTATCTTCTACTCTGACTATGATCCTGACAAGAACACACTTCTTATGCCTCGTACACACGATCAGTTTTCCCGACAAGAAAAGTGTGATGTGAGATTTTTGTCAGGAATTCCGACCGTGTGTATGCTCCATCACACTTTTTCTGTGAGAATTCCTGCCAAGAAAAGATTGAGAGCAGGATCTGAATTTAAGTGACAGGAAAAATTCCTATCCGGAATCGCGGTCGTCTGTATGCATTTACACCGTGAAAAAAAAAAACATCCATGTTCAGAATCAAGCAGAAGAGCCGAACTGCCTATTGAACTTCATTGATCTCGGCTCGTCGTACGAGTTGTACGTCACCGTGTTCTTGACGTTTGGAATTTCAGACAAGATTTGTGTGACCGTGGGTATGCAAGACAATTTAGAGCCATTTTCCTGCTGAAAAAAAAGAGTTTTTCCTGTCGGAAAAACTGATTGTGTGTACAGGGCATTAGGGTGACAAAGCTCATTCACTCACAGTATTTTATCTATGTGAGAGCAGCATTGTCACCCTGGGACAGAACGTGTCTTATTGGCCCAATCACTAGGTGAAAAAAGGAAGCAAAACACTTAAATTTACCAAGGGGGAAAATAAGAGAAGTTCTTTGCTTCATGCGGTAGGAAATACAGCATGCAATGCATGTAAATAGCCAGAGTAAGAGAACTACAGCTGCATGCTGTGCCCCCTCTTGTGGACCAGTAAGAATGTTTAAAGCTGAACTCTAGACTTACCTTAAAGGGGGGTTCCACCCACGATTTTAAATTTTTTTTAAGTCAGCAGCTACAAACACTGTAGCTGCTGACTTTTAATAAGGACACGTACCTGTCCTACTTGCCCGCGATGTCGGCCCCCCAGAAGGCCGATCCCTCGATCCTAGCAGCTTAACGCCATCTTCAGTAAGGGGAACAGGCAGTGATGCCATGCGGCTTCACTGCCCGTTTCCTACTGCGCATTTGTGCGAGCCGCATGGCTCTTTGTGAATGGGCCGGCTGCTCTCTGGGATACACACAGTTCCCAGAAGGCAGCGCGTCCCATTCACCATAAGACACCTAAACTAGGACAGAGAAAGAAGACCCACGCGGACGATGAAGAGGCAGATTTTGGACTTCCGCATAGCAACCCTTATTTCTGGTAAGTTTATAAAAAAAAATCTATTTTTTTAGGATTTTTGGTAAAAAAAATAAATCAGGGTGGAACTCCACTTTAAAGTGGTTGTAGAGTCATAAGATTTTTATCTTAATGCATGCTATGCATTAAGATACAAAGCCTTATGTGTGCAGCAGCCCCCCTAATACTTACTTGAGCCCCCATCTTGTTCCAGCGATGTCTCCCTTCTGATTGGCTGAGACACAGCAGGAGCACCAAAGAGGGACCCGAGAAGAGGAGGATCTGGGCTGCTATGTGCAAATCCACTGCACAGGGCAGACAAGTATAACATGTTTGTTGGTTTTTATGGGGAAAAAAAACTAGACTTTACAATCACTTTAGGTCCTGTGTAGGCTTGTCTCCTTTAATGAATTTTCTAGTATTTTTTATTTTGAATATGATGATCAGTAGTTTTGAAATCTAACACTCAACCTCCTAGCTTCCCACTGATATACAGTACTTATGACAGTTATACATGACCTTCTCTGAATTCGTTCTTAGTATCACCGCTGGTCCCTCTTTAGAAATGGCAACCATTGTCTTAATCAGAAATACAAGTTTTGTTAACAAGCTTTAAAAGTCATAGCAGGCAGAATATTCAGGTGTGAATGACTAGGATTTTAAATGGTGAATCCAAAGACAAACCGTTGACACTGCTAACAGTCGTTATAATGCTTTTTATATCAAATGTTGTGCATTGTCTCTAGTTCTTGTTTAAAGTGACTGTCAATTTCCAAAAAAATCCAGCTTGGCTCCTAGAATAGAAGAATTAGAAAATTAGAATTGCTGTCTTCCAGCTGAACAGCAAAGTCTTTGGTATGCAAAATGTACAGGAGTGTTGAATGCCTGTTTCCCCTGCTGTATTTAATGGTTCCTCCCAATAGCCCCTACATCACCACTGAGTGCTGTAGTGACAAAGAGGGCGGTGGGAGAAACCACAGCATACTGCAGGGGACATAGTTATTGAATACTCCCATAAGTATTGAATACTAATGACCTATTCCAGAGGAAAAGCTATACTTTTTTTTTTTTTAAAGGTGACAATTTGTTAATGGTTGAACTGGATGAACTTGTGTCCTTTTTCAAACTAACTAACTATTTAACTATGTAAAAAATACTTTTAAAGGAAGTCTGCTATAAACACAAAATCTACAATTTCACTTCACTTCCTGATAATACTAGTTTGGCTGTCATGCTGACATTAATGCTTCAATATTTTAAATCACTGGCTTGGGACTAGTCTGCAGATAAGTACTATCAAATTCCTGATCTTGTTCTGGGTCAGTAGTTTAAAAAAAAAAACACTGAAATGAATATGTCAGCATGCTGGTACAGTATTTTCAGAAGTAAGTCAGCAATGGCAACCCCTATATATCATTTATGACAGGTTTGCTTTAATACTTCTTGGAAGATTAACCCAAGCTAAAAAGTTCTGCCAGCTTGTATGCTTGAAAGCATTTAGGCCAGTCTGTAGGAGCAGGATGGAGCTGGCAGATGGTGAATTAGTTCTAACACAGTACAATATAGACATAAAATTAGGAATTAAGTCCAATTTGATGAGCTAAATTGTTTAATTGTCATTACCTCCCAAATTTTGTTGCCAAATCTGTCTGTATGCTGATGACACAGACGACTCTTGTGCTTCATACAGAAAAAAAAAAAAAAGAAGCCCACCAGACTAATGCAAAAAGTTTTTTTTTCCAAGTAAAGAACTTTTAAAATCTAAAATCTAGATGAAACCTATTATAAATGTACAGTAAAACCTTGGTTTGAGAGTAACTTGGTTTGAGAGCGTTTTGCAAGACAAGCAAAATGTTTTAATACATTTTGCCTTGATATACAAGCGATGTCTTGATTTAAGAGTAGCGTCATGTCACAACTGAGTATAAAAAAGAAGCCTCTAAGTGTAGAAATATGGTTACATTTAACCACTTAAGCCCCGGACCTTTAGGCAGCTAAAGGCCCAGGCCAGGTTTTGCGATTCGGCACTGCGTCGATTTAACAGACAATTGCGCAGTCGTGCGACGTGGCTCCCAAACAAAATTGACATCCTTTTTTCCCACAAATAGAGCTTTCGTTTAGTGGTATTTGATCACCTCTGCGGTTTTTATCTTTTGCGCTATAAACAAAAATAGATCGACAATTTTGAAAAAAATTCAATATTTTTTACTTTTTGCTATAATAAATATCCCCCAAAAATATATAAAAAACATTTTTTTTCTCAGTTTAGGCTGATACGTATTCTTCTACCTATTTTTGGTAAAAAAAAATCGCAATAAGCGTTTATCGGTTGGCTTGCGCAAAATGTATAGCGTTTACAAAATAGGGGATAGTTTTATTGCATTTTTATAAAAAAAAATGTTTTTACTACTAATGGCGGTGATCAGCGATTTTTTTCGTGACTGCGACATTATGGCGGACACTTTGGACAATTTTGACACATTTTTGGGACCATTGTCATTTTCACAGCAAAAACATGCATTTAAATTGCATTGTTTATTGTGAAAATGACAGTTGCAGTTTGGGAGTTAACCACAGGCGGCGCTGAAGGGGTTATGTTTCACCTAGTGTGTGTTTACAACTGTAGGGGGGTGTGGCTGTAGGAGTGACGTCATCGATTGTGTCTCCCTATAAAGGGGATGACACGATCGATGCAGCCGCCACAGTGAAGCATGGGGAAGCCGCGTTTACACGTGGCTCTCCCCGTTCTTCAGTTCCGGGGACCGATCTCAGGACCCCAGCGGCGATCGGGTCCCACGGTCCCGGTCCCACGGCTGGGTAGACGTACAGGACGTGCTGGTATGTCCATCTGCCCAGCCGTGCCATTCTGTGGACGTATATATACAGTGGGCGGTCCTTAAGTGGTTAATAAAGGTACAACATTTAGCAACTTATTGCTACACTTAGAGGTGTCTCTCTTCTCTTTTATACTCTGTAAAAAAAATGCTTTGGAATGAATTATGCTCGCAAACCAAGGTTTTACTGTACTTTTCTTGCAAATGAAATGAATAGCCTAGTATCCAGGTTGTAAAGGTTTTTTTTTTTTTTTCTAAATAGTTTTCTTTAAGCTAGTGCATTGTTGGTTCACTTACATTTTCTTCGATTTCCCTTCTAAGGCCAGGTTCACACCTATGCGAATTGAGTGCGGTTTAAACCGCATCTAATTCGCAGGACATTTCAAAATACATTGTTTTCAATGAGGCTGGTTCACATATGTGCGATGCATCCGCACTGCGTATTGCCTCCAAACCGCATGCGGTTTTTATGTCTTGCGGTGCGGGTCAGGTGCGAATTCAGTCCCATTATCTTCTATGGGTCACGCATCTAATTCGCACATGTGTTCAGTTCTCTGCAGGAATTTCTCTCATTCAGCTCAATACAATTCTCCCCCACTCTCCTCTCACCTGGAACTTCTCCCAGGTCTCCAAATTCGCACCTGATCTGCAGCTAAACCGCAGTTGATCTGCAGAACACCCTCTAGAGAAATTTGCAACGACAACGCAGCTCAAAAAAGCAACGCACTAGTGTGATTGTGAGAGTGGGGGAGAATTGTATTGAGCTGAATGAGAGAAATTCCTGCAGAGAACTGAACACATGTGCGAATTAGATGCGTGACCCATAGAAGATAATGGGACTGAATTCGCACCTGACCCGCACCGCAAGACATAAAAACCGCATGCGGTTTGGAGGCAATACGCAGTGCGGATGCATCGCACATATGTGAACCAGCCTCATTGAAAACAATGTATTTTGAAATGTCCTGCGAATTAGATGCGGTTTAAACCGCACTCAATTCGCATAGGTGTGAACCTGGCCTTAATGTTTTTATCTGTTGTTTTCTTTGTGTGAATTTCTCACTTCCTGTTCCTTCTCAGTAAGCTGTTCAGTAAGCTGTTCTGGCTGACTAATCACCGCTCGGATGATGATGTCAAGTTTACTGAGGAGAAACAGGAAGTGAGAAATCCAGACAAAGAAAAAACATTTAGAAGGGAAATCGAAAGAAAAGGTAAGTGAACCAACAAGGAACCTATTTTGAAAATAAAAAAACGAACCTTTACAACCCCTTTAAAATGAATAAGTTCTCTAATACGGCTAACTGGCCTGCATAAAGCAAGGAAAATACTACTGCTTTAGGGGAGCCAAGTGTTTTCTGATTCAGACATGCTCAGCTATGCTATGCAGAGTAGTATGAGTGCTCACAAAAGTATTATCATTCACTCTCCATAAAAAGGCAATTTTTTTTTTATTATTTTTTTTTTTAAAACTGCATTTGCTTCCAATATCATATGGCATGGGGTATTTTTAATTGCTCTGCACATAGTTTGGTGTTTGAAATAAACACAGATGTTAGACCTTTGGCAGTTTAAATGCAAAAAGCACTTGACAAGGATGTGCTCTAAAAATAGTAGATATATTCGCATTTCACATTACTAATTACAGCATGGCAAGCGTGAGAAAAACAGACTGAAAATATACCTGTTACATTACCCCCACCAGTCATACATTACCCATGGAAATCTATTCCGTTTTTCTCCATAGGTTACGATTATCATTCCTCTCAAATGAGAGTGGTATTGAAATATGTGTGCAGAACTCCAGGCAAACAACTAAAAATAAGTGGAGAAGGGAGAGAAAATGTGCAACAGAAATAAAATATATATTTTTTCGGTGGATTAGGGGAAGGTTGCAATCACTTTTAGCCTTCTATTGTGGACTCTGTCCCTGCTCATTAACCTGAAACCATTGTCAATATGACTGTATGTGAGGAGAAATGAAGCCCAGATAGCAGCAAAAATCCCAAAGTGGTTCATATCCTTCTCCACTATCCAACACTTTAAGATGTTGTGCTCTATTCTGTGTATCAATTTCTAAATGATTATCTAGCATCTAAAATTCTAAGTTGTTAAAGCGGAGGTTTACCCTAAATATAAAGTATAGCATATCCAGAAGATCGTTTTATGAAGATAAACATTTCGCCATCTGAAAATGTTTAAATCCTTGAAATACCTTTAAACTCTTGTTCTATACAGCCACTTCCTGGTCTCTCTCCCACGGGAGTTGGCGTGTCGCTTCGCTTTGTGAGTGACCGAGTGTTTGCAGGGAGTCTTTCGCTATGTCTCCTGGGAGCACAGCGTCATGCTTTCCAGGAGACTAGTAATAACGCCGAAAGACAAAATCTCGCAAGATTTTACTCATCACACGACTGAAGACGCAGGTCACGTGATGAGGGCGGATCTAATTCCGCCATTTTAATTGATGGCAAACAGGTAAATAATGCCATTGTTCACCTGAATACACGTGGAGAAGCAACTATTTTCTTGCACGTGACCAGATAACAATATCCTTTGATTACGCCGGCCATTGTGGTGGCAACGGAGAAGTGTTGACGGCGCTGCTCATGTGCAGGATAGAGCAGTGAATGCTGGGATATCAGCATTCACCGCTTCCTGGTGCTTTACGCTGCCCACAAGCAAAATGGAAAATTCCTGCAGAGATTTTTATAAATACAAATTTCATGGCGATTCAGAATGTGGAGGAATGGCAACCTTAAACATGTGAGTACAAGCTTGGCAACATTAAAAGAGTTAAAGTGGAGGTTCCCCCTAAAAAAAAATTCTAACAATACATTCAGAAGACTGATTACACTGCGGGTATGCTGTTTTTTTTTTTTTTTTCGTACATACCTTGTTATCGCCGTTTCATCCCTCGGCTTCCGGGTATGATTCTTGCTGGACCTAGTTAATTGACGTTCCTCCGACCGGCGCATACTGCGCATCACGACTTTCCGACAGAAGCCGAACGTCGTTGCGCAGGCGCCGTATAGAGTCGGCTCTATACGGCGCCTGCGCATCGACATTCGGCTTCTTTCGGAAAGTCGTGACGTCAAGTATGCGTCGGTCGGAGGAACGTCAATCAACTAGGAACGCCCAGCCCCACAAGAATCATACCCGGAAGCCGAGGGATGAAACGGCGATATCGAGGTACCGTGTTTCCCCGAAAATAAGCCCGGGTTTTATATTAATTATGCCAACAAAAGACACAGTGGGGCTTATATTCGGGGTAGGTCTTACCATGTAATGTGCTGTCTTCTCTCCCCCTCTCTCTCTCCCTGCCTGTCAGGAATCCCAAGTGTGAACCGAGTTAAAATGCTTGTACAATCCTATAATCCACTCTATTACAGTATTATATAATGTACAATGTGTGTGTTTCTGTAATATAATTGTGCCAAATACATTTGTTATAGCGCCGCTCTGCACTTCTGTTTCCCGCCGGAGCTCTCTTCCCCCGCAATTATATTACAGAAACACACACATTGTACATTATATACTACTGTAATATAGTGGATTAGAGGATTTTACAAGCATTTTTAACTAGGGCTTATTTTTGGGGTAGGGCTTATATTGCAGCCCTCCTGGAAAATAACTCTAGGTCTTATTTTCAGGGTAGGTCTTATTTTTGGGGAAACAGGGTATGTACGGAAAAAAAAAAAAAACAGCATACCCGCAGTGTAATCAGTCTTCTGAATGTATTGTTCGAATTTTTTTTTAGGGGGAACCCCCACTTTAAATTCACATAAAAAAATAAAAAATGACGGACCCCCGCTTTAAACTGGCAACGGTCTTTGAATGAATGAAGTGTCACTTTGTACCATTTATATAAAGTAAAAAAAAAAAAAAAGCATGCTGTGTGATGCAATAAACTGTGCTTCACATCGCCCCCGCCACACCTCTCTGACATCCAAAACAAACTAATGCCCACATGCTAAACGGCTCTCATTTATTGTGCAGGCAAGTGTGAACAGGCCCTTAGGATGTCATAAACTGTCCAACATAGCCAAGACTACATAGCTTGTACAGTAGGCCTACAGCTCCAATGGATGAATGGAGTGGTGGGGGAGCATTGTAAATTGTACAGCATTGTATCAGTGGGTGGGTTGGTGAGAAATATATCACTTTATACTGAACTACCTGATTCCATTTAAACACTTCTTTTTAGATGTGAAACTCCAGCATGAGCATGATGCGGTGCTAAGGAACATCCAGCAGATAGCATGGGTGACCATGTAAGTCCAAGAAGACTATACTACGATATGCACTGCATGAAAGGAGAGGGATGTTCCTTTTCTTGATACATACGCTTTAAAAAAAAGTGTAACCATGATGTACAGTGTATGGGTGTATAAATAACTGTTTCAAATGACAGAGGATTCCCAAAGCACCATGGACATAAAGCACAATAGGGTTTGTTCTCTTTCAGAAATTAAAATCTCATCTAAAATAAAGAGAAGAAAATTGGGCTCCTATACTTGTAACAGCAAACTTTATATTAATTTATTGTGCTGTGTAAATAACAAGCTTTTGGAAGACCCTTGATATGTGAAACAGAGACAGGAGCTCGACCTTGCATAATACAGACCTAAATATGTACAAAGTAAACATACAGCTGTGCTCATAAGTTTACATACCCTGGCAGAATATATGATTTCTTGGCCATTTTTCAGAGAATATGAATGATAACACAAAATCATAAATTCTGTCAGGGTATGTAAACTTATGAGCACAACTGTATATACAATACCACTAAACATTTCTATTAGAGGTTTACTTTATTGCATACATTTTGCAGTTGAATAATTCAGAAAGTTTTTTTCTTGCATAAGAAGCTGCAATCGTGAGTAATAATAGAGTATAATAGAAGACAACAAGGGCATTAGGAGGTCTAAGACCTTATATACAAGGGGCAGTTAAAAACTCTTCTGAACGATGGAAACTGACAGCTGATAAACGACAGTGAAAACGTCCATTTAACAGCTTTTAGCAGCAGTTTTTTTTTAACCACTTCCCTACAGGGCACTTATACATCCTCCTGCCCAGACCAATTTTCAGCTTTTAGCACTGTTGAATGACAATTGCACGGTCTGACGGTCATGCTACACTGTACCCAAACTAAATTTGTATCATTTTGTTCCCACAAATAGAGCTTTCTTTTGATGGTATTTGATCACCTCTGGGATTTTTATTTTCTGCTAGAAAAATAAAAAAATTACCGAAAATGTTGAGAAAAAAAAAAGTATTTTTTTGTTTCAGTTAGAAAACATTGTAAATAAGTACATTTTCTCCTTCACTGATGGGCACTGATGGTACTGCACTGACGGGCACCAATGAGGTGGCACTGATGAGGTGGCATTGATGGGCACTGATGATGGGCTCTAATATGTAGCACTGATGGGCACTGAAAGGTGGCACTGATATGCAGCACGGATGGGCACCGATAGGTGGCACGGATGGGCACAGATAGACAGCATGGATCGGCACGAATAGGCGCATGGATAGGCACGGATAGGTGACACGGATGGGCACTGATAGACAGCATGGATGGGCACTGATAGGTGGCACGGATGGGCATGGATGGGCACTGATATGTGGCACTGATGTACTGTAATGTGTTGTACTAATGGATGCCAATCAGTGCAAAACAATAATGCCTGCCAATCAGTGATGCCCATTGTGGGCACTGATTGGCATCCATTAGGCATCCATTATTTATTTCTGATTGGCATCCCTGGTGGTCTAGGGCGGCATACCTGTGGTGTGCATCCCTGGTGGTCCAGTGTGAACATCCTTGGGGGGCTGCGCTGATAATCAATCAGTACAAACCCCCCCTGTCACACCCTCAGACGAAGTCAGGAAGTGACGAAACGCGTCAAGGCGGGACTCCCCATCAACCAAACTGGACGTATTGTGTGCGCTCCACAACGATTAACCAGGAAGACGCTGGGGGAACTGTTCAACGGCGGTCTTCATGGTCAAGTTAGTGAGAGCTATTGCAGCACACATCTTTTACCTGTATTGATTATCTTTTCGGTATGCATATATGTACAAAGGGGGTATCTATTTTTTGGGGTTTATTAAAGCTTTAAAAAATGATACTGCTCTATATGGATTTTATTTTCCACATGTGTCCACGGAATTGAATATCAAGTATCATTAAAGTGGTAACCATAGACGGTGGATGCGGAGGTGTAATGAATGCTGTTTAAAACCTTACCTCTGGTGAGTGTATCCCCTGAAGGGGACCAAATCCCCCCATGTGGTGAACATCCCTTGGTGAAAGGAGCACTCTTGTTAAAGCACAGCCATCCCTGTCATCTGCCCTGACTGTTATTTACACAAATGCATTGTTTGTAGCGCTGCTGCAGGGCTTTTTATGGACTCTTTTCATTATTTCTGCATTTTTGTTATACATCTTATAATTTTAAGCAGCTGCTTTGCTTTGGTATTAACATCTGACCAGTTGTGTTAAATACATCTTTGTAGTGTATTCCTGAGCGCTGGGCTGTACTAATTAGGTAGGGCCAGTTTTTTCAGTACTTCTGTGTATACATTTGCTCGAATAATGCTCAAAAAACGCCCCAGTGTGAAAGGGGCCTTAAATGGACGTCTTTCACTGTCGTTTATCAGCTGTCAGTTTCCAGCGTTCAGAAGAAGTTTTCAACTGCCCCTTGTACATGAGGCCTAAGGGCTCTTTCACACGGGCAGACGGTATGTCCGCTTTTTCATCCATCCGTGTACGGATGAAAAAGGGACATACATTGGTCCCTATGAGATTACGGCTGTCAGCAGATGAAAATCCGCTGACACCTGATCTCACCCGATTCCGCAATCCTCCGATTCTGCAGACTGGGAAAACCCCTATTTTTCCATCCGTCCACAGATCGGGTGAACACGGACAGACGGTCCATGTTCATCCGATCCCCCCATAGGGCAGAGCGGAGATCTGACAGGGTGGTCCCTGCACAGTGTGCACGGACCGCCCTGTCATCCGGTGGCTCAGCTGGGATCAACGGAGCGATCCCCCTGAGCAAGCAAGGTTCACAGGGCGGATCATAACGGATCCGTCCCGTGTGAAAGAGGCCTAAAGGTCCATTTATCAGCAGCAGTGTACATGAGGCCTTATATGATGACACGGTCCTTTGTTGTTTTTAGTTATAAGGTTGCTTCATTTAGGACTGAAATGCCTGACCTAATTTGTATATGTTTTAGATATAGCAACACACCTGTTTTAACGGTTCTTGCTTTAGGTGTAATAATAATAATAATAATATACCCGGCAGAATGCAGTATTGCTGGTTATTGCCAACCACAACAGGAAGCTAGACCACCTACACAAGTAGCTTGTGCTTAGCTGCCTTACTTTCATTTTGAAAAAAACAGAAAGAATGTGACCTGACACATCTGCAATGACAGCCTCCATCGCTAATAACATGTGTACAAAGAAGAGACATGGTGGGACTTAAATGAAGGATACAGATAATGTATAGGGAATATTAGTAATTTATTCGTTGATCAGTTTAAACATAAAATAATCTTTGAAATACATAAATAACAAAACCATATGCAAAAGAGCTGACATAAAAAATGCAGAAATACACATACACATTAAATAGCATAGTGTTTTGTATAGTAATAAAACATAATGCAAACACGAGCCAATTCAACAAGAAGGAATTATGAGCCAAATTTGTCTGAGCACCATGTAAACTCTACGCGTTTCATGGCTCTTGACCACTAATCAGGAGTTTGATGCCGAGATAAGCTATAAATACAGATAGATAATCAAAAGTTATCTGTTAATAAATAATACCCTTAAAAAAGGGAGAAAAATCGAATAGGGAGCAAGGGGTCTAATACTTACTAAGTCAGCTCCAAGACTATGCCCGGCTTATTAACCCCCCTGGCGGTATTCCCGAGTCTGACTCGGGGTTCGATTTTCATGCTGCGAGCGGTAACCCCGAGTCAGACTCGGGCTTCCCTCGCTGGATCCACAGGCACTGTTTACTTACCTTGTCCCTGGATCCAGCGATGCCACCGCGCTGTGTGAGCGAGCGGGACCTCTCTCGATTCACACAGTGTCCTCCTGTGCCGCCGATCTCTGTTCCCTGCGACGTTACGACGCACGGGAGCGGAGAACGGTGCCAAATTCAAAAACTTAAACAAACACATTACATACAGTATACTGTAATCTTATAGATTACAGTACTGTATGTAAAAAAAAAAAACACCCCCCCCCCTTGTCCCTAGTGGTGTGTCCAGTGCCCTACATGTACTTTTATATAATAAAAACTTTTCTTTCTGCCTGCAAACTGTAGATTGTCCATAGCAACCAAAAGTGTCCCTTTATGTCAAAAATGGTTTTAGAGCAGCTAGAAAACAGCAATAATAAATTATAATCACTTGCAGAATTGTGCGATAGCGATTTGTGGGGAAATTCGTCATAAAAAAAAAAAAAATAATGACAGCGACAATTCTGCAACTGAGCAAATTTCAGTGATTTTGATTTGATTACATTATTGAATAATTTTTATTATAATTATATTATTATTTGTTATAATTATTTATAATTATTTATTATATTATAATTTATAATTTTGTTTTTAAAAAAAATGTCATACCCGGGATGCCTATTAGATTCTTGTTTGGTCAGATTTAAGTGAGTTATTTCTAAGAATTACAGGCCTACAGTATAAAACGCCAAATTTCCTTGCAAATAATGGTACCGCTTTCAGCATCTTTTTTCTGAAAGAATCATACCGCCAGGAGGTTAAAAGGGAGATAAGAGGGCCTCAGACAAAATGTCTGGCCTGGGGCTGAAGCAGGAAACCCCGTCCAGACCGAGGAGACAGCCAGATCTGCACAACACAGTCCATAAGTGTAGTGTGTGATGTGAACATAACTGAACCACAATGATCTGAAAAATGTGGAAAAAGGCGTGAGAAAAAAAAAAGGTATAAAAAAAAATATATATATATATATATATATACACACACTGAGCAAAATTATAAACGCAACACTTTTGTTTGCCCCTATTTATTATGATCTAAACTCAAAAATCGGCAACTTTTTCTATGAACACAAAAGGCCTATTTCTCTGAAATATTGTTCACAAATCTGTCTAAATCTGGGTTAGTGAGCATCTCTCCATTGTTGTGCCATTTATCCCTTTCTCTATGAGAAGGAGATGTGCTGCATTACGTGAGGCAAATGGTGGTCACACCATTAACTGACTGGTTTTCGGACCCCCCCATCCGACCCCAATACAGTGAAACTGCACATTTTAGAGTGGCCTTTTATTGTGGCCAGCCTAAGGCACACATGTGCAATAATCAAGCTGTCTAATCAGCATCTTGATATGCCACACCTGTGAGATGGATGGATTATCTCGGCAAAGGAGAAGTGCTCACTAACACAGATTGAGCCTAGGTTCACACTGCTGCGAATTCAAAATCGCGGTAAAATGCGCGATTTTGTCGCGATTTTGCGGCCACGATTTTGCCGCGATTTCGGCTGCAATTTAATGTAAATCGCGGC
The DNA here is from genome assembly GCF_905171775.1 of Rana temporaria. Classification (NCBI taxonomy): domain Eukaryota; kingdom Metazoa; phylum Chordata; class Amphibia; order Anura; family Ranidae; genus Rana; species Rana temporaria. Next base: position 284,593,113 of record NC_053491.1, on the reverse strand, counting down.
CCGAAATCGCAAAAAGTAGTACAGGAACTACTTTTTGAAATCGCAGGTGCGGCGTCGCACTGATTAAGACAGTCCCATTGCCGACAATTGCCGCCGATTTGAGATGCGATTTGATATGTCAAATTGCATCTCAAATCGTTCCAAATCGTACCCAGTGTGAACCAGGGCTTAGACATATTTTTGAGAGAAATGGGCATTTTGTGTACATAGAAAAAGTCATAGATCTTTGAGTTCAGCTCATGATAAATAGGGGCAAACACAAAAGTGTGGTGTTTATAATTTTGCTTAGTGTATAAAGGATAAAAACAAATATAAAAAATGAGGCTAAGAGACAAAACATAATCCACATATGCACCCCACAGCCCCCAATGGGAACTGGATAATGGTAAAACTAAGAATGGTGTGTGAAAGTAGAATGCACAACAAGTGCACAAAAATATGTATGAGTGCTCGAATGAAGAAAAATCCAAAACTGCTTGCAGCTTTACAGTAATCAGTCTGCTTGCTCAACATGTAACAGAAAACTAAAAGGTATGTATGCAAACGCAGTTTTACAGGAAGAATAGCTTGTCAATGTTTTTATAAATACACCCCCAAGTAACCTGAGGCTGGCACTACTATTATAAGCCTATAGTCATGTCAGTTCTAACTAGCAATCTGGAACATTAAAGAGAACCAGAGCAGATTAAGATGGAGGAATTCAATTAAACACCACATCCCAATGTACAAAAAAAGGAATTAAAGGGACTAGAGGTCACAGGCCTCTGGACTTTAAAGGTGTTATATGTAGAGATATAGAATCCCTAATACAACATATACAATGAATACATTTTATTATAAAAGATAAAAAACATGAGACAACTTTGTATTCATATCACAAAATCCATTGTTCCATTGAAGCATATTGAACACACAATACCACTCTCAACATGTTTCGCTCGGCAGAGCTTCCTCAGGAGATTTTGGTATGGAGTCTACTATGCTATAAACAACAAAAAATGAAACAAGTACTCATGTTGAAATTGAAGTATGCATAGAAAACATACAAATTGGCATATATATGGAGAGAATATGCAGATGCGTATATATATATATATATATATATATATATATATATATATATATATATATATATAGTATTAAATATGGGACATAAAAACATTTGTATAGATATATGGGTACAGAGACAATAAGCCTTACCCGGCCCGCTCAATATGGATATGTCACTTGTAACTGTGATAAAGGAATACAAGTTTCGTATGTGCACAGAAACACCTCGCCTCTTTACATAGATCCTCCCATGGTTTGCAGAGAAGGATACAAAATATAGATATAAATATAGGAAAAAATCATCAAATAATTGTTTTATCTTTTATTGTAAGGTATAGAAGTGCTTTTACTTACCTGATCCTCAATCCCCCAGTAGATGGCACCTCCAATACTCTGCCAGTGGGCTGTCCCTCAATATCATCACATCCAATGCAGGGCTTGATGCTATCAGGACCTTATGCCCCGTACACACCATCACTTTATGTGATGAAAAAAAACGACATTTTCTGTGAAGTAAAAAATTACGTTTTTGAAACTTCAATTTTCAAAGACGAAGTTGCCTACACACCATCGTTTTTCTCACGATGTTCTAGCAAAGCGAGGTTACGTTCTCACCACTTTTCCATTGAAGCTTGCTTCATAAGTAGCTTCTGGGCATGCGCGGGTGAAAAAACGTCGTTTTAAACGACGTTTTTTACTACACACGGTCAATTTCTGTGAAGTAAAAGTTGACGTTTTGAAAAACGACACATAAAATTGAAGCATTGAAGCAAATTTGGTCGTTTTTTAGAAGACATAAAACGACGTTTTCCCCCACACACAGTCAATTAAAGTGACGTTTTTAAAAACGTCATTTTTTTCCATCACATAAAGTGATGGTGTGTACGCGGCATTAGACTGTGGGAGCTTTTTTTTAAAGTCAGCAGCTACAAACACTGTAGCTGCTGACTTTTAATAAGGACAATTATCTCTCTAGGGACCCTGCGATGTCGGCCACCCAAGGCTGATCCGTCCATCGGATCGGGTGTAGGCGCCGCCATTCCAACTAAGGGAAACCGGCAGTGGAGCCGAATGGGCATACCCATTGGGGCATACCCCATCCAATTGGTGCACATAGCCATGTGCATAACAGTGTACAACTCACCTTGTATCTCAAAACTAAACATATCTAACTATAGTTGAAACTAAAGCAACCACATATCTAGTACCACATGGTAGGATAATGGTAAGAGATACCTATTCCTGTAGGACCATCACTCTTATCTGTCTGAGCTGGACGTTAATATCACAGCTAGGGTCGAGTGTGATCACTCGACCTCTGGACTAACACCACCCCTCACCTGTCCGGACCAGGACCCCAACACTCAACAGGGCCAGGTATTCATCAAGGGTGTCTAACCAGGGCAGTCCCCAACCGGCCTTGATCATCTGTTGTGGACTTGTCTAGTAATACATTATTAAATGAAAGCAGTGTATGTATCTGAATGTGACCTTGTATTAGTCTTTTGCAATTCCCTGTACAGCAAAACTCAGGCTGGGAGAGGTAGAAGCAGCACAATAAGTCAAATAGATGTTCTGCAGTGCTGATGTGACAAGGATCATGTTGATATGAAAAGTAAGTAGAGTAACAGAGAGATGCGTTCATTAGTCTACAGTCACAGGATGGCGTAGGGCCAAGACCTGGAATGCCCCGTACACACGTGTGGGATTTCCGACGGGAATATTTCCCGTCGGAAATCCAGAGGGGAAAGCCGAGAACCTGCTCGGTTCAGTCTTTCCCCTACACACGGGCGGTTTTCCCGACAGGAAAACTGCAATGGAGCTTTGGCCGGGAATCCCGGCCGTGTGTATGCTCCATCGCAGTTTTTCCCATAGGAAAACTGCCAAAAGCCGCCGCGCAAAAGTCCGCCAGTTTTCCCGGGGGAAAAAGAGAACTGTTTTTTGGGCACGTATCCCATCTGAAAAACCCGTCAGGAAAACTGAAAACTTTAAAAACGTCACTTTAATTGACCGTGTGTGGGGGAAAACGTTGTTTTATGTCTTCTAAAAAAACGACCAAAAATAATTGAAGCATGCTTCATTTTTATGTGTCGTTTTTCAAAACGTCAACTTTTACTTCACAGAAATTGACCGTGTGTAGCAAAAAACGTCGTTTAAAACGACGTTTTTTCATCCGCGCATGCCCAGAAGCTACTTATGAAGCGAGCTTCAATGGAAAAACGTGGTGGAACGTAACCTCGCTTTGCTAGAACATTGTGAGAAAAACGATGGTGTGTAGGCAACTTCGTCTTTGAAAATTGAAGTTTCAAAAACGTCATTTTTTACTTCACAGAAAATGTGTGTACGGGGCATTAGGACTGGATGAAAAGAAAAAAATACAGATTCTTTGGCAGTTAGAACAGCTTCCTTATATGTATTTCATCTGTGTATTTAGCGGTGTACCTGGAGTTCAGCTTTAAGCTGATTCTGGTAGACGTTCGCGCCAGTACATAGATAATAATGATAGATGATACAATAAAATATGGACAATTAAAAAAGATTTATATTTGTCACGGGTATTGCCCTGTTAATTCTATTCTAAATGCTCCATTATTTCCACTAGCCAGTGTAAATACAATAAACTGCCCAAAGAGGATTTTCTGCATCGTCTGCATTTCTAGCTTTTCCACATTGCTTACATTTAAGTGGAGTCTGCAGACACTTGCTCAGACTATCGATGTGACTAACAACGGTTTGATGTACCAATCAATACAGGGCAGATTGCCTTCTTTGTCCAAATTAACACATGCAGGACTTGATTGGGAGTTGGGATGGAACTTGCTGAAACTTGTGTTTTTCCCTATTTAATGCCATTCAGTCTCAACACTGGGAACCACATTCTCATCAAGATGTCTTCTATTTCTGTGACATCGCAACAAAAGAGCAGATGATAACTCAGAAATGTTACAAGATTGGCAAGTTAAATTTAGATATCTTGGCCGTCACAGCATTTAATCACAATCTGGGAATAAGTCTGAGCAATCAACACCAGTCATTTAAAGTGACCTTATTTTGACTTAATCCAACACAATTGATCAGGTGCAAGTAACAGCAAATATTTGTTGCATCCTATAATAATAGTAAGCTTTAGGCCCTTTTCAGACGTGCGGACACTGGCACGGATTCAGATAGAGATACGACGGTGTATCTCCTGATATGCCGTCGTATCTCTGAGTTCCGTCGGTCGGATCTATGCGGCTGATTCATAGAATCAGGTTCCGCATAGATCTCCCTAAGATCCGACAGGTGTAGGTGACTTACACCGTCGGATCTTAGGCTGCAATTCCACGCCGGCCGCTAGGTGGCGTTTCATTTTTTCCACGCGACGAATATGCAAATGAGGATTTCCGCCGATTCAGAAACGAACGCCCGCCCGTCGCTTTTTTTTTACGTCGCTTGCGTTCGGCTTTTTCCGGCGTATAGTTACCCCTGCATGTGAGGGGTATCCTATGTTAAGTATGGCCGTCGTTCCCGCGCCGAGTTTTGAATTTTTACGTCGTTTGCGTAAGTTAATTCAGAAAAGAGCTGGATGCAAGTTACGCTCACGCCAAAACCAATGACGTCCTAGCGACGTCATTTGAAGCAATGGACGCTGGGAAAATTTGCAGACAGCGCATGAGCCGTTCGATCGGCGCGGGGACACGCCTGATTTAAATTGTAGACGCACCCTAGCCGCGGAATTTGAATGGGGATTTACGATACGCTGCCGCAAGTTTTGAGGTAAGTGCTTTCTGAATTAAGCACTTGCCTCAAAAACTTGCGCCGGCGGATCGTAAATCAGATCCGCTAACCTATCTGAATCCGGACCCTTATGTCCGGTTTTTCATCTATCCATTTAAGGATGAAAAAGGGACATACATGTATCCCTATGGGATAGCAGATGTCCGCTAACACCCGATATCATACGTTCCCGCTATAGTCAGATTCTGCAGACGGAGGAAAATCCTATTTTTCCATCCATCTGCAGAGCGGATCATGTGATCATGTGAACACGGACAGACGGTCCGTGTTCATCTGATTCCCCCCATAGGGGAGAGCGGGGATCTGACACGGCGGTCCCTGCACAGTGTGCCGACACAGCGAGGATCAACGGAGCGATCCCTACGGGATCCGCATGTCTGAAGGGACCCTTAAATGGAAGTGTTTGGGATAAAATAACAAAGTAAACAGTGGTCTGGAATTCCTATTAAAGCTGAAGTCCAGGTATGGCAATTCTTACATAGTTCAATTGGTCCTGCTTGGACCAATGCACAGTGAGTATGTATGTGCCATTCCTGTGGGATCCCCGTGAAAGCCGGAAATCACTGTGGTAGACGTGATTTCCACTAGCTCCCAGGCCCTTGGCCAAGCAGCTGCACTACTGCCTTGTGAACCAGTTGTGTATTTTGGTTTTGTGCTGCCCTAGGGACTAAAACCAGGTGCCCACCCCTATCTATTCTCCTTGCTGGCAGGTAGACTGGTGGATGACTTTACTGCGGGAGTGATGCTGGCGAGGGGGGGGGGTTGGAGCAGGCGGGCGGACACTTGTCCTGTGGTGGTGTCCAGGGTGCAAAGCAGCAGCCTGAAGAATAAGTGTCTGTGTGTAGATATGCACTCACCCTCTCGTCAGCTTACCCCGCAACACTCTGCTGCCTGGGCAGCGGCACCCACTGCTTGGTTTTCAGCAGGCTCTCCCAGTCCAGGCTGTGGTGACCAGGTTCTGAGGGGAGAAGAGGGCAGTGGCTGCACTAAGCAGACTGGTGGACATGTTCCTCTTAAGCTGCAGCCTCCACCTCAGCAGCAGCACAGAGTTCTGTGTCTGGGGCTGGGGTGCCTCTTCTCCCCCAGCAGGATCCCAGCTGCTGTTGCTTCTGCTTTTTAAAATACATAATTGACTCAGACAAAGGGGGGACAGTTAGTAACTATGGGACCTCGTAATGTTCCTTCTGCCTGGGGGCGGCACAACCCCCCTGAAAAATCCCTCCTGACCCCTGTACTGTGCAATAGACACTCGTTATCCCTGAACTCTGCACTATAACCACTTCTGACCTATGTACTCTGTACAATAACCACTCTTTACCTTTGCACTTTGCATCATACATTCCTGACCCTTTTACTCTGTGCATTCTGCACTCTGTGTGTCACGCACTTCTGAGCCTTGCAGTCGGTTCATTATACACTCCCCGTATATGCACTACTGAGCCTTTCACTGTGCATTATGCACCGCCGACCCCTGCTTTCTGTCCCTTACACACTTCTGAGCCCTGCCTGACCCCCGCACTCTGTGCTTTACACACTTCTGAGCCCTGCCTGACCACTGCACTAGGTGTTGAGGTCAAAGGTCAAATTATGTCTTCTAAATATTTTATGTTGTTAGTGTTTGCAGTTCAGGCCCGGACTGGCCATAGGGCATACCGGGCATATGCCCGGTGGGCCACGGCGGCCCGCAGCAGCCCACGGGCCGCAGGTTACGTCTCTGTAATGTAGGGGGGGGTCTGAATGGGATGTATTGTAGAGGGGGTCTGTACTGTAGGGGGGTCTGTACTGTAGGGGGGTCTGTACTGTAGGGAGGGGGTCTGTACTGTAGGGAGGGGGGTCTGCACTGTAGGGAGGGGAGTCTGTACTGTAAGGAGGGGGTCTATACTGTAGGGAGGTCTGTGTAACATGCAGGGGGTCCAGAACTGTTAGGGGGGTGTCTGTGTAACAAACTGTGGGGTGCTGTGTAATGTAAAGGGGTCCAGAGGTGCAGGGTGCTGTGTAATGTAAAGGGGGACCAGAGGTGCAGGGTGCTGTGTAATGTAAAGGGGCCCAGGGGTGCAGGGTGCTGTGTAATGTAAAGGGGCCCAGAGGTGCAGGGTGCTGTGTAATGTAAAGGGGCCCAGAGGTGCAGGGTGCTGTGTAATGTAAAGGGGCCCAGAGGTGCAGGGTGCTGTGTAATGTAAAGGGGCCCAGAGCTGCAAGGTGCTGTGTAATGTAAAGGGGCCCAGAGGTGCAGGGTGCTGTGTAATGTAAAGGGGCCCAGTGGTGCAAGGTGCTGTGTAATGTAAAGGGGCCCAGAGGTGCAGTGCTGTGTAATGTAAAGGGGCCCAGGGGTGCAGGGTGCTGTGTAATGTAAAGGGGCCCAGAGGTGCAGGGTGCTGTGTAATGTAAAGGGGCCCAGAGGTGCAGGGTGCTGTGTAATGTAAAGGGGCCCAGAGGTGCAGGGTGCTGTGTAATGTAAAGGGGCCCAGAGCTGCAAGGTGCTGTGTAATGTAAAGGGGCCCAGAGGTGCAGGGTGCTGTGTAATGTAAAGGGGCCCAGTGGTGCAAGGTGCTGTGTAATGTAAAGGGGCCCAGAGGTGCAGGGTGCTGTGTAATGTAAAGGGGCCCAGTGGTGCAAGGTGCTGTGTAATGTAAAGGGGCCCAGAGGTGCAGTGCTGTGTAATGTAAAGGGGCCCAGGGGTGCAGGGTGCTGTGTAATGTAAAGGGGCCCAGAGGTGCAGGGTGCTGTGTAATGTAAAGGGGCCCAGAGGTGCAGGGTGCTGTGTAATGTAAAGGGGCCCAGAGGTGCAGGGTGCTGTGTAATGTAAAGGGGCCCAGAGCTGCAAGGTGCTGTGTAATGTAAAGGGGCCCAGAGGTGCAGGGTGCTGTGTAATGTAAAGGGGCCCAGTGGTGCAAGGTGCTGTGTAATGTAAAGGGGCCCAGAGGTGCAGGGTGCTGTGTAATGTAAAGGGGCCCAGAGGTGCACGATGCTGTGTAATGTAAAGGGGTCTAGAGGTACAAGGTGCTGGAACCCCACATCCCATCATTAACCGCCGCCAATCTTGAAGCAGATGGGCTACAGCAGCATAACGACCATACCGGGTGCCACTCCTGTCAGCTAAGAACAGAAAACTGAGGCTCAAATTCGCACAAGCTCGCCATTATTGGACAATAGAAGATTGGAAAAACGTTGCCTGATCTGATGAGTCTCAAATTCAGCTGCGACATTCAGATGGTTAAAATTTGGCCGCAGCTCTTTAACCATGTGATCGGCTGTGTCCAATCACAGCCGGTCACATGTAAACACAGAGATGCTGGTAATCGGCTCTCCTCACCTCACACTGACAGAGTGCGAGGAGAGGAGAAACAAATCAGCGGCATCTCCTCACAGAGGGACAGCTAGATATGTAATTAGGGCACTGATCATCAGTGCCCTGATTAAAATTAAGTGCCACCAATGCCAGCAATCAGTACCAACCAGTGCCAACAATTGTCACCAATCTGTGCCCACAATTGCCAGCAATCAGTGCCCACAATTGCCAGCAATCAGGGGCCATTAGTGATGCCAGTCAGTGCTGGCTATCACTGCTGCCCATCAATGCCCATCACTGCTGCCCATCAATGCCACCCATCAAAGCCCATCAGTGCCTATGAGTGCCACCCATCATTGCCGCCTATCCATGCTGCCCATCTGTGCCCACCAGTGCCACCTATCTGTGCTCACCAGTGCTGCCTATCTGTGCCCACCAGTGCCACCCATCAGCGCTGCCTATCAGTGCCCATAAGTGTGGCATATTCGTGCCTCCTCATCAGTGCCACCTAATCAGTGTCCATAAGTGCCGCCTCATCAGTGCCCATAAGTGCCACCTCATCAGTGCCCATCAGTGCAGCCTATCAGTACCCATCAGTGCCGCCTTATCAGCGCCCATCAGTTAAGGAGAAAAAATACTTATTTACTGACAGAAACTTTTTTTTTAGGACAAAATAAAAAACCCAGAAGTGATTAAATACCACCAAAAGAAAGCTATATTTGTGTAAAGAAAATGATAAAAATTCCACATGGTTACAATGTAGAATGACTGCGCAATTGTCATTCAAAAAATTGACAGCGCTGAAAGCTGAAAAATGGCCTGGGAAGGAAGGGGGTGTAAGTGTCCCGTATTGAGGTGGTTAAACACCACAGCCTACCTGAGTATTGTTGCTGACCATGTCCATCCCTATATGAATACAGTGTACACATCTTCTGATGGCTCCTTCCAGCAGGATAATGCACCATGTCACAAAGCTCAAATCATCTCAAAACGGGTTTCTTGAACATGACAATGAAGTCACTGTACTCCAATGGCCTCCATAGTCACCAGATCTCAATCCAATAAAACACCTTTGGGATGTGGTGAAACGGGAGATTTGCATCATGGATGTGCAGCTGACAAACCTGCAGCAACTGCGAGATGCTATCATGTCAATATGGACCAAAATCTCTGAGAAATATCTCCAACACCTGAATCTATACCACAAAGAAATAAGGCAGTTCTAAAGGCAAATGGGGGTCCAACCCAGTATTAGCAAAGTGTACCTAATAAAGTGGCCAGTGAGTGTAAATAAACTGTACTAAATGTTGTAGCTAACCAAACAAATAGAACATAAATAAATGTATTAATCAACAAAACATTCTTGAATGCGTTTCTGTAATTCTAATAAATCTTCCATGCCAAGTATGATTCTTGTCAGTACTGCTGCATGTATATCTTATAGGAGAACATGATGGAGAGTTTAATGACTGTAGAAAAAAAACATCTACAGCCAAAAACAGCTGCTGTAAAAATGTCAAAAAACGTCCAGTGTGCATGAGGCCTTAATTACAGGAGTATGGTCATGCCCACTATACCAGAGTCTCCTGTGCTACCACGCAAATTTTGAATCAAATTTAATAAATAAAATAAATGATTGTCATCATATGTTCCCACACCACAAAATGCAATACAAATTAATAATATAAAACTCTGTGCAATCAAACAAAACTAAACCATATACATAACATATAAATCTCTTTTACATGTAGGAATAATAAATCTGTGCGACTAAAAAATTATGTGAATATCTTCCATGCCAAATTATAAAGTGCCCAGTCCAAAATGCAGTGTAATATCTACTTATATGCAACGCAAAAAAAATTGTGAAAAAAGTGTGTGTATATATATATATATATATATATATACACACACACTATGGCCCAGATTCTCGTATCTCGGCGTAAAACTATGCAGGCGTAACGCATCTCGTTTACGTTACGCCGCCGCAAGTTTTACAGGCAAGTGCTTGATTCACAAAGCACTTGCCTGTAAAGTTGCGGCGGCGTAGCGTAAATTCCCTGGCGCAAGCCCGCCTAATTCAAATGATCCGGGTAGGGGGCGTGGATCATTTAAATTAGGCGTGTTCCCGCGCCGAACGTACTGCGCATGCGCGGTCCTTAAAATTTCCCGACGTGCATTGCGTGAAATGACGTCGCAAGGACGTCATTGGTTTCGACGTGAACGTAAATGGCGTCCAGCCCCATTCATGGACGACTTACGCAAACAACGGAAATGTTTAAATTTTGACGCGGGAACGACGGCCATACTTAACATTGGTTGCCCCTCATATAGCAGGGGCAACTTTACGCGTCGCAAATCTAACGTAAACGTCGTATCTTCACTGCGTCGACCGCGCGTACGTTCGGGAATTCGCGTATCTAGCTAATTTGCATACTCGACGGGGAAAACGACGGAGGCGACACCTAGCGGACAAAAAAAAAATTGCATTTAAGATCCGACAGTGTAAGAGCCTTACGCCTGTCGGATCTAATGGATATCTATGCGTAACTGATTCTAAGAATCAGTCGCATAGATACGACGGCCCAGATTAGGACTTACGACAGCGCACATGGCGTTGCGCCGTTGTAAGCCCTTTCAGAATCTGGGCCAGTATCTCACAAAAGTGAGTACACCCCTCACATTTTTATAAATATTTTATTATATCTTTTCATGTGACAACACTAAAGAAAGTGAGAGCGATAACACCAAATTTAACACACCTGCTCCCCATTCATACCTGAGACCTTGTAAGACTAACAAGTCACATGACACCTGGGAGGGAAAATGGCTAATTGGGCCCAATTTGGACATTTTCACTTAGGGGTGTGCTCACTTTTGTTGCCAGCCATTTAGACATTAATGGCTGTGTGTGGAGTTATTTTGAGCGGGCAGCAAATGTACACTGTTATACAAGCTGTACACTCACTACTTTACATTGTAGCAATGTGTCATTTCTTCTGTGTTGTCACATGAAAAGATATAATAAAATATTTACAAAAATGTGACGGGTGTACTCACTTTTTTGAGATACTGTGTATATATATATATATTTATTAATAGTTCACCTTCTTTTTCTTTCACCTCAATTTGAGTCCATAAAAAATGAAACGTGCGCCAGTGAATATTCTGGATGAATCACCATCACAGAGTGCTTCTTCCACCTTCCAAAGGGTTAAAATATTAAGCCCCGTACACACGGTCGGACTTTTGACCGGCCAAAATCACATCGGAATTCTGACGGAATTCCATCGGAGTAAAAGAGAACATGTTCTCTATCTAAACTCCGACGGAATTTCCAATGGAATTACTCCGATGGGGCATACACACGGTCGTAATTTCTGATGGAAAAAGTCTGTCTGACTTTTTCGATTGGAAATTCTGATCGTGTGTACAGGGCTTTACTCACAAAATGAGTTCACACTTGACGCGTTTCGTCATACGGAACTTCTTCAGAATATGGTCATGCCCACTTTTTGCTGGCTTCACCCCTTTTTGGGATTTTGCACTACACATATTGCCCCTTGAAAATTGTTCCTCATTGTCAAGCTCAAATTTGGGAGATAGTTGCAGGGAAGCTGTATAGAAGCTACTGCCTGACTTCTTATTAAAGGAACACTAAAGGTACAATTTTTTTTTTTTTTAAATAACATACATGTTCTACTTACCTCCACTGTGCAGATCTTTTTGCACAGAGTGACCCGGATCCGTGTCTTCTGGGGTCCCTCGGCGGCTGTCTCGGCTCCTCCTCGCAAAAGCTTTCCACGTTCATGCGAGCTCCCTCGCATGGTGGAAAGCTTTTGCAAGCGCGCTCCCGTGATACAGCAGCGGCCATAGCCGCCGACTGTATCACTCGGCCCCGCCCCCCGGCGCGCCGCGTCATCCGCTGTGATTGACAGCAGCGCCAGCCAATGGCTGCGCTGCTATCAATCCGCCCAGCCTAGCCAATCAACGGCCAGGCTGGGAACCGAGCAGGATGACAAGCACGCGCCCGGGACTTTCGAACGGTGAGGTAAGTAAAACGGGGGCTCGGGGGGGGGGGGGCGGTGCTGTCAGATGTTTTTTTACCTTAATGCATAGGATGCATTAAGGTAAAAAAACGTTAACCTTTACAACTCCTTTAAGTGACAGAGGTGCTGCAGTGTTATATTTGGACTGGGCAGCTTGTGGCCAGGAGAGATTATCTGTCCCTATCCATTGGTAATCTCAGGAATCTGCTGGATTATTGCTGTAGCTGGAACATGTTTGCTGTGTGAATGAGGTCTAATGCCGCGTACACACGATCATTTTTCGGGTTCTAAAAAATGACGTTTTTCAGGCTCTAGGAAAAACAACGTTTTTTTCAACTTGATCATTAAAACGGTCTTGCCTACACACGATCGTGAAAAAAAAATGCTCTAGAAAAGCACGGTGATGTACAACACATACGACGGCACTATAAAGGGGAAGTTCCATGCGGATGGCGCCACCCTTGGGGCTGCTTTAGCTGGTTTTGTGTTAGTAAAAGATGATTTGCGCTTTTCTGTCTGCTACAGCGTGATGAATGTGCTTACTCCATTACGAACGGTAGTTTTACCAGAACAAGCGCTCTCCTCCAGGGCCATCTTAATAGCATCATGGGCCCCTGGGCAAAGTAATGCTCTGGGGCCCCTACAATGATGACAGTGCAGGTAAAAAGACATTAAGTAGGTAGGAGGCAGACTGCCTCCCCTTTGCATCTATCACTCTCGGTGCCATCATGGGGACCCCAATTTCAGGGCAGTGTGGGCTCAAGGACCAGCTGCTTTGGGGAAAGTGCAGGGGCCCCCGGGCAGTGCCCAGGTGTGCTCTCTCATTAAGATAGCCCTGCGATTTTCAGTTTCGTGCAATTTTGTTTGTTTCTGAACGTCCGTTCGTCAAGCAGATATGTTGCGCAATGGGGTTGTGCTAACTTGACCCACAAAAAAACATAGAAATATGTTTGATTCATATAACCAAAATACACTATTTCAAAGTAAAGACATTTGTTTTTACTCCATCAGTATCGCCAGCAAAGCAGCTTTTAGTATTATCACATTATAAAGAAGAAGAGAATGTGCGCTGCTTTTCTTGATTTCAGAACTTGCCGCGTCACGAATGTGCTCTTTCAAATACGAACGCTAGTTCTACCAGACAGAACGCTTCCGGCTGGTCTTTGCTTCTGAGCATGCGCGTTTGTACTTTGTCCAAAAGTCTGATTGCTTGCTGTACACACAGTCGGACTAGGCACCATTGGACTCTTGTTGACGTAAAGTTTGTCCGTTTGCAGACCGAACTTTTTGTCCGATGAAACCCGTAAAAGTTTGTCCGATGGAGCGTACACACGGTCGGACTATTTTGAAAACTTGCTCATTTTGAAGTTTGTTGGCAAAAAGTCCGACCGTGTGTACGGGCCTTTAGTCATAAAAAGTGGAGTTTTTTAAAACATTACATTGCTACTACGTCACAAATTTATTTAAGTGCGTAAAATTACTCAATTTTAGGCAAAACAATCTGGCCCTGCATTTACCTCAGTCTGTACTTGAACAATAAAGGAGCAGCAGCACTCTGACAAGGTCAACCTCCTGCACTCCTTTCCTGTCAGCATGCTTGCAGACTGCACTGTGCAGAGTGATGGGGCCCATATTAGCTAAAGCTAGCTATACACTAATAGAATTCTGTTCTACATTTTTCGCTGTAAGAATGTTCATTCCTTTTTCTAATCATCAGTGGGATCAAATAGCTCTTTCTTTTCTACTGCAGCGGCGAGAAAATTTGAAGAAGCAGGATGGAACTTTTTTTTTCAAACGTATAAATCTCAGTGTATGTGGCTTTCATTCAGTAAAGTCCAGTGCAAAATCAGATGTTAAATGCAAAGGAAATCTTGAACTACTTTTGAACAACAAACAATTTTCCTAAGAATGTTTGTATGAATTTTCCACTGGTGTATAACCAGCTTTAGAGTGCTGACCCTTCCTCCCCAGTGTAAATGCTGTTGTATGGCGAGTGCAGGTGGAAATAAAATGAATGCACCTACTGTATATGAGTCCTGTAAGAGTCCTGAATACAGGGCTGGCCCAAGACATTGTGCTTCCTGAGGCCAAGAATGAAATGACCCCCCCCCCCCCAAAAAAAAATATCACGCCCACCAAAAGGTTTATTTTATATCATGAAATTAAAACTAACATTTTATTTATCAGGAAGTCATATTTGCATGCAACAGCACCTTGTCTATCTGCAAAATGATATGACATACTACTGTTTTACCCCCCCCCCCCCTAGGGCATCCATGGGTGCAGTGTCTGTCAGCACAGTGTGCCCCCCCCAAACCTCAGGGCCTGTGTGCAGTGAATACATAGATGACATGTCACTGGAATAGGACTGTATAGGGGTGGGCTAGGGCAGTACATGGGCAGGCTAGGACAGTATATGGAGAGGCTAGGGCAGTATATGGACAGGCTAGAGTATTATATGGACAGGCTAGGGTAGTACATAAACAGGCTAGTGTTCATCAGTGCCACCTCATCAATGCCCATTATTGCAGCCTATCAGTGTCCATCAGTGCCCACCAGAGCAGCCTATCAGTGCTCATCAGTGTCCATCAGTGCCCACCATTGCAGCCTATCAGGGTCCATCAGTGCCACCTCATCAGTGTCCATCAGTGTTGCCTCATCAGTGCCCACCAGAGTAGCCCATCAGTGCTGACTCATCAGTGCCCACCAGTGCAGCTTATTAGTGCCCATCATTGCCACCTCATCAGTGCCCACCAGTGCAGCTTCATTACTGTCCATCAGTGCCCACAAGTGCAGCCTATCAGTGTCCGTCAGTGTTTGTGTGCACGAAGGTAAAAAATCCTTCAGTATGTAGCTCTCCACCAGTGCAGCTTATTAGTGCCCATCAGTGCCACCTCATCAGTGCCCACCAGTGCAGCTTCATTAATGTCCATCAGTGCTACCTTATCAGTGCCCACCAGTGCAGCCTATCAGTGTCCGTCAGTGTTTGTTTGCACAAAGGTAAAAAATCCTTCTGTATGTAGCTCTCTACGCAGCCCCCCCCCCCCCCCCCCCCCCACACACACACACACAGAGTGGGGCTCGGCAGCAAGCATCTATGAGTTGACCCCATAGCCATCGGCTGGCTATGGGGGCACACGGCAGGGGGAGGAGCCCAGAGCACTGGCAGGGGACCTGAGAAGAGGATGATCATGGCCGCTCTGTGCAAGACACTTGCACAGAGAATGACATGTTTGTTATTTAAAAAAAAAAAAACGATTAAACCTATATCACTTTATATGTTGCTATACAATGCTTTAAAAACGTCCCTTGGAGCTGGAAGCAACTAAACATATGCTGAAACTGTAGCAAGTCAAGGAATTCATATTCTATAGGTTCTTCTAGCCAGCTTTAAGCAGCCAAATTGGGTTATTGGGAAGTCATGAAAAACTGTTACTGTCATATTATGTGACAAGTTAGGAAAATGATATTTGGTGTGATATTTCTATTTTATCACACTGTGTCATATTATTCATTATCATTATTCATGTATAGATTTGTAGCCATCAGACGACGCAGTATATGTATGCCAGAAGTTCTAATTGGAGTCCTTGCTGACCTTTCACCATGAGAAAGTCAAGTACAAGACAAGTACCCTGGAGAGTAGATAATAGCTTGGAAATATTACACAATTAAATGAAATAAGTTACCTTTTAATATCTGTTATTAAATGAGAGCCAGTGAGTCTAAGCCATCAAAGTCAGAAGTGACCAAGATGATTAAATGTAACACAATTTATCATGTGCTAGCTCACATATTTTTACATGTGTAATATCATCATATAGCAAAAAATAAACTGAACAAAATGACTTTTTTATTAGTGATATGATTAGTGATTAGCAATGGGATCACAGGCAAACCACACAACATGCATAGAGAAAATAACCACATCACCATTGAAATTTAACAAGAAACATTTTATTAAAATCTCACGTTTTCCATCAGTCACAAACTATTTACTTTGTTTTCGAATGGTATTGGCCACGGCCTGATTTATTGTTTTTTTTTTAACCACTTGCTTACTGGGCACATAAACCCCCCTCCTGCCCAGGTGAAATTTCAGCTTCCGGCACTGCGTCGCTTTAACTGACAATTGCACGGTTGTGCGACGTGGCTCCCAAACAAAATTGATGTCCTTTTTTCCCCACAAATAGAGCTTTCTTTGGTGGTATTTGATCACCTGTGCGGTATTTATTTTTTGCGCTATAAACAAAAAAGTGTGACCATTTTGAAAACAAATACAATATTTTTTACTTGTTGCTATAATAAATAGCCCAATTTTTAAAGAAAAATCTTTTTTTTTCTCAGTCTAGGCTGATACGTATTCTTCTACATATTTTTGGTAAAAAAAAAAAAAATCGCAATAAGCGACTGGTCTGCGCAAAAG
Source organism: Rana temporaria (assembly GCF_905171775.1). NCBI lineage: Eukaryota > Metazoa > Chordata > Amphibia > Anura > Ranidae > Rana > Rana temporaria. The sequence goes on along the minus strand of NC_053491.1, from coordinate 284,576,519 downwards.
TTATAGGGGACAGAATTATTTTTTTTTATTATTTTTTTTTTACTAGTAATGGCGGCGATCTGCGATTTTTATTGGGACTGCGACATTATGGCGGACACTTTTGACACATTTTTGGCACCATTCACATTTATACTGCGATCAGTGCTATAAATATGCACTAATTACTGTATAAATGTGACTGGCAGGGAAGGGGTTAAGACTAGGGGGTGAGGAAGGGGTTAAATGTGTACCCTATATAGTGTTCTAACTGTGGGGGAAGGGGACTGACTGGGGGAGGTGACCGATCTGTGTCCCTATGTACAAGGGACACAGATCGGTCTCCTCTCTCCCTGACAGGACGCTGTCTCTGTGTGAGCTGGCAATGAGAGATGTTCTCATATGTTTACATTTGAGATCATCTCTCATTGGCCGCACAGATCGCATACCAAATGGCCACTCCGATTGGCCGTTCACGGCGATCTGTGATTGGCTGTGTCCAAGGGACACTGCCAGCACAGAATTTCCCCGCTGTGCGCTCGGGAGCGCGCACGGGGAACGAGAAAAGGGGCGGACGTCAAATGACGTCCTCCTGGATTTTCAGGTCCGCGTTGAAGCCGTCATTCGGCTATAGCGCGGGCCTCAAGTAGTTAAACCATACCTGTCAACTCACCTGTAACCCACCTTTTCCTTATCCTTAGCTAACCTCCTGAACTAATAGCCCCTGCACCACCTGACCCTTCTTAACCAACCCTGGCTAACCTCTATCTATTACCTATTCTACTGCTAATGCCATGATCCCATGAGGAAAGGGGGGCCTAAGCGGCTCTCCCCTTTCAATTCCCAATCTGCCTGGGTTCAATTCTTCAAGGGTTCAACAAATATTGTTCAAACTTAAACTGGCCATATATGTGTAGCGTTAATCCGTGCAGAAGCCGGTATTTATTATGGGTTCTCTGTTCTACCATGATACTTAAAGCTGCTCAGTCTTGACCGACTCACCTGGTTGTAGGTTGAAGGCTGCTCACACCTGAGTAACTTAAGTGATAGGTTATTACATTCTGTAACACCACACAGGAAATAGGCCAAGCAACTGGTGGTAAATTAAATAGTTGTTTTGAAGCAATGTGGTTAAACAATGCATAAATCATTCCACAGGCAAATAAACAGACTGAAGCATACCATACTAGGTAAATGAGCATAGCCCTTTAAGCTGGCAGTAAATTTAACTATAGCAATTTTAAAACCAAACTTTGGAAAACAGGGTTAAGGTAATAGAATAACCTAACTCAAGAAAACAATGTCCTCATGTGCACACTACGCATACAGCCCCAATAGCGGATGGGCATATGCTTTGCTAACTAAGGGGTATGCCTGGAAGTAATGGCAAAAGTACCTGGTGCCTAATTATTAAAGGGGTTGTAAAGACAAAAATATTTTCCTCCTAAATTAAAGTCTGACAGTAGCTGATAAAGTAAAATAATGTTTTGCATTATAACTAGTTTGATACCTGTTGAAATCAAGTTGTTTTATTCACCTCCGTCACTCCTGAATTATTCTCACTGACTTCCTGGTTTGCGGTGCGCATTCATTCTTGCTACATCACGGCCTAATGGGAACAACAGTTCCCATTAGGCTTAGTCTCCATGCCTGTGAGGGATAAGAGAGCATCTTCACGCAGGGCTGTAGTCATAGGGAGGGGGTGAGCACATTCTGCTTTCCACCATGCAAAACGGCTCAGATGCTGGTGGAAAGCAAGAAGAGGAGAGACAGGAAATGGCATTTTCAAACCTGGATTACAGTATTTTGGAGGTCAAAAGGAAAAACGAGGTAAGTGATATTTAAATGCTCTAGCTTACAGCAATCAATTGATCTAATAAAAAACGAACCTTTATTGTTCCTTTAATGTTGGCCAGCTTTTGTTGGGACCTTTCTGTAGGTGGCGCATGTGTAGCAGTTGCTTTAAGAATTTTCAGTGGATGGCTAGTAGGCTGTAAAACAAGTCTCCCCTGCATTAAAGGTTGTAAAGGAAACATTTTTCCCTAAACAGCTTCCTTTACCTTAGTGCAGTCCTCCTTCACTTACCTCATCCTTCCATTTTTCTTTTATATTTCAATGTATTTTTATTAACCACTTTCCGACGGCCGTACAAATATGTGTGGCCGCAGGGTGGTTCTAAATCTCTGACAGGACGCATATATGCGTCCTCCGCTCTTTCAGGCCACTAGAGGGCGCGCGAGCGCGTGCCCACCGCATTCCTGAGATACCGGTGCGCATGCCTGGCGGCCGCGATGTCCGCCAGGCACTCGCGATCGGCGGTTACAGGGACAAGGACATGGATCTCTGTGCGTAAACACAGAGATCCATGTCCTGTCAGGGGAGAGAGGAGACCGATCTGTGTCTCCTGTACATAGGGACACAGCATCGGTCACCTCACCCAGTCACCCCCCTCCCCCCACAGTTAGAACACACCCAGGGAATACATTTAACCCCTTCCCCGCCCCCCCTAGTGTTAACCCCTTCACTGCCAGTCACATTTATACAGTAATCGGTGCATTTTTATAGCACTGATCGCAGTATAGATGTCAATGGCACCAAAAATGTGTCAAAAGTGTCCGATGTGTCCCCTATAACGTCGCAGTCCCAATGAAAAACGCAGATCGCCGCCATTACTAGTAAAAAAAAATTATAATAAAAATTAATAATAATTCTGTCCCCTATTTTGTAAGCGCTATAACTTTTGCGCAAACCAGTCGCTTATTGCGATTTTTTTTTTTTTACCAAAAATATGTAGAATAATACGTATCGGCCTAGACTGAGAAAAAAAATTATTTTTTTTAAAAAAATGGGCTATTTATTATAGTAACAAGTAAAAAATATTTTTCAAAATTGTCGCTCTTTTTTTGTTTATAGCGCAAAAAATAAAAACCGCAGAGATGATCAAATACCACCAAAATAAATCTCTATTTGTGGGGAAAAAAGGACGCCAATTTAGTTTGGGGGCCACATCGCACGACCGCGCAATTGCCAGTTAAAGCGACGCAGTGCCAGAAGCTGAAATTTCACCTGGTCAGGAAGGGGGATACGTGCCCAGTAAGGAAGTGGTTAAAGAAAAACAAGTTCCGAAGTAGACAGACACATATGCTGAACTAAACAAAGTTTTTCGGGTCATTAACATAACAATACAGAGATATAGAAAATATGGCCATAACACACCCGTCTTCCATTTATCACAACAGCAAAACATAAGGTATACAACAGGCCCATATACAAACATCCGTATTGCATAAGAAAATTCTAGAAAGAGAAAGAAGTAGTACAAAGAAGAGAAAAAAAAAGAAGAGAGGAGAAAGAGAAAAAAAAAGGGGGGGGAGAAAGAGGGTCATCCCGGAGATCCCTACGGAGTCGAGATATAATCAATCCATGGATCCCATATTTTGTTAAATTTCTTTGTATTATTACAAAGCATATGCGAGAGTTTGTCATTAATTATAATCCAGTTGAGTTTACTTTTAACCTGGTCAAGAGGAATTGTTGACCGCTTCCAGTGCCTAGCCATCGTGATTCTCGCCGCCAGTAATATATAGTTAATCAATTTTACAGAGTTCTTGGGCGTGTTATCAGGTAGTTTGTGAAAGAGAGCGGCTTCAGGAGATCTGCAAACATTTACCCCCATCACTGAATTAATAAGATTGAATATCCTGATCCAAAATCTAAATACAAGGGGGCATTGCCACCAAATATGGTGCATCGTTCCTAGCTGTCCACAACGTCGAAAGCAATTTGGTGAAGCGGAAGGATACATCTTAGCTACCCTAGTTGGCACCAGGTACCAACGCAGGACCGTTTTGTAATTGGCCTCTATAAGAGTAGTATCGATGGAGATTTTGGATAACTGATAAGCAATATCTTGCCACTCGATTAAATCAAAGGTAAGATTCAAATCCCTCTCCCAGTGGTCCATATAGGCAAGTTTTGATTCAATTTGAGTGATAGAGGTATATAACGCAGAAATCCGACCCCTCTGGAAGCCTCTACCCTAACAAGATAATTCAAATGTCGTAAGCATATGGGGTCTCACCATTACATTAACTTTAGATCTGACAAAGGATGCGATTTGATTGTACCGAAACAATTCGCTAGGAGGCATAAGAAACTTATCTTTAACCACTTAAAGACCCGCCTATTGTAAATGTACGTCCTCTTTTTAAACATGGATATCTCAGTAACGGCAGCAGCTGCTGCCACAACTGAGATATCCATGTTTTCAGCGGGCAGCCGTGTAAACGATAACGGTGGTCTCCGCGGCGGATTCACCGCAAGATCGCCGTTATCGGTGGCGGGAGAGGGGCCCCCCCCCTCCCGCCGCTTTTCCGCGCCCTCCGCCGCTTACCGGAGCCGTCGGTAGCGGCGGAGGAGATCCGATGCTGCCGCCTGGAGAGTGAGGACTTGAGTGAGGGCAAGATGGCCCCCACCCGTCCTCATAGCTCTGCTGGGCGGAAGTGACGTCAAAACGTCAGTCCCGCCCAGACTCTTAAAGAGACAATTTTTTTTTGTCATTTTTTTAAATGACAAATTTTCCTTTTTTTTTTTTTTTTTTGCATTTAAGCCTAAATATGAGATCTGAGGTCTTTTTGACCCCAGATCTCATATTTAAGAGGACCTGTCATGCTTTTTTCTATTACAAGGGATGTTTACATTCCTTGTAATAGGAATAAAAGTGATCATTTTTTTTTTTTTATATTTTAGTGTAAAAAATAATAAAATCAATAAAATTAAATAAGAAAACAAAAAAAAATTTTTTTTAAAGCGCCCCGTCCTGACAAGCTCGCGCGCAGAAGCGAACGCATACGCGAGTAGCGCCCGCATATGAAAACGGTGTTCAAATCACACAAGTGAGGTATCGCCGCGATCGTTAGAGTGAGAGCAATAATTATAGCCCTAGAGCTACTCTGTAGCTCAAAAAATGCAACTTATAGAATTTTTTAAACGTCGCCTATCTAGATTTTTAAGGGTAAAAGTTTGACGCCATGCCACGAGCGGGCGCAATTTTAAAGCGTGACATGTTGGGTATCATTTTACTCGGCGTAACATTATCTTTCACAATATATAAAAAAATTGGGCCAAATTTATTTTTGTCTTATTTTTTAATTCAAAAAAGTGAATTTATTCCAAAAAAAGTGAGCTTGTAAGACTGCTGCGCAAATACGGTGTGACAAAAAGTATTGCGATGACCGCCATTTTATTCTCTAGGGTGTTAGAAAAAATATATATAATGTTTGGGGGTTTTAAGTAATTTTCTAGCAGAAAAAAATGTTTTAGTCTTGCAAACACCAAATCTGAAAAACACCTAAGGTCTTTAAGTGGTTAAAGTGTTGTATAGGATACATCTGATCTTCATGTATAAAAAAGCCATGTATAGCAACAATTAAACAAAAGAGATGTCTCAGAGCCAAAGCTCAGAGTGCGGAGGAGTCTTCACCAAAAACAGGTAGTGGGAAGGGTCCTTCGAATAAGGAGAGCGCATAGACGCCCCCCAGCAGTAAAGGCATCAATCGGTACAAACAAGTACATTGTCTGGTCCCACAACTCCGCCCATGAAAACACATGGAACCATATAATAAAATAGCTAGTAATTGTAAATACAACATAACAGTATGCACATTAATATGAAAATGTCCGACCTGAAAAAAAAAAGGGGGGGGGATAATAATAGGAGCCATTAGCAGAAAACATATACCACAACAGTGACAAAAAAAAGAACATGTTTTAAAATGTTCCTATGGATAAAAAACTGATAGAAAAAAAACAATCGTCTGTGTGGAAGTCCATCGGTCAAAAATCCACGCATGCTCAGAATCAAGTCGACGCATGCTCGGAAGCATTGAACTTTATTTTTCTCAGCACGTCGTAGTGTTTTACGTCACCGCATTTGGACACGGTCGGATTTTTGACCGATGGTGTGTAGGCAATACTGATGAAAGTCAGCTTCATCGGATATACGACGAAAAAATCCATCGGATTAGATTCCATCAGATATCCGATCGTGTGTACAGGGCTTAATAGGCAAACTACTGTCAAAAAGGCAAAACTTGGAAGTTGGGCATTGCAATGAGTGGTATGTACCAATAGAAATAACATGTTCTAAAAATACCATACAAAGGCAGAGGGCATTTTTATGTTGCATTGAGAGCAATACTAAAAATACACAAATCATTTAACCACTTTAAAAACCTCAGTCCATGCCATTTTTCAGTTTTCAATGCAATGATAGTTTGGCTGATAATTACTCTGTCATGCAACACTGTACTCAAATGGATTTTATATAATTTTTTAGAACCACTAGGTTTTTATTTTTTTTATTATAGGAAGGAAGCAAAACATGTAACAAACGCTTTCTCAAAGGAAAATGGATAACCCTGGAGGAGGGAGCTCCTGGACCCCACATCACTGCAGTGGAGGTTAGTAAAATTTTGCTTGTATATTTTTCTATCCGTTTATATGTACTTTAAATCTCTCTGGGCCAGATCCACAAAGAAGTTACGCTGGCGTATCTATTGATGCGCCGCGTAACTTCTAGTTTGCTCCGGCGTATCTTTGTTTTGTATCCACAAAACAAGATACGCCTGAAGCTGGGCTAGATCCGACTGGCGTAAGTCTTAGTACGCCGTCGGATCTAAGGTGCATATTTATGCTGGCCGCTAGGTGGCGTTTCCGTCGATTTCCGTGTCGAGTATGCAAATTAGCTAGATACGGCGATCCACGAACGTCCGTCCGGCAGGCGCATTTTTTTACGTCGTTTCCGTAAGGCTTTTTTTGGCGTATAGTTACCCCTGCTATATGAGGCGTATCCTATGTTAAGTATGAACGTCGTTCCCGCATCGAATTTTGAAAATTTTACGTCGTTTGCGTAAGTCGTTCGCGAATAGGGCTTTGCGTAGAATGATGTTCACGTCGTAAGCATTGGCTTCTTGCGGGTTAATTTCGAGCATGCGCACTGGGATACCCCCACGGACGGCGCATGCGCCGTTCAGAAAAAACTTCATTTACGTCAGGTCAAGTAAAATTAACATAAAACACGCCCACATCTTTAACATTTGAATTCCGCGCCCTTACGCCGGCAGATTTACGCTACGCCGCCGAAACTTTAGAGGCAAGTGCTTTGTGAATACAGCACTTGCCTCTCAAAGTTGCGGCGGCGTAGCGTTACTACGATACGCTACGCCGGACTAAAATTACGATCCGCTACGTGGATCTGGCCCTCTGTCTCTCCCAGTGGTGTCCGGTGCTCAATATTTTTTTTTTTGGGGGGGGGGGCTTGCATAGTACAATGTGTATGCTACACCACCAGTAGCTTGGGACAGTGTGGGGGACATATGTATTTTGGGGACATACACCTCAAAACAGGAACTGTTCTTGGGAAACCACACATTGAAGACAAGAATTGGAGCAGGTGAGCTCCACACTGACAACAGAGTAGGATCTCCCAGGGCAACTGAGCACTGGTCTGTGTCACTATCCAAAGGAAAAACATTGAGTGCCACTTTTCTATTGCTCCTCATTTTCTGCTCGAGTTGGAAGGCGAAAAAAAAAACCCTCTGGCTTCTTTGTCACTACAAGGCCCAGCCGTGGCTAGAAGTCTATTAAAGAAACCACATCATAAATTGGGGATGGAAGCATATGACAACTGGGCAGAGAGGAACCAGTCTGACACTCCCAAATGTGTTAAATGCTAAATAATCCTTAGTAACTGTACCTCTACAGAGTGAAAATTGGCAATGTAGCCAGCGGAGCATCTAAAACATGCATTCAGGAATGGGCAGATATAAAGAGATATTAAAAGGTAAAACTTTTTGGGGATCAAAAGAAAAAAAAGTTATACTTACCTGTTCTGTGCAACAAAATCGCACAGAGCTGCCGTTTATTTTCTCTACTGTAGGTGACACTTGACCGCAGTGGTATTGCAGGGTCACTGGGGGAGCTACCCTATTGGACGCTGCTGCCCCATATGTTTCTGGCAGCCATATTGTGTCAGGCAGAGTCTATTTAGGGCCCTGACTCCCAGGCTTGGAGCACATTTTACTTGTGGGTAGTGTAGGGAAAAGTGCCCCCATCTGACAGGGACAGTTATTAGCGGTAGGGAAAGGTTCCAGATGGGAAGGGAAAGGATAGTGACACGCTATTCTTCCTGGACACTCCCCCATATGGGTACGGACCAGCCAGGCCACATTCCATTCCTCAAGACAGATGCTGTGGGCACACCTGAGACCTGCTCTGCTGCACATCCCTGTTGCATTCTGTGAGTGTTCTCGGTCAGGCGCCTTCCCGCCAGGCTTGTTGTGAATTGCTGAACTTTAACATTAATACAAGTTCTGTTCTCTGAAACTGGACTGAGGGTTTACTGTTGCTGTACCACACTGCACCTCCCCACACCCTTATCTCCTTTTCACTCCCAAGCTGCGCTGCGTGCATCCATAGACACACACAGTGCAGCTCAGCCACACGCCACGCTCCTTCCTCACAGGATTTGACTGGCAGGAGCCTATGGCTCCCACTGCTCTCAGAGTCTCGTGTAACACTAGAAAGAGGGAGCAGCCCTGCTGCAATTGGGACAGTGGGGGGGGCAGAGTGTTATTGGAAGGTTTCTTACCTTAATACAGAGGATACAAAAGCCTTTTGACTTTAGAACCACTTTAAGCATATGAATCTCCACTCTTCAGTTGTAATGGTGTAGCATTATCAACCAGGAATAATTTATCTGTGTGTTACTTAGTTGTATTCTTTGCCTGTCAGAGTAAAAATGTCAGCCTAGTGTCAGGTTGTAAGATTCCCATAGAAACTTCTGTCCAGGCTGTCATCAGTGGCATCTTTGGTTTCTTTTCATGTTCATGTATCCTTGCAGCACCTTTGTTATATGAATGCTTTTAAATGTCATTTATCAGCATTAAAGTGGAAATTTCAGTTGTTTTTACGTTTTTTTATGTTAAGCATGAATAAATATCTGTCATGTCACAAAATGCCATTATTTTAGAAACACATTTTTTTTTACCTGTTACCTTGGTCCCCAGTCCAGCGATAATGCTTATTGTAAGTAGACAATAAGAATCTGGTGCAAACAGGGGGAAGCATTTATTTCAGGCCCCTCTCCAGTAATCAGACTAAGCCCCGGTTCACACTGTCATACCGCATGTGATTCGCACAGGAATCGCATTCCTGTGCAAATCCCATGTGATTCTGTGCAGTGCGATTTAAGCCTATTCATTTTGAATGGCTCAAATCACAATGCATCTGCATGAAAAAGGTGTGGGCAGCTTCTTTTTTTGCACTGGAATCGGATTGCATGGATGTTCATACCCATGCAACCTGGTTCAGGCAAACGTACTGCATTTTGCGATCTGCTGCAGGTGTCAATTAAAAGGTAATGACACCCCAAAAGCAGATCGCGAGAACACAGCGATTGCTATGCAGTGCATCACATCAGTGTGCAAATCATTGCTACTTTGCAGCAGGTCGAAAATTAAAGGAGAAAGCAGAGGCTTTGGGAACACAGTGTAGAATTGCACAAGCTCCATTTTATATGATGGTGTCATCTCTATAGCCTGAGAGTTATAGCCTGCAGCACCGATCGGAAAGGAAAGTGGGACAGGCTGGTTGTCCAGAAGTTAATCGGAAGATCGACTTCTGTACAACCAGCATACCCAGGGCCGATCCTAGGTAGGGTACGCAGGGTGCTTTGCACCCAGGCTCCTACAGAGGTGGGGGCGCCGAAGTGCCAGAGTTCACCCCTCCTTCTGACAGTGCTCAGGGGAGGGGCCGCTCCTCTTGCCGACATGAAGGGTTCTAGTTTTCAGTGGCTGCTGAGTGCTGATGTGCTGGAATTAATTCCAAACACTGGGAGTCTGGGATCCCACAACTCCAGTTGGAATGCCTCCCCCTCCCATCTCTATTTTGGGCTGCAGAGAGCGCCTCAAAGAAGCTACTTGCAGGAATTTTTTTGACGTCCTGCCGGAGCACCGCTCCAGTGTGAAAGTACTCAGGATCTCACACTGGGATTGCAGATGAGGCTTTTTTCAGGTGCTATTTTTAACACTAAAGCACCTGAAAAACGCCTCCAGTGTGAAAGGGGTCTAATGGACCATCTCCTGTACTATTGTCTGCAGTCTCTGACCATCTTCTGTACTATGTCTGCAGTCTCTGACCATCTCCTATATCATGTCTGCAGTCTCTGGCCATCTCCTGTACTATGCCTGCAGTCTCTGACCATCTCCTGTACTATGTGTGCAGTCTCTATCATCTCCTATATCATGTCTGCAGTCTCTGACCATCTCCTATATCATGTCTGCAGTCTCTGACCATCTCCTGCACTATGTCTGCAGTCTCTGACCATTTCCTGTACTATGTCTGCAGTCTCTATCATCTCCTATATCATGTATGCAGTCTCTATCATCCCCTCTATCATGTCTGCAGTCTTTGACCATCTCCTGTATAATGTCTGCAGTCTATGGCCATCTCATATATCATGTCTGCAGTCTCTGATCATCTCCTGTACTATGTCTGCAGTCTCTGACTGTCTCATGTACTATGTTTGCAGTCTCTGATCATCTCCTGTACTATGTCTGCAGTCTCTGACCATCTCCTGTATCATGTCTGTAGTATGTCTGGGGGTCTTTCTAACAGACTCTCTAACATAAGCCCTCTCTGTGTCCATCACAGAGGCCCCCCTCCAGGTCCCAATAAAGTACTCTGATCCTCTTCCTGTATTTTGTTTATTGTTAAGAGATCATGTAAGGATCCCAGGGTAACAAAGACTTTGTGGGGGAGCATTTCTGATGTTGAGTTGTTGCCATAGAAACATTTTTAAAGGGGAGGAGTTAGCAAAATGACCACACCCATGTGGGGGCACCAGAAATATTTCTGCACCCAGGCGCCTGTGACCCTAGGATCGGCCCTGAGCACACCCATACATGGATCAAAATTCAACCAGCACCCTGCTGAACCGGCTACATTTTCGATTCATGTATGGCCAGCTTTAGAGGGAATGCTGTGATCACTGTGAAAGGTACATTATTTAGCATACATTATTATTATTATACAAGATTTATATAGCACCAACAGTTTACACAGTGCTTTACAATATGACTGCAGACAGTACAGTTACAATACAATTAAATACAGTAGGAATCAGAGAACCCTGCTCGTTAGAGCTTACAATCTAAGGGGGAGGGTCAAGTGATACAAAAGGTAATAACTGTGGGAGGTGAGATGATGGAGAAAATCAAAGTACAGTTGTTAGGTGGAGGCAGGATAGGCTTCTCTGAAAAGGATGGTTTTAAGGGATCGTCTAAAAGCAAACAGAGTAGGAGAAAATCGGACAGATTGGAGTAGGGAGTTCCATAGGATTTGAGAGGCTGTGGAAAAGTCCAGGAGATGAGCATGGGAGGTGATGACGAGGGGGCTAGATAGCAGGAGCTCTTAAGAGGAACGAAGAGAAAGATTAGGTTGGCATTTATAGACTATGTTAGTGATGTAGCTGGGGGCTGAATTGTGGATGGCTTTTTAAGTTAGTGTTAGTATTTTGAATTTAATTTGTTGGGTGAGCAGGAGCCAATGGAGGGATTGACAGACATGAGTGGCAGACAATAAGTGGTTGAGAGGGTGGATGAGCCTGGCAGCAGCATTCATGATGTACTAAAGGTGGATATTCTATGTAAAGTTTGGCCAATAAGGAGGGAGTGAACTTTGTGGTGCCATTGGTTAGATAGGGACATATTTTGGAGATGTTGAGGCGGAAATATTTGGACATTGATTGGATGTGGGGCCTAAAGGACAGATCAGAGTCCAGGATTACACCTAGAACCTTGGCATACGGGGACAGGTTGATAGTTGTGCCATCGATCTTGACAGAGAGATCAGGGGAAGGGGCATGTGGGGGAGGAAATATAATGAGTTTGATTTTCAATAGATTGAGTTTGAGGAAGTGGTGTGACATCCAGACTGATATGTCTGTTAGTAAATTAGTTATACGTGAGGAGACTAAGGGAGTGCCTGGAGGAGTAGAGAGATACATTTGTGTCTTCAGTGTAGAGATGGTGTTGGAAGAAATAGGAGGCTATCAGCTGACCCAGGGAAGAGGTGTAGATTGAGAATAGGAGAGGTCCAAGAACAGAACCTTGGGGGACCCCAACAGAGAATGGAAGAGAAGAGAAAGACGTTAAATTGTAAGTAACGCCAAAGGTGAGGTTTGATAAGTAGGAAGAGAACCGTGAAGAGTACAGTCACAGAAACCAAAGGCGTGGAGTTTTTTGAAGAGGAGGGTTGGTCAACCATATCAAAGGCAGCAGGGAGGTACAGGAGTAGGAGAACAGAACAATGTCCCTTGATTTTGGCCGTTAGTAGTATTGTCTGCTAGTTTTAGGAGGGCAGTTTCTGTGAGGGTGAAATCCAGACTGAATGGGATCAAGAAGGTTATTCTCGGCAAGGTGGTCACTCAGTCGGTTGTAGATATATACAGTTAAGATAAAAAAAAAATTTGATGCTAGGCCCACTTTAAGGTGAACCTTTCCCAAGAGAAATTGTTAGTTGCCTGAATACTACTACTACCACTATATTCAATAAGCAATTTTTTTATTAATTCAAGAGTAGATGTTTAGATTATTACAAATGTCCACTGGTGATTGGTTCTTTGAAAGCTGAAGTCCAGAGAAAATCCTTCCAATGGCATTTCTATCTGTCTTATGCCTCTCTTTGTCTACCTTATCTTCCTCTTCTCTGTATATCCAGTACCCTGCAGCTGCTTTCTGATCAGCACTCTGTTGGTCGCTAGCAATCTGAAGTCATCACATACAATGTAGAACAGGCAGTCCTGGAATGTAAATGAGGATGCAAAGAGCCTGTCCCCAACAACCTGGAGCATCTGAGTGAAGGAGAGCACGGGTAACTAAAATTTACTAGGAGTTCAGCTTTAAAGCTGAATTCCAGGTATGGATATTTTTTGTAAGCTTGACCAATGTAAGTATGTACATGCCATACCTGGCAAATCCCTACTGAAGCTGGAAATCACTGTAGGCAAGCCTTAGGTCCCATGTGGAGTGGCTGTCATACCTACTAAGAGGTCATTCGGAACAGCACAGCCACCACTCAGAGAACACTTTGCACTGTTTTACTGAATTTGAAGCATTCTCTAAATGGACGAGTTGGGGATCGTGACATCACCGCCCTGCATTTCCACCTCATCCAATCAGGGAATGCTTTGCATTAATTGAAAAAATGCAAAGTGTTCTCTGAATGATGCCTGTGTCCAGCAAATGACCTCCTGTGTTCGCTATGAAGCAGGACAGCCACTCAGCACGGGTGCCTACTACAGTGATCACCTGTGACCCCACAGTAATGGATCATGCATACTTACATTTGTCCAATCTGGACCAGAATTATGTGAACATATCTGGACTTCAGCTTTAAGGCTTTTCTTTTGGTCTGATACTTTGTAATACAAAGAAGTGAAGACAAGCTGGCTGAGTGAGTCAGACAAGGGAACAAAAATGCTAGCGAGCAGATTCGATTTTGTAGTTTAAGAGTGCTTGACCCGAACATAGCAGAGGGACCTGAAAAAATTGTCTACAAAATGTATTCTGTCATTCCCAATGCAAAAAATAGTCACAATGCAATGATATACCTTAGGCTTTTTACACTAATATCCTAAAAGTCACACTACTACATAGAAATATATCATGCAGCGATGTCTAAAGTCAATGCACAGTTCATTGCACCGTTTTCTTTTCTCTCTCTAACTTATATAAATGCAGGAGCAGTAGCAATGCAGTAGAGTAAGCACTGAATTTTAATAGAGGTTTTACAAAACACAGGATAAGCAGCAGATATTAAAGTCATCAGTATTTCTACAAAGGAAAATAATCCTAAGTCATTAATAATACAGATTTTTATGTTAACAAAGGGCACTGAAATTCATTCTTATTCTAATGCGTGTCTGTATATGTTCAAGAAACACATTTTATTGTAATAATGATGGCGATGCCAATGATAATTATCAAGCTTGTGGTAGACTGTCTTATTCTACGAACCAAAGAGCACTTGCTTGTTGTGAGGACTGCATGCCTCTAGGGTACTATGCTGTTTTATTGCTGCTCTATAGTGGTTTCTGGGCAATGGTCTTTTAATTCTCCAAGTTTACAAACTACCGTACATTTACATTATTTGTAAATCTATATTCTACAAAAAAAAAGATTTACTACAGCAGGGGTCAGCAACCCCTAGATCGCGATCTACCAGTAGATCGAAGCCAGGTGACTGGTAGATCACAGTCTGACCCTCCATCCTAGAGCATGAAAGAGTGCAATGCAGAAGGACTATTTGTAAAATTGGAGCTGTAGTAGGGAGCAAGAGCCGCATAAGCTGAAGCCTCCTCTCTAGAGCTGGCTCCTGTCCCATGTGGAGTGATACCAACTGCAATCCACCTCTTATCCTGGCTAGCGGTCTCCAGAGTGGTGCCAACACCAGGAAAGAAGAGATCTTCAGGTCGGTGTGAAGCAATACACAGGGCATAATAGAAAAAGGCTGCCTTCACACTGATGCGCTGTGGTTTACCCACCCTGCAGCTTTCCTGCGGGTTTGCTGAACTTAGCCATAGACTTTAATTATATCCTGCGGGTTTGGTTCACTTTCTGAATGCAGGAGTTTTGGTGCACTTTCATTAAGTGCACCACACCTGCACAATATAATAGAAGTCTATGGCACAGCTAATCCAAGTCGCAGATGCAATGCGCTGCACCTGCGGTGCAGGAAAACTGCAGTTCAGAACAGTAAGCGTTCATTTATTTTTGTAGTTTGGGGGATTGTAAAACGCCATAGTTAAGATGTGTTTTTAACACCCCCGCCCCAACCGCACCCCCTTTAGCTGCAGTGGCCAGGGGTGTACACATGTCAGCAAGAGTTATTCACCCTGTCATGATTGGTGGGTGTAGCACCCAAGAATGACCCATTTACGTGAATGAGGCTGCTCTGCAAATGCCCTGTGTAACAGACCTATGGAACTATGTATTCTGTGTGGACATCGATGATAATCCTACAGTGAGGCCTACAAAGGGTTAATTGTAGAATGACTCTTTAACTGCTAAAATTCTAATGTCCCTTCTTAGTTAATTGACTCTTTTGTGTATTGTTCAAGATAGCAGTCTTCTGTCAGGTGTATGTTGATGGGATGATCTGTGAGTGTTTAATTGTTTTAAAGGTTAATTGAATTCTATTGTCTGATCAAGTCATGTTAAATAAGATTGGAGCCAAATGGTCTAGAGACTGATTGATTCAAGGGAATGTCATTATTTCAAAGTAGGTGTGATGTGTGGGTGGGGACAGTTTGATTGTTCATGTGCCTTGAATACTGTATAAAATCTCAGAGTGAACCATTAAAAAGTCAGTCCTGCTTGACTCTGCAAACGTAGCCCGTCTCGTTTCTTGAAAGGGCGTTCGATGGGATATACCGGCGGTACCTGCATATCGCAACTTGCCAGGGAAAAGGACTTCTCCAACGGCTGATACCCTCTCACTAGCCCGGGTAGCCGTTACCCTGCAACCTTGTACAGTACAGCAAACAAACTGTTAAAGGAGAAGTTCAGCCAAAGCTTGTTTGGCTGCACTTCTATGGATCATAGGAGTGCAAATCGTTTGGCACTCCTGTGACCCGTTTTCAGCAGAGAGCGGACTTAAGTCTGCTCTCTGCTGATGTCAGTCCAGGCACTGCTTCATCCCGACCACGGAGTCTGGATCAGCCAGGTGCCTGGACTGACACCCGTCTTAGCCTCTCAGCGAGCCGCTGAGAGGCTGAGACGGCCGCTCTGTCACCTCCACAGCTCAGGGCTCCAATGAGCGAGGAGGGAGAAGAGCAGAGAGCTGTGACTGACAGTCTACAGCTCTCCGCTCATGGAGCTCTAAAAACCGAGCGATCGGCGGTGTTCGATCGCTCGGTTCTCAGTGTAGAGGCACCGGGGACAGATGCATCATCGGACCAATGCTGCATCCGCCTAGGCAAGTATGTGTCAGGGCTGTGCTCAGCCCTTCCTTCTCTGAGCCTGCCGCTCAGCTGTCGGCTAATTGCCAGCTCCCATCTCTCCACAGTGACTCACCTGTTGATGATCCGGCTCATCAGTCCTGCCTACTTAAGCCTTCCAGTTCACTTGCTCTCTGCCTTTGCCTTGGTCAACATCACAGAAACTATCTCCTGCGTTCCGGTTGAAGACTTTGCTTGGCTGACATCCCTTCTGGCTCCTGATCCTGTTTGCTGTTCTACTACGTTTATCTCTGGCTCTATGACATTTGGCTTGGCTGACTATCCAATCTGGTTCCTGAACTCTGGCTATGTTTTGACTATGCTTACTCTGTTTATCTTTTTATTATTATTATTATTATTATTATTAAACAAGTGTGATTTAACTGTACTTCTGTCTCGGTCTGATTCATGGTTTCTGACAGTATGAATGGCTGAATTTTTTTTTTATTTACTTCTCTTTTAAAGCAAGCAGTGTTGTGTTGTTTTCTAACCCCCTGCTTTAACCAGAAGCATGCATTTGTGGGGCGCTTGCAGAGTGGCTCAATTTACTTGAATGGGTCACGATTGGCAGGCGGTAGCACCCACCAAAAGCAACAGGGGGCTTAATTCCAGCTGCGGCATGTTTACAGCTTTGGCTGTGGCCTCAGCAGCTAAAGGGGGCAGGGTTTTGCCACCCCTCAACTTTATGTGTGAACGACCCCTAAGAGTGCTGTTACCGAATGAAACAAAGGGCTCATTTGCAAGTGCAGCAGGCACTGCTGCTCCTCTAAAAATGATCTGAGTGTGTTTGACAGGTGGTGAGAAGGTGAAATGTTGCCCTTTCACCACCTGATTTAAACCCATGATTGTTATGCAATGCATGTGATATGGCAATTAGAGGTTTAAATCAGGTGTGAGGAGGCGACACTGTGCCCGGTGATCTATGACTTCTCCCATGTTGTTCAGGTAGATCTCCACCCCTTTAAGGTTACCTACCCCTGTACTACAGAGTTTATTATGTGATCCTCAGTTTGCAGAGCAGCCAGGGCTCTCTATGTGCCTCCCAAAGCTCATAGCAGGCTAGTCAGCCTTGCATAGAATCGCTTTATAGAGATCCGACTGACTGACAAGTTACTCCAAGCTTCGCCAAGCCATCTATATAAGGCAAGACTACAGCAGATTTTAGATAAAATGCCAAACCCACAGCAATGCTAGTTTTGATTATTATCACAAACTTATGAAGATATATGGGCCCGTATCAAAATCACATTGGGAAAGAAAGGGGATGCGGAGTACAGATTACATGAAGGATGAAATGTCTGGATAATTAGGTAAATTCACATACATTGCCGCAACTTTGCGGCGGTGTAGCTTAAGGCATTTAAGCTACGCCTCCGTAAGTTAGCGAGGCAAGTACATGATTCACAATGTACTTGCCTGCTAAGTTACGGCGGCGTAGCCTAAAGCGGGCGGGCGTAAGGGCGCCTACTTCAAATGTGTGTAAGGGGGCGTGTTTTATGTCAATATGCTTTGACCTTACGTTTTTGACATATTTTTTTAACTGCACATGCGCCGGGCGCCTACATTTCCCAGTGTGCATTGCGGCTAAGTACGCCGCACGGGCCTATTGATTTCGACGTTGGCGTAAACTACGTAAATCCCTATTCACGGACGACTTACGCAAACGACGTAAAAATGTCGAATTTCGACACAGGAACGGCAGCCATACTTGAACATTGGCAACGCCACCTAGGGCCCAGCTCTAACTTTAGGCGGCCTATCTCTTACGTAAACAGCGTAAATGTACTGCGTCAGCCGGGCGTACGTTCGTGAATCGGCGTATCTACTAATTTACATATTCTACGCCGACCGCAATGGAAGCGCCACCTAGCGGCCAGCCTCAATATTGCAACCTAAGATAGGACGGCGGAAGCCGTCGTATCTTAGATATGTTTAAGCGTATCTCTGTTTGAGAATACACTTAAACATAAGTCGGCGTAGATTCTAAGTTAGCTCGGCTTATCTACTGATAAGCTGGCCTAACTCTTTCTGAATCCACCTAAATGTGTTTTGTCTACACTGGTGTTCTTCTGTATTAAGCTAGATTAGTTGTCTCCAAACTGAGGCCCGGGGGCAAAATTAGTCCTTTGTTTGCCTCTATCTGGCTCCTGGGGCACTGTTCCTCTCACTGATACAAGTCACAATTTCTCCCACTGACACCAACTATAGTGCACCATTCTTCCTACTGACGCCAATGATGGAGTATCATTCTTCCTACTGATACCAATGATGGGGTGCTATTCTTCTTATTAACACCAATTAAAGGGTACTATTCCTTCCACTATAAATGATTGGGCACTATTCCTCCCACTGACACCAATGATGGGGAACTATTTTTCCCACTGATATCAACAATGGGGTACTATTCCTCCCACTGACACCAACATCCGGCCCCTATAAAGTTTGAAGTACAGTAAACTGGCCCTTTGTTTAAAAAGTTTGGAGACCCCTAAGCTACATAAATATTTCAGGAGAATAAAAA
Organism: Rana temporaria; assembly: GCF_905171775.1. Classification (NCBI taxonomy): domain Eukaryota; kingdom Metazoa; phylum Chordata; class Amphibia; order Anura; family Ranidae; genus Rana; species Rana temporaria. The sequence continues at coordinate 284,557,962 of NC_053491.1, read as the reverse complement.
CAGCCCAGGATTGAAAGCATTTCAAGCGTGTTATTTGCTCATGCAGGCCAGCTTCATATATACAGTAAAACCTTGGTTTGAGAGCATTTTGCAAGACAAGCAAAATGTTTTAATAAATTTTGCCTTGATATACAAGCGATGTCTTGCTATAAAAGTAGTGTCATGTCATAACTGAGTATAAAATAGAATGTGATTGCATTTAATGAAGGTACAACATTTGGCAACTTATTGCTACACTTAGAGGTGCCTCTCTTCTTTTTTTATACCCTGTAAAAAAAATGCTTTGATATACAAGTGCTTTGGATTACAAGCATGTTTCTGGAACGAATTATGCTCGCAAACCAAGGTTTTACTGTATATATATTTTTAGCTGCTGTGTCCTCTTGTAGTGTGAAAAGGCATATAAAGAGCACACAGCAGATGTCTGTCTATCCTGCAGAGCATATCAATTTTGGTACAAAATGGTGACACCTCAAAGTGTCACCACTCACCGACTCGCATGACAGATCAGGGCCACCTGAAATCTTCTGATTCATAGAGGAGATACCTTTTCACTGGCCCTGAAGCAGTTAATCTATTCATGGTATTGTGCCAGCGCTGTTCATTCTGTGCTTGATCTTAGATACTGCAGACACATTGTTTAAAATCAGAATGGCCCAGACATAACCTCCTGATTGTGAAAAGCTCCGCATTGTGCATCTTACACATAAAGGTTTACAAGTTCAGATTTATTCATTGGCAGCATAATTGAGATTTGACAAACTATTAATGCACACATGTAGAGGTTGCAAAAAATAAATACAAAAATCTGGTCTTTATCAGATAAGCTATTTCCCTATTGTGCCTTGTTTCTCCCAATTTCTATTGCTTGAGCAGTGGTGCTGCATTTGAATGAATCTCGAGAGTTCAGCTCGGCTCCCTGTAGCACAAGATCTAACTGCAAACAAAAAGCTCCTTCTGCTCGGAACAATAAATGAACAAAAATGTCATTTCATAACTCAAATAAAAATCAAAAATGTATTATGTCTGCTGTCTCTGTTTAAAGTGTGCTCAATGGTTCCAGACAAGTTCGTAAATGGTTCAGTAGCGGAAAGGAAATGAAATTAACAAGGACCAAGAAAAGCACTTAAAGCAAAATTCAGACAAGAACATAGGCCCAGATTCACAAAGCACTTACGCCGACGTATAACAAGATACGCCGACGTAAGTGCAAATATGCGCCGTCGTATCTGTGCGCCGGACTCACAAACTAAGATGCATGGTGGCCCTTCCATTGATTAGCCATTCAAATATGCAAATGAGTGAAATACGGCGATTCACGAACATACGTGCGCCCGACACAGTGTGCGTAAGTTGTACATCCGGCGTAAAGTTATTCCCCAGAAAGGAGGTGTAACCCGGCAGCAGACATGCAAAGGTCTGAAATAGGAAACACAAGCCGGCGTATTTTACGTTGGACGTGTCTGGCTGGGCGTAGGTGATCCAGCGTAGTTTAGGCAGTTGTTCCGACGTGGTTGTGAGCATGTGCATGGGGATGCGTCCACGTCTCGGCGCATGCGCAGTTTGTGATACGTATCTGTCTGGCGCTCGGCCCATCATTTGCATGGGGTCACGCCTCATTTGCATGGCTCACGCCCACTTCCACCTACGCCGGCGTATGCCTTCGAAACCCAGCGCAGCGTTGGGAGCACTGGCTTGGTGAATTCCATGCTTGCCTCTCTGCGATGCGTTGGCGTAGCGTACATTGTTTGCGCTACGGCGGCGTAATGTGCGCCCGCTCTCTGTGAATCTGGCCCATAGTGTTTAAATTCAGGTGTAGCAGGAATGGGGTCCCAGCTTTTGTCAGATCTACAATCCCTGTCTATAGCCTTCAGATTATATGGCATGGTTTGATTCTCTATATATTCTTGTATTAACATGACATAACGCACACTGACACACCTGGCTGGGTGGGTAATATTTATTGCAGATGTATACGCAGTAACCCATGGTAAAAGAGATACAAAACAACGATAACACAGCAAGGAGTGTGTATACAGTGCCTTGAAAAAGTATTCATACCCCCTAGAAATGTTTAACATGTCATGGTACAACCAAAAACGTAAATGTATTTTATGTGATAGACCAACACATAATTGTGAAGTGGAAGGAAAATGATAAATGTTTTTCAATTTGTTTTTACAAATAAATATGTGAAAAGTGTGGGGTGCATTTGTATTCAGCCCCCCTGAGTCAATACTTTGTAGAACCCCCTTTACTGCAATTACAGCTGCAGGTCTTTTTGGGGATGGCTCTACCAGCTTTGCACATCTAGACAGTGACATTTTTGCCTAGTCTTTTTTGCAAAATAGCTCAAGCTCTGTCAGATTGGATAGAAAGCGTCTGAGAACAGCAATTTTCAAGTCTTGCCACAGATTCTCAATTGGATTTAGGTCTGTACTTTAACTGAGCCATCCTAACACATGAATATGCTTTGATCTAAACCATTCCATTGTATCTCTGGTTGTATGTTTAGGGTCATTGTGCTGCTGGAAGGTGAACCTCTGACCCAGTCTAAAGCCTTTTGCAGACCCTAACAGGTTTTCCTCTAAGATTGCCCTGTATTTGGCTCCATCCATCTTCCCATCAACTCTGACCAGCTTCTCTGTCCCTGCTAAAGAAAAGCATCCACACAGCATGATGCTGCCACCACCACGTTTCATGGTGGGGATGGTGTGTTCAGGGTGATGTGCAGTGTGTGTTTTCTGCGACACATTGCGTTTTGCTTTTAGGCCACAAAGTTCCATTTTGGTCTCATCTGACCAGAGCACCTTCTTCCACATGTTTTCTGTGTCCCCCACGTGGCTTCTCGCAAACAGCAAATGGAACTTCTTATGGCTTTCTTTCAACAATGACTTTCTTCTTGCCACTCTTGCATAACGGACAGATTTGTGGGTTGTACGTCTAATGGTTGTCCTGAGGACAGATTCTCCCACATGAGCTGTGGATCTCTGCAGCTCCTCCAGAGTTAACACCCTCTTGGCTGCTTCTATGATGTTCTCCTCTTGCCCGGCCTGTCAGTTTAGGTGGATGGCCATGTCTTGGTAGGTTTGCAGTTGTGCCATACTTCTCCATTTTTATATAATGGATTGAACAGTGCTCCATGAGATGTTCAAATCTTGGGATATTTTTTGATAACCTAACCCTGCTTTAAACTTCTCCACAACTTTATCTCTGACCTGTCTGGTGTGTTCCTTGGCCTTCATGATGCTGTTTGTTCACTAAGGTTCTCTAACAAACCTCTGAGGGCTTCACAGAACAGCTGTATTTATACTGAGATTAAATTATACACAGGTGGACTCTATTTACAAATTAGGTGACTTCTTAAGGCAATTGGTTCAACTAGATTTTAGTTAGGAGTATCAGAGTAAAGGGGGCTGAATACAAATGCACGCCACACTTTTCAGATATTTATTTGTAAAATATTCTAAAAACCATTTATCATTTTCATTCCACTTCACAAGTATGTGCCACTTTATGTTGGTCTGTAACATAAAATCCCAATAAAATACATTTACGCTTTTGGTTGTAGCATGGGGTATGAAACCAGCATGCACCTCTCGATCTCACGCATGCGCAGTCGAACTGCGCTCATAGCGCCATTAGTTTGTACCGTTGCCATGACAACGGGCGGAAATAACGCAATATTTCGGCACTGTAATGCCCACAGACTCCTGGGAAATGATGACACTTATTTCCCAAGAGGCTAGGCGACTTAGGAGAGGAGGTAGATCCGCCGCGGACCAGGAACTAGGCAGATTAGGAAATTTGCCTAGTAACAGCCATTTGTATGTTTTTCTTTAAATTAAAAGGAAGCTGGTGATTAAAAGTTTTTTTTTTTAGGGTGGAACATTGCTTTAATGATATTCTATTTAGCATCCTTCCTATTTCTTATGTAAGTACTGTTGATCTGTGGACTGTTTTTTTTTTTAAATGCTTCACACAGTGTGGTATTCTAGCCTCTAATAGAGGGGCTGGTAGTGTCAATTTTTTTTTTTTTTATATTAGCAACGGGGGCGGGGCTGAGCGGAGACAGACAGAGAGTGGGGGCTGAGAGGCAGGAAAAAGGGGGTGAGGGGGAGAGAGAGGAGAGCTGAGAGCAGGCAGCATATGACGGAGGGATGTACTCTGACCACGGTGGTCATGGCTCAGCAGCCATGATTTTTGTGGTCAGCGCAGAGAGGGAACTACAGAAAGTGGAAGGTTCAGGGAGGTTTTTATACATTTTAGAGGGGGGAAGATTATACAGCACAAGCACTATGCTGTTTGATTTAAGGGACCAGGATATAATATTTGTTTGGGGGTTAACAAACGCTTTAGGTCAGACACTGCCAGGCAACTTTTCAAAGAGTCATTTAAAAAAAATGAATAATAAAACATTGATATATATAATATTATATCTTTATTATAGATAAAAAATACTGACCGTTAAGATTCCAAATGTATTTCTTAAAAAAATAGATAATGCATTCTGCATATATTAATAATTATAAATACTATACCGCGGTGCTGCCAACCAGTATATTGTGAGCTATGTGAGGCTCTCGGTGCCTTTTGATGTTCTCAACAGTTGCTCAGCTGGTTTTCAACTTTAAAACACCCGTCTTATCTAAACCCATGCTGTGCTATACACTTCTCATAAACCTGACACCAATCAAATCCTGGCTAATTTACATAATTTCTGTATTATTTACAAGGAATTTTGAGCACTATATTTTCATACTTTCATTACTGCTTCTAATATCAAATAGGAAAACAAAGATCACACTTCCTAACATATGCTGTAGTTAAAATACATATCCAGGCTTTAGCTAAAACCTTTTTCTTTTGGATAGAGTGGGGAAGGAGTAGAACCCTTGTCAGAAGGAAGTCCAACTACAGATCATGCGGCTCCATAGAACTTTTAGGCCTAATGCATGCAAGGTGTTCTGGAAACTCTCCCAAAAGCCTTTCCTCCTGGCAGCAGCGTTTTGCCAAAAAAATGTCTGATGCTTGGAAAAGAGTGTAGTGCGTTAAGATGCCTTCTCAGCTGCTACTCACTCTGGTTTTCACAAAATGGCTGAAATGGTTAAATAATACTGTTTTTTGAGCTAAGGGAGGGTCTTATGAGGTTTCTTAACCAAACGCTTATAAACGCAAACGCGGTAAAACGTAGCGAAATTCGCGGCAAAACGGGTGTTTGTTTAGATGAGTTTGCATCTGCGTCTCGTGTGCATGGGGCCTTAAGCGCGTTTATAGGTGTCAGGCGCTTGGGCTTTTTGCTTGTCTTGCAAAACGCTCTCAAACCAAGTTACCCTCAAACCAAAGTTTTACTGTATTGAAATCGCCTCGAAGTCGCCAAAAGTAGTGCAGGGTATACATTTGGAAATCGGTGCAGCGCCGATTGGAACGCATGCATTGAATCGGGTTACACTAAAATGAAACTGTAGCATGGCTGAGCAGCACAGGTCATGCCATATTGTACAAGTATATAACACATGCATATCTGAAACAACAAACTTACCTCTGCGTTTGTCTTCCACTAGAGCTGACACTTGCCTGTTGTCACTTGATCTGCTACTGCTGCCATCTTCCCTGTCACTTGTTCTGCTCCAGGGTGTTTTCTCTTCAATATTGGGTGGCCCAACATGACAAAAGATCTTTACAAAGAGTTTACAACAGCCTCTACACATAGGTACTGTTTGGTGGAATGGCATGAATCATTTTCAAGGGTGAATGTGTAAACAAAATTATCATAGCTATTTATCTAGTGAAACTCGGGCGTACAAAGCCCCACTCCTCTCACCCTCCTTTCCACAGCGCCAGCATTCTTACTGTGGGTGCCCAGATGTGGCTTCACAGCCTGGCACGCACCACACATGCGTGAGCCACGCTACGCACTCTGAATGGCCAGGCAATCTTCTGGGCCGAGGAGCCCCGGGAGAAAGTGGGAGCTGGACGCCTCCCCAAATGTGGCATGTCAGGGGGTCACTGTCAATTAAAGCAGAAGTTCAATTTTTGGGTGGAACTCTGCTTTAATCTGGAGCTGCATTTGTTTTCTTTGTTTTCTTTCTTCTTTTTCACTTTATAACCATGCAAAAAACACATTTCCTGTCCATGGGTGGCTACGTCACTCTTTCGCCCTGGGTTCACACATGTGCGAGGGGGTAGATTCACATAGATTAGCAGATCTTTAGATCCGCGTAATATATCTGATTTACGATCCGCCGGCGCAAGTTTTTGAGGCTAGTGCTGTATTCAGAAAGCACTTACCTCAAAACTTGCGGCGGCGTATCCTAAATCTCCCGGCGGAATTCAAATTCCGCGGCTAGGGGGCGTCTACAATTTAAATCAGGCACGTCCCCGCACCGATCCAGCATGCGCCGTCCGCGATTTTTTCCAGCGTGCATTGCTCCAAATGACGTCGCTAGGACGTCATTGGTTTCGGCGTGAGCGTAACTTGCGTCCGGCCGTATTCTGAATTGACGTACGCAAACGACGTAAAAACTCAAAACTCGGCGCAGGAACGACGGCCATACTTAACATAGGATACCCCTCACATAGCAGGGGTAACTATACGCCGGAAAAAGTCAAACGCAAGCGACGGGCGGGCGTTCGTTTCTGAATCGGCGGAACTCCTCATTTGCATATTCGCCGCGTACAAAAAACGAAACGCCACCTAGCGGCCAGCGGGAGATTGCAGCCTAAGATCCGACGGTGTAAGTCACTTACACCTGTCGGATCTTAGGGAGATCTATGCGGAACCTGATTCTATGAATCAGGCGCATAGATCCGACCGTCGCAACTCAGAGATACGACGGCGTATCAGGAGATACGCCGTCGTATCTCTATCTGAATTCCGGCCACAGGCATCACATTGCTGTGCAGGACTCTTTTTTTTGTTTTCTGAATTGGATCGCATAGATACCCGCACTGGAATCGCGCCGGTTTCCGCATCGCATATGTGTGAACCCAGGCTCACTGTTGTAATGGGAGTAATGATTGTCAGCCTAGGCTGCTTTCCTGATCTGTACTACAAACATGTCCATATCTTTTCATCTCCATTACATAGTAGTGGGGCAGGCAATTGGTAGTTTATAGAAAATTGCTAGGAAGGACTATGTTCTTCAGTGCAGCTCACATGAAGTGACAAGGACACTGAATTTCTGGCAAGATGTTTTACGTGTTGCCGTTTTACATCTGTATTACATTTTATGATTTTTAATTGTAGAATGATCTCTCTCTCTCTCTCTCTCTCTCTCTCTCTCCTGTATTTGCCAAAAATGTAGCTTGAAAAAAAGAAAACAAATGCAGCCACCACATCTAAGGGCTGTAAGTTTCAATATACTGCGTTACATCTTTGCTCTTGTGTTTTGTTAGCCTTTACGTTACTGGGGCAGCATGATAACCTGTCAACCATCAGAAACAATGACAGTCTTCCTCAACTAACCTGCAGAGGTATTTGAGTGACATTAGCTCATTTTACAGGCGCCATACCCCTCTGTAATTCCCAACTGATTCAGTTGCCCTTTACATTCCTAGATTCTTATTTTTTATTGCCTAAAAATCATACTGTTAAAGAAATGTCCTAAGAAAAAAATGACCAGATTTTGAACATCACTGGAAACCCATTCTGTATCTTTGGCAATCTGTACAATGCTACAGCATTTGCTTATCTGTACAGTCACTCCTGCTTTTTAGACTGCAATGTCATATGTGAACTCACCTTGACTATCCTGGAATGCTACTGCCCTCCAGTGGACATATTTATTATAACACATCACTGCAGAGTTTTCATAGATGAAAAAGTTTAGCTTGCCACTTTAGTGAAAAATGAAATCTGAAGGTTTTCTCAGCATTAGAAAGTAGGAAACGTCCAGGATGTGACAGATGTAGACAACACGACAGATGCTGTCAGGCTTTACCTGCCTCTCTTAAGCTAGGAAAAGGAAAGGCAGGGATTTTCTGGAGTAAAGTTTTCCAGTGTTAAACTGCTAATTATTTCAAATGCCTGACAATGTCAGTCATTGTGGTTGGGTTATACAGCAGAAGCATAAAAATGAGCTAGGAAATATTAGCCTGGTTTATTCTGTGCAGCACACATTATTATTATGTATAATTAAAGACTCATAATATTTGAGTTGTAAAATACAATTAACGAATAGGTTCAAATGTTCAAGGTCACAGTGTGATTTTAGAATTCAGAGAACAATGCAGATCGTGTACAAAAAGGATTCCTTCTAATGAAAGAGCAGCAACAAAATCAGACGTGCTGCTAGTGCTAATCAGGGAGATATTGCAACTATGCCAAAGAAAGGCATTTTATTTTATTTTTACAGTTTTTTGTTTTTTTTTATCAAATCATATGTGATTTCAATGTGCAAATAAATATTACACATACACAGTATGCCATACAGAAGATAGGGCTTCCGGAATTAATAAAGCAGCTATACACGTTGTCAAAAGGGAAAAGATAGCTCAAGCCTCATACACACGACCGGTTTTCCCGGCAGGAAAACTGCCAGGAGAGCATTTGGCCGGGAATCCCGGCTGTGTGTATGCTCCCTAGCAGTTTTCCCCTCAGGAAAACAGACGACAATCCCGACGGGAAAATAGAGAACCCTGCTCCTCTATTTTCCTGTCGGCATTCCCAGGAGTGTGTTTTCTGCTGAGAAAACCGGTCGTCTGTATGCTTACCTGCCCCAAGTAAACCCGCGCATGCTCGATAAGAGTTTGACGCATACGTGGTAGCATACAAGTTTAGTGTGGGGTGTAGCAAGATGGCGGCGACTGCATTGAATGTGACGAGCGCCGGTTCGTTGTAGTTGATGACGTCACTGCGTTCTTGCCATTCAAAAGAGGCGGTTCTTTTGAATGCCCGTCTGTATGCACGGCTTTGTAAGACAAGCTTGCCAGGAATCCCATCAGGAAAACAAATGTTTTTTTTCCTGATGGGATTCCCGGCTGTGTGTACAGGGCCTCATTGGTAGGAAGTAAATTTGTATTGGGCGGAGGAATTTGGGGGTGGGGGGATTAAAATAATTTGTGCTAGAAGTTGGATTTCGGTGGGTGCTGGCCGGGGGAAAGAATTTGTGCCTAGAAGAGGGGTTTGGGAGGGAAGTTCTTTGCGGGAGGGATTTAGGGATCACTGAGGATTTGTGCTGGGAGGAGGGATTTGGGGGAAGAAGAGGATTTGTACTAAAAAGGGGATTTGTACTAAACGGGAGGTAATATTGGATTTGTGCTGGAGGGGAAACTATTCTTGCTGGGAGGGTGGGCTCCGTAGAGAAGAGGATTTGTGTTGAGGGAGAGAAACTGAGGAAGGAGAAAAAGGATTTGTGCTAGAAGAGGAATTTCTGAGGTTTTGCGCAGGGGAGGAGGATTTTGAGTAAGGGATTTGTGCTGGGAGCAGGAGTTTGTGCTAGAAGAAGGAGATGATTTTAGCTCGGAGGGGAATTTGTTTTAGAAAGGGAATGGGGTAAGAGGATTTGTGCTGAGAGGGGGGATTTGGGGAGGATGTGGTGGGAAGTAGTTTTGTATTGGGCAGAGGGATTTCGGGGGGAATAAAAAGATTTGTGCTAGAAAGTGGATTTTGGTGGCTGCTGGCCGGGGGGGGGGGGGGAGATTTGTGCCTGGAAGAGGGATTTGGGAGGGAGGATTTTTGCTGGATAGATTTGGAATTCCTGAGGATTTTTGCTGGGAGGGAAGATTTAGGGAAATAGGAGGATTTGAACTAGAATGTGGATTTGTACTAGAAGGGAGGTAAGGGGGATTTGTGTTAGAGGGGGTGGGCATTTTTTCTGGTAGGGGGTTCAGGGGAGAGGAGGATTTGTGTTGAGGGAGGGAATCTTAGGAAGGAAAAAAAGGATTTGTGCTAAAATAAGGATTTAGGAGGTTTTGCCCTGGGAGGGAGGATTTGGGGTAGAGAATTTATGCTTGGGGAGAGGGGTTAGTGCTGGAAGTAGGGGTTTGTGCTAGAAGAGGGAGAGGGTTTTTGATGTGTACTAAACAGGGGATTTAGAGGGAAGAGGATTTGTGCTGGCAGGGGGGTCTGGGGGATGTGGTGGGAAGTGGATTTGTATTGGTCAGAGGGATATGGGGGGGAATAAAATCATTTGTGCTAGAAAATGGATTTTGATGGGTGCTAGCAGGGGGAATGGATTTGTACCTTGAGGAAGGATTTGGGGAGGAAGGATTTTTGCTGGAGGGCTTTAATAGCTGAGGATTTGTTCTGAGAGGAGTGAATTGGGGGAAGAAGAGGATTAATACTAGAAAGGGGATTTGTGGGGGTGGTTGCTAGAAGGGAGGTAAGGGGGATATTTGTGCTAGTGGTGAGGATTAGTCATTCTGGTAAGGGGATTGGGGGAAAGAGGATTTGTCTTGAGAGAGGGAATCTGGGGAAGGAGAAAAAGGACTTGTGCTAGAAAAGAAATTTAGAGAGGAAGGAATTGTGCTGCAAAGGGGAGATGATTTGTGCTTGGAGGGAAGATTGGGGGGGGGGGGATTTTTACTGGTAGGCAGGGCCGCTGATAAGCCAGTACAACTGGCCCTGTTGTACTGGGCCCGGCCAGCAGGGGGCCCGGCAATCTGAACAGAGTTCATAATAAAAAAAAAAAAAGTCTGTGACTGCACAGGACTGACCGAGGGAGGAGGAGAGCGTCACCCCAGGAGCTTGGACATCGCCACTGCTCAGATAAGACACTTATTGGATCTGTTTTGTAACACCTGTGGATCCCTTGCAGAGGTGCCTGCTTTCTCCCTCTGGCAGTTCTGCAGAGGGATCAGTTCTATCTATGTATGCTTGCTGTGTCCCGATCTGAAGCATAAGGAGATAGCTGCAGAGTCTCTGGCTGTGCCTCTCCTGGGTCCTGAAACTCCCCCTTCACCCCCCACCTCGCACCCCCCCCCCCCCCCCATAGTCGTCAGTGTTATCTCCTGTCAGATGATGAATGAGCAGGAAGCTTGTTCCCCCTTCCTCCAGATCATGCTCCCACTGCTCTGTGCTCAGGGTTTGGATGTAGAAGTGTTTCTGCTGGAGGGGGTGAGTGTGGGGGTTGCTACTGGAGTGAAGGGACAGACATTTTAGGATTTGGGAGAGGGAGTGAATATGGAGCCAGCCTAAAACTGCAGGTAGCTGCCACTGCAGTGCTGAAGCTAGCAGCCAGTGGACACCTCTCTCTCCAGCTCACAGACATCTCTGCCCAGCTATTTCTATATACCACCCCTAAGGCCCCCTATATATTTTGCGTAGTGGGAACACGTGTTTCTGCTCGCATTTTTTTATTTATTTTTTGCACACAGAGAAGCCCATTCACTTAAATGGGCTGCCATATGTGTGACAAACACATCACAAGGCTCTAGAACATGGGTGCTCAACCTGTGGCCCTCCAGCTGTTGCAGAACTACAAGTCCCATGATGCATTGCAAGGCTGACTGTTACAAGCATGACTTCCAAATGCTGAGGCATGATGGGATTTGTAGTTCTGCAGCAACTGGAGGGCCACGGGTTGAACACCCATGTTCTAGAACCTTTTGAGGCATGCAGCTTTGCCACATGACAAAACACTGGTCAATTGTTTTGCATTTGGTGTGCCATTAACAATTAATGGCACCCCAAGCAATATGCGCATTTGTGGTGCATTTCCAAAAACGCCCATTACCTGTGCACTGTCACACATCCAGAAAACGTCAAATGTAAATGCAGCCCAATGCCTAGAATACACTGCTAGTTTTTTTTTTTACCCAGCAGGCTGAACGAAAATAAAAACTGACACCATAGGTCAAAGCCACTGTTCTAACACATATGTTAGCTGTGATGCTTTACTTCACAGCTGCAGCATTTTTAACGCAGGCTGCAGAGTCTGAAAGGCAGCACCACCTGTCAAACTTCTCATTGAGTTCAATGGGGCTGCTCTGCACCGTGAAGCCAAATACTTGGCTCACTGTTGCAATTTAAAGTGGAGGTTCACCCGAAAAGTTAATTTTTAAGATTAGATTGATGCTCATTTTTGTCACCGTTTTAGAGAGCGATCTTCTCCGCCGCTTCCGGGTATGGGCTGCGGGACTGGGCGTTCCTATTTAATTGACAGGCTTCCGACGGTCGCATACATTGCGTCACGATTTTCCGAAATTAGCCGAACGTCGGTGCGCAGGCGCCGTATAGAGCCACACCGACGTTCGGCTTCTTTCGGCTACTCGTGACGCGATGTATGCGACCATCGGAAGCTTGTCGGAAGCCTGTCAATCAAATAGGAACGCCCAGTCCCAAAGACCATACCCGGAGAAGATCGCTCTCTAAAACGGTAAGTACTGCTTCGATTTTTAAAAAACTACCCGATTCCCCTTGACAAAATGAGCATCAATCTAATCGTACAAAAAATTTACGCTTTAAAATTACTATTAAGCAATTGAAAAAAAAAACAGGTGTCAGGAAGGGGCAGTAGCGAGGCAATAATTCTGCCATGGCTGCAAAGCATACCATTGCGACTATGGCATTTTAGCGATTTGTTATTTCCGGGGGGAGGGGGGCCCTGACAGGTAAGCCCTGCTGGTAGGCTCCCTATGTCTTCCTGTTTCTCCCACATCATGAAGCAGGTCCTGAGACCCGTTTGGCCGTGAGTCCTAAGTCCTGATTGGCCAGGAGGAGAAACGACCACCGGGACTCAGGGGGAAGCCACCAAAGTCGTGACCTGGATGGGGGAAGTGCGGGGCTGGTGGGGGATCGAGCGACGGGGTTGGGGGGAAGCAGCCATCAAGCGCCGCAGGTGGGGGGTGATTGGCTGGTTGGGTGGGGGCCGTGGGCCATCCAGCCCCCCCCAAGGAAATTGAGCACCAGTCGCCACTGCTTTTAAATATATCCCTGTGTGTCTGTGCAGCTCTCTGTATTCTAAAACATGACACAAAACGTGATCTGGCAAGGCAAGATTATCATTTTGGGATGGAAACACGGGATTGCAGAAATAATTCCTATGGGATGGGCAGATGTCCTTGTTATATCATTTCTTATACTGTATTATCTAAACCTATATAAAAAGAAAGATTTAAGGATTGATTTAGCCTGCTTAGAAAATCTATTGAATTGAAATGATCTCACTGCATAACTGAACAGTACGAGACTGCATTGGATACAGCAGTAGACAGTTTCGTCTTTTTTTTTATAGCGTTCCAGTTGCAGGGAAAGCAGAAATCACCATGGTTACAGCTGAGTGTGAAACTGCTGATCAAAACCGCAAGACCCATGGGTAAGAGAGTGAAATAAAGAAGACAGAAAAGATCTTGCTGCAGACGTTTCCCTCACAACCTACTTGCTGACAATTTTTTCCATGTAATTGACTGGACAAACATAACCATTGACTGTATGATCAAAGGGGACGCAACAAGAGCAGTTAGGAGACCAGCAAGACGTGTCAGCGTTTGATAGCGTGTCGCTCAAAATGAATGTCTGAACACAGCCAAGGCAAGGAAACGGTGACCTTCAGGGTTGGAAGGGGCTTCGTTCTTTTAAAGGGAAACCAAATTGTTTTATTTTTTATTTGTGTTTTACTTTACAAATGTAACTGATATATTTTATGTACATTTGCAAATATTGGTATGAAGTTTGTATTTGCAAATAAACCATTATGCATTCATTCCCATGTCCAGTCCCTAATCGCAAGAGATCGCTTCTTACACTATACCGTGTTACTTATTACTATGCATTGTGGAGCAGCAGGATTAACAAGTTCCATACCGCGCCTATTCTGGCACTTCTCTCCTTCATGTAAAAATCATAATTTTTTTGATAGAAAATTACTCAGAACCACCAAACATGGCATATCTAAGTATGCAGGCATCTGGAGTGAAGCTGTCCACATAAACCGTCCTCCACCATCAACATCATCCCTTCCACGAGTGATTCAAGCCTCGCTTTCAAATCATTCTACTGCACGGTAGTCTTCCTGGACACGATTGAAGACTGACAGCGGTGAGAGCCGGTGGTGCTATGTGAACAGCTTTACTCCGGATGCCTGCATACTGTGCCTCTTTTATTCATCAACCATGTGAGTTGCTAAATGTTGTACCTTCATTAAATGTAACCATATTGCTACACTTAAAGGCGCCTCTCTTCTCTTTTAGACCCCATGTACACGGGACGCTGGTGCAAACTCTGCTGAACAATTTTTTTTAAAAGCTGAAACCAGCGTTTAGAAATGCCCATTTTGCAGCGTTTGCATCCAGCGTTTGCATGCCGCGTTTAGCCTTTTTACTGCGTTTCCGTCTATAAGCGTTTAGTTAAGAAACATCATAAGACCCTCCCTAAGCTCAAAAAACAGTATTATTTAACCATTTCAGCCAGTTTGTGAGACCAGTGAGTAGCAGCAGCTGAGAGAGCAGCAGTGTACTTGTATTTAGCGTGTCACTTGCCACATCACCTGCCACAAGTTGTGAATTGTCCACTTGCCATGTCACCTGTCACAAGTTGTGGATTGTCCACCTGGCCACGTCACCTGGCCCATTACCTGGCCACATCACCTGCCACAAGTTGTGGATTGTCCACTTGCCACGTCACCTGGCCACATCATCTGCCACAAGTTGTGGATTGTCCACTTGCCACATCACATGTCACATCACCTGGCCATGTCACCTGGCCACGTCACCTGCCACAAGATGTGGATTGTCCACTTGTCACGTCACCTGCCACAAGTTGTGGATTGTCCACCTGGCCATGTCACCTGGCCACGTCACCTGCCACATCACCTGCCACAAGTTGTGGATTGTCCACTTGCCACGTCACCTGCCAGGTCACCTGGCCACATCATCTGCCACAAGTTGTGGATTGTCCACTTGTCACATCACCTTCCACAAGTTGTGGATTTTCCACTGGCCACGTCACCTGCCATGTCACCTGCCACATCCCCAGGCCACGTCACCTGGCACAAGTTGTGGATTGTCCACTTGTCACATCACCTGCCACAAGTTGTGAATTGTCCACCTGGCCATGTCACCTGCCACATCCCCTGGCCACGTCACCTGGCCATGTCACCTGGCCACATCATCTGCCACAGGTTGTCACATCACCTGCCACAAGTTGTGGATTGTCCACCTGGCCACGTCACCTGGCCATGTCACTTGCCACATGTTGTGGATTGTCCACTTGCCACATCCCCTGCCACAAGTTGTGGATTGTCCACTTGTCACGTCACCTGCCACAAGTTGTGGATTGTCCACCTGGCCACGTCACCTGCCACATCACCTGGCCATGTCACCTGCCACAAGTTGTGGATTGTCCACTTGCCACGCCACCTGGCTACATCATCTGCCACAAGTTGTGGATTGTCCACTTGCCATGTAACAGTCACGTCACCTGGCCACATCATCTGCCTTGTCACCTGGACACGTCACCTGCCACAAGTTGAGGATTGTCCACTTGTCACGTCACCTGCCACAAGTTGTGGATTGTAAACCTGGCCATGTCACCTGGCCACGTCACCTGCCACAAGTTGTGGATTGTCTATTTGCCACGTCACCTGGCCACATCATCTGCCACAAGTTGTGGTTTGTCCACTTGCCACATCACCTGTCATGTCACCTGGCTATGTCACCTGCCACAAGTTGTGGATTGTCCACCTGGCCATGTCACCAGTCACGTCACCTGGCCATGTCACCTGCCACAAGTTGTGGATTGTCCACCTGGCCATGTCACCTGCCACAAGTTGTTGAGGATTGTCCATTTGCCATGTCACCTGCCACAAGTTGTTGATTGTCCACCTGGCCACGTCACCTGCCATGTCACCTGCCACATCACCTGGCCACGTCACCTGGCCATGTCACCTGCCACGTCACCTGGCCACATCATCTGCCACAGGTTGTCACGTCACCTGCCACAAGTTGTGGATTGTCCACCTGGCCACGTCACCTGGCCATGTCACCTGCCACATCACCTGCCACAAGTTGTGGATTTTCCACCTGGCCACGTCACCTGCGACATCACCTGGCCATGTCACCTGCCACAAGTTGTGGATTGTCCACTTGCCACGTCACATGGCCACATCATCTGCCACAAGTTGTGGATTGTCCACTTGCCACATCACATGTCACGTTACCTGGCCACATCACCTGCCACAAGTTGTGGATTGTCCACTTGCCACGTCACCTGCCACATCACCTGGCCACGTCACCTGCCACAAGTTGTGGATTGTCCATTTGTCACATCACCTGCCACAAGTTGTGGATTGTCCACCTGCCATTTCACCTGCCACATCCCCTGGCCACGTCACCTGCCACAAGTTGTGGTTTGTCCACCTGGCCACGTCACCTGGCCATGTCACCTGTCACAAGTTGTGGATTGTCCACTTGCCATGTCACCTGCCACAAGTTGTGGATTGTCCACCTGGCCATGTCACCTGGCCACGTCACCTGCCACATCACCTGCCATAAGTTGTGGATTGTCCACTTGCCACGTCACCTGGCCACGTCACCTGCCACAAATTGTGGATTGTCCACTTGTCACATCACCTGCCACAAGTTGTGGATTGTCCACCTGGCCATGTCATCTGCCACATCACCTGGCCATGTCACCTGCCACAAGTTGTGGATTGTCCACTTGCCATAAGTTGCGGATTGTCCACTTGACACATCACCTGGCCACATCACCTGCTACGTCACCTGCCATGTCACCTGGCCACGCCACCTGCCACAAGTTGTGGATTGTCCACTTGCCACAAGTTGTGGATTGTCCACTTGCCACAAGTTGTGGATTGTCTACTTGCCACGTCACCTGCCACAAGTTGTGGATTGTCCACTTGCCACGTCACCTGCCACGTCACCTGGCCATGTCACCTGCCACAAGTTGTGGATTGTCCACTTGTCACATCACCTGCCACAAGTTGTGTATTGTCCACCTGGCCACGTCACCTGCTACCTCACCCAGCCACATCACCTGCCACAAGTTGTGGATTGTCCACTTGCCACGTCGCCTGCCACGTCACCTGGCCACAAGTTGTGGATTGTCCACTTGCCACAGGTTGTGGATTGTCCACTTGCCACATCACCTGCCACAAGTTGTGGATTGTCCACTTGCCACGTCACCTGTCATGTCACCTGGCCACGTCACCTGCCACAAGTTGTGGATTGTCCACTTGCCACGTCACCTGTCATGTCACCTGGCCACGTCACCTGCCACAAGTTGTGGATTGTCCATTTGTCACATCACCTGCCACAAGTTGTGGATTGTCCACCTGGCCACGTCACCTGCCATGTCTCCTGCCACATCCCCTGGCCACGTCACCTGCCACAAGTTGTGGATTGTCCACTTGTCATGTCACCTGCCACAAGTTGTGGATTGTCCACCTGGCCATGTCACCTGCCACGTCACCTGCCACATCACCTGGCCACGTCACCTGCCACAAGTTGTGGATTGTCCACCTGGCCATGTCACCTGCCACATCACCTGGCCACGTCACCTGCCACAAGTTGTGGATTGTCCACTTGCCACGTCACCTGCCACATCACCTGGTCACATCATCTGCCACAGGTTGTCACGTCACCTGCCACAAGTTGTGGATTGTCCACCTGGCCACTTCTTTCCCTTAAAAACTCTTTGGTTGCTTTCGCAGTATGCTTCGGGTCATTGTCCATCTGCACTGTGAAGCGCCGTCCAATGAGTTCTGAAGCATTTGGCTGAATATGAGCAGATAATATTGCCTGAAACACTTCAGAATTCATCCTGCTGCTTTTATCAGCAGTCACATCATCAATAAATACAAGAGAACCAGTTCCATTGGCAGCCATACATGCCCAAGCCATGACACTACCACCACCATGCTTCACTAATGAGGTGGTATGCTTTGGATCATGAGCAGTTCCTTTCCTTCTCCATACTCTTCTCTTCCCATCACTCTGGTACAAGTTGATCTTGGTTTCATCTGTCCATAGGTAGCTAGATTCACAAAGAGTTAGGCCGGCGTATCAGCAGATATGCCGACCTAACTCGGAATCTGCGCCGTCCTAAGTTTAAGTGTATTCTCAAACAGAGATACACTTAAACCTATCTAAGATACGACGGCTTGCGCCGTTGTATCTTAGGGTGCAATATTTAGGCTGGCCGCTAGGTGGCGCTTCCATTGAGTTCGGCGTAGAATATGTAAATCACTAGATACGCCTATTCACGAACGTACGTGCGCCCGTCGCAGTAAAGATATGCCGTTTCCGTAAGAGATAGGCCGCCTAAATATAAACATGCCCCCTAGGTGGCGTAGCCAATGTTAAGTATGGCCGTCGTTCCCGCGTCGAAATTTGAAAATTTGACGTCGTTTGCGTAAGTCGTCCGTGAATAGGGCTGGACGTAATTTACGTCCACGTCGAAACCAATACGTCCTTGCGGCGTACTTTGCCACAATGCACACTGGGATATGTACACGGACGGCGCATGCGCCGTTTGTAAAAACCGTCAATCACGTCAGGTCACCCTCCATTAACATAAAACACGCCCCCTCAGCCTAATTTGAATTAGGCGTGCTTACGCTGGCCCCATTTACGCTATGCCACCGTAACTTAGCAGGCAAGTACTTTGTGAATACAATACTTGCCTAGCTAACTTACGGTGGCGTAGTGTAAATACGATACGCTACGCCGCCGCAAAGATGCGGCATTGTATCTGAATATAGCTAAGGATGTTGTTCCAGAACTGTGAAGGCTTTTATTGGCAAACTCTAATCTGGCCTTCCTGTTTTCGAGGCTCACCAATGGTTTACATCTTGTGGTGAACCCTCTGTATTCACTCTGGTGAAGTCTTCTCTTGATTGTTGACTTTGACACACATACACCTACCTCCTGGAGAGTGTTCTTGATTTGGCCAACTGTTGTGAAGGGTGTTTTCTTCACAAGGGAAAGAATTCTTCGGTCATCCACCACAGTTGTTTTCCGTGGTCTTCCACGTCTTTTGGTGTTGCTGAGCTCACCGGTGTGTTCTTTCTTTTTAAGGATGTTCCAAACAGTTAATTTGGCCACACCTAATGTTTTTGCTATCTCTCTCATGGGTTGTTTTTTTTCAGCTTAATGATGGCTTGCTTCACTGATGGTGACAGCTCTTTGGATCTCATATTGAGAGTTGACAGCAACAGATTCCAAATGCAAATAGCACACTTGAAATGAACTCTGGACCTTTTATCTGCTCCTTGTAAATGAGATAATGAGGGAATAACACAAGCCTGGCCATGGAACAGCTAAGCAGCCAATTGTCCTATTACTTTTGGTCCCTTAAAAAGTGGGAGGCACATATACAAACTGTTGTAATTCCTACACTGTTCACCTGATTTGGATGTAAATACCCTCAAATTAAATCTGAAAGTCTGCAGTTAAAGCACATCTTGTTTGTTTCATTTCAAATCCATTGTGGTGGTGTATAGAGCCAAAAATATTAGAATTGTGTCCCAATATTTATGGACCTGACTGTATATAAGCTTTAATATTGGTAGATGTTCCCCAATAATATTTTAATTTGTTTATGCCATTTATCGGGTAAGGGTTTTTGTAGGGTGTCTATACAGTATGGGGTAGATTCACGTACGGGCGCCTAAAATTAGGACGGCCTAGCCTACTTTTTTTAGGCTACACCGCCTTAAATTATTTAGGTTAAAAGTGATTCTCAAACCACTTACCTTCAAATTTTAGGCGGCGTAGCCTAAAACAAGCGGGCGTAAGCGCGCCTAATTCAAATGACTGGGAGGGGGGCGTGTATTATTGAAATGAGGCTTGACCTCATGTTTTTTGACGTTTTTTACACTGCGCATGCGCCGGGCGACTACATTTCCCAGTGCGCATTGCGGCTAAGTAGGCCGTACGGGCCTATTGATTTTGACGCGTACGTAAACGACATAAATCCCGATTCGCGGACGACTTGTGCAAGCGACGTAAAAAATTCGAACCTTGCGGCGTGAACGGCGGCCATACTTAACATTGTTATTCCACCTCATAGGTGGAATAACTTTAGGCGGCCTATCGCGTACGGAAACGACGTAACTCGACGGTGTAGGCCCGGCGTACGCTCGTAAATCGTCGGGAATCGGCGTAGCCCCTCATTTACATAATCTAGGCCGGCCGCAATGGCAGCGCCATCTAGCGGGCAAAAGAAACATTGCAGCCTAAGATAGAATGGCGCAAGCCAGCCTATCTTAGGTATGTTTAAGTGTATCTCTGTTTGAGAATACACTTAAACATAGACCGGCTTAGATTCAGAGTTAGGTCGGCTTATCTGTAGATAAGCCAGCCTAACTCTTTGTGAATCTACCTATATATGTCTAGGTATAAAATGTTGTATGTTATATAGAGGTCGACCGATATATCGGTTGGCCGATATATCGGCCGATATTTGGCCGTTTTTATGAAATCGGCATTGGCCGATTATTGTAAAAAAATCGGCCGATTCGCGGCATTCGCGTCTATTACAAAAACCGGCTGGCATGGCCGCCTGCCCTGCAGTACTGACAAGTGCTCTAGCAGCGTGTGTCCCTGAATCCTCCATCCGCATGCCCACTATTGAAGTCAAGGAAAGATTTTATTGGCCTTGCATCGTAGCGCCCCGCCCCCGCTCCGCCCCCTCCCTTGGCGCGCTGTATTGGATAAACAATTGCAAGCTAAGGAGAGATTTCACTGGCATTCATCGTACCGCCCCGCCCTGTCCCTCCCTCGGCGTGCTGTAATAGATACTTGTAAAGTGCCAATGATTGTTTCTCTAATACAGCACGCCGAGGGAGGGGAGGGGCGGGGCGGTACGATGAATGCCAGTGAAATCTCTCCCTAGCTTCTCTATAGTGGCCGTGCGGGTGTATGAATCAAAAATATATTGCTTTAAGAGCACTGATCAGTACTGCAAGTCAGGTGGCAGATACTTGTAAAGGGCCAATGATTGTTTCTCTGCCACCTGACTTGCAGTACTGACCAGTGCTCTTGAAGCAATGTATTCTTGAAACCTCTGCCGGGTTAGCCCCCCCATAAAAAACAAATTGACCTTTTTTTATGCAGTTTGTTAGATCTTTGTTAGATCAGGTTAGATCAATCATTGTTTGCGTTAGATCACACACAGAAGAAGCAATATTAACAGTTATTTGCTGGGGGGGCTAACCCGTCACCAGCCCCCCCTATCAAATTTTCTGGCCAAAAATCATTCAGGCTAATAGATATTCGTTAGATCCGGTAAGATCAAGTGGTTTTAACGTTAGATCTCACATAATTAGACACTTATTAAGTGATTAATGAGGGGGTGCTGGCCCCCCCTTATAAATTTTTTGGGCCAAAAATAATTCAGGCTTATAGATATTCGTTAGATCCGGTAAGATCAAGTGGTTGTAATGTTAGATCTCACATCGTTTCCGAGATATTCCACATAAAAAAATAGATTTTAGGTGGTACATATACATGGACATATGGACGGGTTGGCCCCCCCTTATAAAATTTTCTGGCCGAAAATCATTCCGGCTAATAGATATTCGTTAGATCCGGTAAGATCAAGTGGTTTTAACATTAGATCTCACATTGTTTCCGAGATATTCCACATAAAAAAATAGATTTTAGGTGGTACATATGGACGGGTTGGCCCCCCCTTATCAAATTTTCTGGCCGAAAATCATTCAGGCTAATAGATATTCCTTAGATCCGGTAAGATCAAGTGGTTTTAACGTTAGATCTCACATCATTTCAGATATATTCCACATACAAATACAGATATTGGGTGTATACAAGGACTATTGAGGGGGGGCTGCCCCCCCCTTATCAATATTTTTGGCCAAAAATCACTCAGGCTAATAGATATTCGTTAGATCCGGTAAGATCAAGTGGTTTTAACGTTAGATTTCACATCGTTTCCGAGATATTCCACATAAAAAAATAGATTTTAGGTGGTACATATGCATTTACATATGGACGGGTTGGCCCCCCCTTATCAAATTTTCTGGCCGAAAATCATTCAGGCTAATAGATATTCGTTAGATCCGGTAAGATCAAGTGGTTTTAACGTTAGATCTCACATCATTTCAGAGATATTCCACATACAAATACAGATATTGGGTGTATACAAGGACTAATGGGGGGGCTGGCCCCCCTTATCAATTTTTTGGGATAAAAATCATTCAGGCTAATAGATATTTGTTAGATCCGGTAAGATCAAGTGGTTTTAACGTTAGATCTCACATAATTAGACACTTATTAAGTGATTAGTAAGGGGGGGCTGGCCCCCCTTATAAATTTTTTTGGCCAAAAATCATTCAGGCTTATAGATATTCGTTAGATCCGGTAAGATCAAGTGGTTTTAACGTTAGATCTCACATCGTTTCCGAGATATTCCACATAAAAAAATAGATTTTAGGTGGTACATATGCATTTACATATGGACGGGTTGGCCCCCCCTTATCACATTTTCTGGCCGAAAATCATTCAGGCTAATAGATATTCGTTAGATCCGGTAAGATCAACTGGTTTTAACGTTAGATCTCACATCGTTAGCCCCCCCCAGCAAATAACTGTTAATATTGCTTCTTCTGTGTGTGATCTAACGCAAACAATGATTGATCTAACCTGATCTAACAAACTGCATAAAAAAAAGTCAACATTTTTTATATGGGGGGGCTAACCCGGCAGAGGTCCTCATTAGTCCTTGTATACACCCAATATCTGTATTTGTATGTGGAATATCTCTGAAATGATGTGAGATCTAACGTTAAAACCACTTGATCTTACCGGATCTAACGAATATCTATTAGCCTGATAAGGGGGGGCCAACCTGTCCATATGTCCATGTATATGTACCACCTAAAATCTATTTTTTTGTGTGGAATATCTCGGAAACGATGTGAGATCTAACGTTAAAACCACTTGATCTTACCGGATCTAACGAATATCTATTAGCCTGAATGATTTTTGGCCCAAAAAATTGATAAGGGGGGGCCAGCCCCCCCATTAGTCCTTGTATACACCCAATATCTGTATTTGTATGTGGAATATCTCTGAAATGATGTGAGATCTAACGTTAAAACCACTTGATCTTACCGGATCTAACGAATATCTATTAGCCTGAATGATTTTCGGCCAGAAAATTTGATAAGGGGGGGCCAACCCGTCCATATGCATATGTACCACCTAAAATCTATTTTTTTTATGTGGAATATCTCGGAAACTATGTGAGATCTAACGTTAAAACCACTTGATCTTACCGGATCTAACGAATATCTATTAGCCGGAATGATTTTTGGCCCAAAAAATTGATAGGGGGGGCCAGCGCCCCCTCATTAATCACTTAACAAGTCTCTAATTATGTGAGATATAACGTTAAAACCACTTGATCTTACCGGATCTAACGAATATCTATTAGCCTGAATGATTTTTGGCCCAAAAAACTGATAAGGGGGGGCCAGCCCCCCCTCATTAATCACTTAATAAGTCTCTAATTATGTGAGATCTAAGGTTAAAACCACTT
Source organism: Rana temporaria (assembly GCF_905171775.1). Lineage (NCBI taxonomy): Eukaryota > Metazoa > Chordata > Amphibia > Anura > Ranidae > Rana > Rana temporaria. The sequence goes on along the minus strand of NC_053491.1, from coordinate 284,534,498 downwards.
GATCTTACCGGATCTAACGAATATCTATTAGCCTGAATGATTTTTGGCCAAAAATATTGTTAAGGGTGGGCCAGCCCCCCCTCATTAGTCCTTGTATACACCCAATATCTGTATTTGTATGTGGAATATCTCTGAAATGATCTGAGATCTAACGTTAAAACCACTTGATCTTACCGGATCTAACGAATATCTATTAGCCTGAATGATTTTTGGCCAGAAAATTTGATAGGGGGGGCTGGTGACGGGTTAGCCCCCCCAGCAAATAACTGTTAATATTGCTTCTTCTGTGTGTGATCTAACGCAAACAATGATTGATCTAACCTGATCTAACAAAGATCTAACAAACTGCATAAAAAAAAGTCAAATTTTTTTATATGGGGGGGCTAACCCGGCAGAGGTATTCTTGAATCCTCCGCCCGCACAGCCACTATAGAGAAGCCAAGGAGAGATTTTACTGCCATTCATCGTACTGCCCCGCCCCTCCCCTCCCTCGCCGTGCTGTAATAGAGAAAAAATCAGCTTCCACCTGACATGGCAACTCCCCCCAGCAGGAGATCGTGGCCAGCAGTAGCTCTGTCTTCCTTTCCTGCTGAGGGGGAGCCTGCTGGCTGCTTCTATTACACTTGTTCAATGATTTGCTGGTCATCTCATCAGCATGAACCTAGCCTATCAGGTGCATGCAGATAGATACCTGCAGACTTAATTGTATGTCTTTTTAAAGTGAAATCTGGCTGAGGCTGGCATTGAGAAAATGGATGAGGATGACTCTGGGTGCATATCAGAGTTACATTGTGGAGATCCTCTTCACAATGTAACTCTCATCCTCATTCATTTTCACAATGCATTGCAAATCAATCATCTTCATTACCTCAACGCAGCACCACCCATCCCCCCCCACAATGCAGCACCACCCACCCCCCCCCCCACAACGCAGCACCACCCATCCCCCCCCACAACGCAGCACCACCCATCCCCCCCCCCCCACAACGCAGCACCACCCATCCCCCCCACAACGCAGCACCACCCATCCCTCCCCACAACACAGCACCACCCATCCCCCCCACAACGCAGCACCACCCATCCCCCCCACAACGCAGCACCACCCATCCCTCTCCACAACGCAGCACCACCCATCCCTCTCCACAAGGCAGCACCACCCATCCCTCCCCACAACACAGCACCACCCATCCCCCCCACAACGCAGCACCACCCATCCCCCCCCCACAACGCACCACCCATCCCTCCCCACAGCACCACCCATCCCCCCCCACAACACAGCACCACCCATCCCTCCCCACAACGCAGCACCACCCATCCCTCCCCAGAACGCACCACGATCCCTCTCCACAACGCAGCACCACCCATCCCTCTCCACAACGCAGCACCACCCATCCCTCCCCACAACGCAGCACCACCCATCCCTCCCCACAACGCACCACGATCCCTCTCCACAACGCAGCACCACCCATCCCTCCCCACAACGCATCACGATCCCTCTCCACAACGCAGCACCACCCATCCCTCTCCACAACGCAGCACCACCCATCCCTCCCCACAACGCAGCACCACCCATCCCTCCCCACAACGCACCACGATCCCTCTCCACAACGCAGCACCACCCATCCCTCTCCACAACGCAGCACCACCCATCCCTCCCCACAACGCAGCACCACCCATCCCTCCCCACAACGCACCACGATCCCTCTCCACAATGCAGCACCACCCATCCCTCCCCACAACGCAGCACCACCCATCCCTCCCCACAACGCACCACGATCCCTCTCCACAACGCAGCACCACCCATCCCTCCCCACAACGCAGCACCACCCATCCCTCTCCACAACGCAGCACCACCCATCCCTCCCCACAACGCACCACCACCCATCCCTCCCCACAACGCAGCACCACCCATCCCTCCCCACAACGCACCACCACCCATCCCTCTCCACAACGCAGCACCACCCATCCCTCTCCACAACGCACCACCACCCATCCCTCTCCACAATGCAGCACCACCCATCCCTCTCCACAACGCAGCACCACCCATCCCTCTGCACAACACAGCACCACCCACGCCTAGCACCACCCATCCCTCTCCACAACGCAGCACCACCCACTCCTAGCACCACCCATCCCTCTCCACAACGCAGCACCACCCACGCCTAGCACCACCCATCCCTCTCCACAATGCTGCACCACCCATCCCTCTCCACAATGCTGCACCACCCATCCCTCTCCACAACACAGCACCACCCATCCCTCTCCACAATTCAGCACCACCTATCCCTCTCCACAATTCAGCACCACCCGCACCTAGCAAAAAATAAAAAAATCGGCCCAAAATATCGGCCGCAAAAATCGGCATTATATATCGGCCGCCCTGATTTCTAAATATCGGCATCGGCATCGGCCATAGAAAAACCCATATCGGTCTACCTCTAGTTATGTACATTTCTATAATATACACTGCTCAAAAAAATTAAAGGAACACTTTTGAATCAGTACTCCTGGGATATTGATCTGGTCAGTTAAGTAGAAGAGGGGGAGGGGTGTATACAGAGGGGGTTGTTAATCAGTAGATGGGCAACAATGAGACAACCTCCAAAACAGGAATGTTTTTTCAGGTGGAGGTATCTGACATTTTTTTCCCTATCTTATCTGACTGTTTTTCACTAGTTTTGCATTTGGCTAGGGTCAGTGTCACTACTGGTAGCACAAGGCGATACTTGGACACTATAAAGGTTGCACAGGCAGTCCAACTCCTCCAGAATGGCACATCAATACGTGTCATTGCCAGAAGGTTTGCCGTGTCTCCCAGCACAGTCTCAAGAGCATGGAGGAGATTCCAGGAGACAGGTGTCATGGACATGCAATAATGTCTGGCAGCTTACCTTCTCCTCCATGTTCCATTAGAGGCCTGACTCCCTTTCTGGCTGCCTTTTATCATCTCCTCCCTGTGTGGCCCCACCCCAGGCCATCCCAGGAAGTCTATATTAACTGTTGCACTGCAGGTCTGCTTTGCTGTTCAACGTTGTTGGTTAGCTTGTTCCTGTCTGCAGTGTGTTACGTTCACCTTTCTGTGTACCGATTTTGGCTCGTCTCGGACTACTCCTGTTTGCCTGTGACCCTGACCTTAGGCCTGTCCCTTAGTTACCCTCGTCTGCCTGTTACCCCGACCTCGGCTTACCCATCACTATCCCTTGTGTCCTCAGTGACTGCTTCTCCTCTCTCCCTACGGAGCGTGACCTGGGGGACCCCAGGGGCCGTGACCTGGGTTCAGTTGCAGCGAAGGCCATCCTCACCACCAGAGGCTCTGGTGAACATCTGCTGGACCTTAGACCCCGTGCCCTGGGGAATCTTGGGCTCACGTTTCCTGTCCATCCGCAGCAGTCAGCTATTGGGTTCACTACCTTGTGGTGCACCCCTGTCTTCAACGGGGTGCACTTGTCACCTGGCCACAGGTGACCTGACAACAGGCAGTTACTCTAGGAGAGCTACACAGAGCCGTAGAAAGTCCTTAACCCATCAGCAGGACCGGTATCTGCTCCTTTGTGTAAGGAGGAACAGGATGAGCACTGCCAGAGCCCTACAAAATGATCTCCAGCAGGCCACTGGTGTGAATGTCTCTGACCAAACATTCAGAAACAGACTTCATGGGGGTGGTCTGAGGGCCCGACGTCCTCTAGTGTGCTCTGTGCTCACTGCCGGACACTGTGGAGCTCGATTGGCATTTTCCATTGAACACCAGAATTGGCAGGTCCGCGACTGGTGCCCCATGCTTTTCACAGATGAGAGCAGGTTCACCCTGAGCATATGTGACAGACGTTAAAGGGTCTGGAGAAGCCGCGGAGAACTTTATGCTGTCTGTAACATTGTTCAGCATGACCGGTTTGCTGGTGGGTCAGTGTTGGTCTGGGGAGGCATATCCATGGAGGGACACACAGACCTCTACAGGCTACACAATGACATCATCACGCTCGAGTTGGCGTGTGAAGACCACGGTTGTGATTGAATTGAACCCGCTCTTCTATATCTTCTAAGTTTAAGTGCATTTTTTACGGTATTAAACACTTGTAGGTAGATTCAGGTACAATGGCTGAAAGATAGGTCGGCATAGCGTAGCCTGTTTAGGCTACGCTGCCGTAAATTAGCTAGGCTAGTAATGATTCTCTATATACTTGCCTGCTAATATACGGCGGCGTAGCCTAAAATGAGCGGGCGTAAGGGCGCCTAATTCAAATGGGTTGGGGGGGGCGTGTTTTATGGTAATGAGGCTTGACCTCACGTTTTTGACATTTTTTTGTCACTACGCATGAGCCGGGCGACTACATTTCCCAGTGTGCATTGCGGTTACGTACGCCGCACGGGCCTATTGATTTTGACGTGGACGTAAACGACGTAAATCCCGATTCGCGGACGACTTGCGCAAACGACGTTAAAATTTCGAACCTCGCGGCGGGAACGGCGGCCATACTTTAAAATTGTTATTCCACCTAATAGGTGGAATAACTTTAGGCCTGTAAAGGCCTTACGGAAATGACGTAATTCGACTGCGGCGGCCGGGTGTACGTTCGTGAATCGGCGTACAAACTAATTTACATAATCTACGCCGGCCGCAATGGAAGCGCCACCTAGCGGCCATCCGAAAAATTGCAATCTAAGATAGGATGGCGTAACTCTACCTGAATCTACCTAATGGTTTTAAACATACTTCACTATGAAGTGTTCTCTTTCCATATCTGCTTGAGAACTACAGCAAGTTAGTGTATCTTTATCGTTTGCTCTGGATAATATGGCTGTAGAGATTCGCTTTGGGCATATCCGGTTCCATTGGTTGGATGTTTATCATAACGTGATTGATCTCTATAACCTGAGATCCACATTTTATTCTTTTATGAGCACTACTGCTGGGGACTACCCAAGATTCATTTGAAACCAAGAAAGGTTATAATCATCCACCAAAGGATCCATATATCCTTTAAAGGGGAAGGTGCATGGTGACCAGTTGTTGGTCTTATATGGAGATGAGCGCATAGATGTGAAGGTGGAGGGACACTGAAGGTGTTTTATGTGTTTGCACAATACCCACGGATTCACTATTTGGACTTTATTTTTTCAATGTTTTTTTACGCTATACCAGTGTATTTAATATGCACATCCACTTTATATCTCTGGACATTTGTGTTTTAGTGGTGGTACACTGTTATGCATAACCACGGATTTGATTTAATTTAAAGTGATTTAAAGAACTCATCTTGATACATATTTTTATATGTTTATTCACATATTTAAGTTTTTGTTTTTTTGCTGTTATCTTGCTGTTTTTTTACTGCTTATGATTTGGGCAGTTTAGCTATCTAGTATTGTATAAGTTAATTGGGTATATATCAGCAGACTTTCAATAACTGACTTCACAGCAAATGTTCACCCATAGTAGCGCAAGGGACTAAACATATATAGGTAGATTTAGAGAGAGTTAGGCCGGCTTATCTACAGATAAGCCGACCTAACTCTGAATCTGCGCCGACCTATGTTTAAGTGTATTCTCAAACAGAGATACGCTTAAACATATCTAAGATACGACGGCTTGCGCCGTCCTATCTTAGGTTGCAATATTTCTGCTGGTTGCTAGGTGGCGCTTCCATTGCGGTCGGCGTGGAATATGCAAATCAGTAGATACGCCGATTCACGAACGTACGCCTGGCCCCCGCAGTACATTTACGCCGTTTACGTAAGAGATAGGCCGCCTAAAGTTAAAGATGCCCCCTAGGTGGCGTAGCCAATGTTAAAGTATGGCCGCCGTTCCCGCTTCGAAATTCGTCATTTTTACGTCGTTTGCGTAAGTCGTCCGTGAATAGGGATTTACGTAGTTTACGTTCATGTCGAAATCAATAGGCCCGTGCGGCGGACGTAGCCTCAATGCATACTGGAAAATGTAGGCGCACGGTGCATGCGCAGTTGAAAAAAAACGTCAATCACGTCGGGTCAAGCCTCATTATAATAAAACACGCCCCCTTTGACAAATTTGAATTAGGCGCCCTTACGCCTGCCGCATTTACGCTACGCCGCCGTAAGTAGGAGGCAAGTACTTTGAGAATACAGTACTTGCCTCTCCGACTTAAGGCGGCGTAGCGTAAATACGCTACGCCGCCTTAAAGCGGAGTTCCGGCCACAATTTCACTTTTTAAATATAAATACCCCTGTAATACACAAGCTTAATGTATTCTAGTAAAGTTAGTCTGTAAACTAAGGTCCGTTTTGTTAGGTTGTTACAGCATTTAGACACTTTATAAAATAGAAATTGACTGGGGCCATCTTAAGTGTGGGCATCATGAAGCCAGACTGTATGACTTCCTGGATTTCAGCCTTGCAGATTTTGCACATGCTCAGTGATGCACAAGCAGTGTAATAGGTTTCAGATCAGGTTTCAGCACCTGTACTTTCCAAGTCACATGATTCTTCGAGACTGGGGAGTGCACAGACTCCTGGAAAGTTACACCCACTACATTCCCAGGAGTCTGTGCGGTGTAGTTAAGCACCTAGGTTCAGGAAGAGGGAAGATTAACTATTCTGCCTAGCAACAACACTTTGAAGGCATCTAAAAAAAAAAATGTTCTTAAAGCACTAATGAAATTTTTTTTAAAACTACTGATGTAATGTTATATTTATGGGTGGAACTCCACTTTAAAGTTAAGGCGATGTACCTGAATCTAGCTAATATATTATTTTAGGATTGCTTTCAGGGTAAGGATATGTGGCATTTTGCTGCTGTGGAAATACAAGTCATAGTCAAGAGACCACGCAAGCAAGGAATGAAGTTTCAAAAAACTAAAACTAAATAATTCATTTTTTCTGTATCCGTGTTTTCTTCTTGTTTTTTCAATATGTTTGTGACCATCTACTAGAAAAGCTAGATTTATATTTAATTTCTATTTTAAAAGCTAAAAAAAAATACAAATGCATGCTGCTTTTTTTCTGTATACATATGGTATGAAATTGCTTTTATAAGAGGTATAAAGAATGTAGTAATTTCATATATGTGAACTGTAGCATATCATTTTAAGTAGCCTACAACCAAGAAAGAGTATGCAGTCAGTCCACAAAACATTCATATGTTTTCTTCAGTCATTTATCCTTTATTTATCCTTTATTTATCCTTTATCTTGGTTCATGTACAACTCAATTTACAGAGAACAATATAGGGATCCAACAGAGAAAAATACATTTATGTTCGTATTATCATTGATTTTACAATTGCACCATTGAGTGCTGAAGTTTCACTAAATAGGTGAATTTTTGAAACCGAGACTCAATCAATATTTCTTCTCCCTGCAGAACTTTCCAAATGTCCTTTTTTGTCCCCTGAAGAGCACAAGGTCAGCAGACGATCCAATCAACCAGAGAAAAATCATTATTTGGTAATATGCGAGCACTTGATACAACTGTAAAGGAGAAAACTAACAGACTGCAGCAGGGAGAGGATATATTGGATTTATTTCTGTTAGCTCCAATAATAGCATATAGGCAAGCTGGGCAAAGCCATACTTCTCCTGTGGATCACGGAGTGCACTTAGCTCTCCACTCCTATGACCTGTTTTCAGCTGACAGCAGTCTAAAGCCTGCTGTCAGCTGACATCACTCTGCCAGCCCAGGTTATGACTCAACCCCCGACTTTACAGTCGGGATCCACCTAGATGCCTGGACTGGCAGCTGACTCAGCCTCTCAGCGAGCTGCTGAGAGGCTGAGCCATTTGGCTATTGTCATTGACACAAATTTCAGCTAACACATTGGAAGATTTATGAGAAGAGGTTAAGATCGTGTGTAAGTTCTGACTCATGCAAAATCATTCCTGTATCTCTATAAATTGGCTGCTGTGGTTAATGGGTATTGCTCTGGAGGCCATGTAATGTGGCAGCAAGCCCTCACATTTAGGTTTGTCAACACAGTTGTTTTAGTATGTATATTGTGAGCCAGATCAGTTAGAATTAGAAAGTCTCATCTACAATTAGAAAGTATCACTCTCCCTGCAGACTGAGGATTTCTAGCTGTGACAAGGGCTGTGTTGGACTGCTGCAGAGATATTGCTGCTTACACTTCTCTTGTGCCAGGGACAAGCCGATTTCTTCCAAAAGGAGCTCCAGTGCCAGTGAGACAACCAGATCTTGACATTAGTGTTTGGCTACACCCTGAACAAAGTTATTTACGTTTTGGTCAAATTGGAACAAAGTGACAGTGTCTGTGTAAAGTAAACCCCGGACCATCAGCATTTTTTTCTCAAAGCAATGGGCTAGGGTGCAAGATCATAAGTTGGGCCTCCTGCCAGAGAAAAAAAGTGGAGCAAAAATTGGGTGTGGTTTTTATTGAACTGAATAGTGGCTAAAGCTTAACAAGGACACAGAGTGCAGGGGTCAGTAGTGAAGCAAAGGTTCAGTAGTGAGCAGGGCCGGCCCTACCATGGGACCCGATGGTACCATTGTACCAGGCAGCACTTTCAGGGGGGCAGCAAATTGCCGCCAGCTCCGCTCTCCACTCCACTGTGGGGCTAACTGCTGCCCGACCGCTCCTCCCGTTCTGCTCTCCACTCCAATGTGGGGCTAATTGCATGAATAGAGGCATAACAGGTCCTTTTTATACTCCTATACATGTAAACAACCATAACAGGTCCTCTTTATACTCCTATATACATGTATAGAGCCATGATAGGTCCACTTTAGTTATCATGATATAAAATAATGGATGTGGGGGCATTTTGGTGGGTGTAATTTTTTTTTGAGGGGGGGCAGCATTTCATTCTTGGTACCAGGCAGCACAATGTCTTGGGCCGGCACTGGTAGTGAGACAGAGTTCAGGCGTTAGTAGAAAGTGAGGTAGGGTTCAGGGGTCACTAGTAAGTGATGCAGAGTTTAGAGGTCAGTAGTGAGGCAGTGTTCAGGGCACAGTAGCAAGTGATGTACAACTTACTGTTGTAAGTGAGTCAGTAGTGACTCAGGTCGGTAGTAAGTGACACAGAGTTCAGGCGTTCGTAGTGAGAGAGTTCTGGGGTCAGTAGAAACTGATGTACAGCTCAGTAGTCAGTAGTAAGTAATGTACAATTCAGGAGTCAGTAGTGACTCAGGTCGGTAGTAAGTGACACAGAGTTCAGGCGTTCGTAGTGAGAGAGTTCAGGGGTCAGTAGTAACTGATGTACAGTTCAGGAGTCAGTAGTGACATACAGTTCAGAGGTCAGTGGTGAATGATACTGGGGGTGATTTACTAAAATTGGAGAGTTCAAAATCCTGGTGCAGCTCTGCATAGAAACCAATCAGCTTCCAGTTTTTTTTCTTTTGCCAAAGCTTGTTGAACAAGGTAAAGTTAGAAGCTGATTGGCTGCCATGCACAATATGCACCAGATTTTGCACTCTCCAGTTTTAGTAAACAACCACACAGAGTTCGGGAGTCAGTAGTAAGTGATGTAGAGTTCAGCAGGAGTCAGTAGCGATGCAGAGTTCAGGGGCAGTAGTAAGTGTGGAAGAATTCAGAGGTTAGTAGCAAGTTAGGCAGAGTTCAGGAGTCAGTAAGTGAAGCAGAGGTCAGTAAGTGGTGCAGAGTTCACCCCCCAACTACTGACATCCTACCATTCACATGCCTAAAGCTCAGAAAGGCTAGTCAATCAATTCCATCACTCTTTTTCCCTGCATCTATAAGCTGGAATGATCAAAGATATGATCATACAGTAGATGGAATGGATCATTTGAAACGTCACTTCCTCTCCCATTAGATGACAGCTGTCAAATGACCAGTGGGAGCTCTATGTAGCATCTGTGGGTTACATAGTAAAGATGCCTGGAAGTTGTGGAGCTCATTTCTTTGTGCAGCTCGCTTGGCTCCTTCCCCTGCTGGTCATGATCAGTTGCTTGTAACTTGCTGAATTGGTTGCTCATGCGCTGCAAGCACAGGGCATCTGATCTCCTCCCCAACAAGCGCTTCAGCTGATGCAAAGACACAGCATGGAGTGGTGTTTCTCCAAGTTGTGCAATGTGTGAGGACACAGCAGGCCCCCCTACCCTTAAGGCCCATGTGCATTGCACACTTTGCACCCGTAGAGGATACCCCACTAAGCAGATATTGAATGTTCCTCTCCAATGGCATACCTAGCACCCAGGGCCAGATATATATACATATATATATCTTGTTTTTTTTCTTCTTTATTTTTTTACACTGCCCCCCCTTTTTAAAAATTGGCCTGAATAAAGTAGTGAATGCATCAACAAATTGTGGGTGTGGTCAATGGGAGGGGCACAAAGGAAATAATTAAAGCGGAGTTCCACCCATAAATATAACATTACATCAGTAGTTTTAAAAAAATGTCATTAGTCCTTTAAGAATTTTTTTTTTTTTTTTAGATGCCTTCAAAGTGTTGTTGCTAGGCAGAATAGTTAATCTTCCCTCTTCCTGCACCTAGGTGCTTAACCTACACCGCACAGACTCCTGGGAATGTAGTGGGTGTAACTTTCCAGGAGTCTGTGCACTCCCCAGTCTCGAAGAATCATGTGACTTGGACAGTACAGGTGCTGAAACCTGATCTGAAATCTATTACACTGCTTGTGCAGCACTGAGCATGTGCGAGATCTGCAAGGCTGAAATCCAGGAAGTCATACAGTCTGGCTTCATTATGCCCACACTTAAGATGGCCCCAGTCAATTTCTATTTTATAAAGTGTCTAAATGCTGTAACAACCTAACAAAACGGACCTTAGTTTACAGACTAACTTTACTAGAATACATTAAGCTTGTGTATTACAGGGGTATTTATATTTAAAAAGTGAAATTGTGGCCGGAACTCCGCTTTAAATAATAATAAAAAAACAAACTATATTCAGCACACATATGCCACAGTACTTTTACCCACAAAATATGCTTTAATGACTACACAACTACCAACAGTAAAACAGACATCTACAGACCTCAACACACTCATCACACTCACACTCACACTGTTCCATCACATATGCATTTATACACACAGCCTACCTTACAGAAGAACATTACAAGTAATATCAAAAGTAAAATATAAAATTGTATAAAAGTCCAAATGCTTGGTAAGAAGAGCCGCAAAGTCCAGACAGCAGCAAAATGTCCACGTTTGGAAACAGAGATCCAGAAGAACAAGGAGAGGCGTAGCTTGAAGCTTGTGGGCCCCAATGCAAAAGTTGACCTGGGCCACCCGTCCACTACCACCCACCACTTCCACCATGCGTGTAGATACACCCACCGCATGCCAAAATACTCAAAGTGGCTTAAGAGTTTTGAGTTCCCAGAGTTCCTCCTTACATCAGAGGACAGGGATCATCGCTGGAGAATCAGAGGATGGAATCACCCCTGGTAGGTCACTTGGCGGAGCTCCTTCCTAGACTGTTCTCACCCCATGCTCCTCTCCATTCAGGAAATAGCCCACAGCTTCTCCCCAGCCAATGAGAGCGGAGGGGTGTGGACTGTGGAAGGCATAGTGGAGTGTGGCTGTGGGGCCCTAGGGCTGGCGTTAGGGGTGGGGTTGCGATTGTGACCCCTGCAACCCCTTATGCTACGCCCATGAGAACAAGGTATGTGTGACAATCCCTCCAAATCTGAGTAGCCTGCTCGCTCACCCTAATAGATGGACCCCTGAGCTAACAGGAATTCATAAACGCATGTCCCCTTAAGGGTAAAAGGTGGCCAGCAATGTAAACAGCAATCTTCTGATGGTCCAGATACACATGTGGATCGAAAGAGATCTAAGCGCTCTCTGCTTCAAATTATTCCGGCTTTATTAAGGTAAAAAATTCCTACTCACATAAAGAGCGATCAATAAATGTTTACAAAACAAAGGACAGAGCTCCGTGTAATCTCTGTCTAACAGGATTGCAGTGGGTGTTGACATCCGAGTGTAGCTCCTCCCTACCTTATGCGTTATGTCCAATGAGACGTCAGGGGAGTGTAACACGTACGGGTTCGTCTGGATCTCTGTTTCTACACGTGGATGTTTTTCTGGTTCTTCTTACCAAGCATTTGGAATTTTATATTTCACTTGTGATTGGTTTATTTGTGCTTCACTTCTTCTCTATATTGTTACCTTTGAGGGTTTGTGATTATCCTTTAAAGGGGTTGTAAAGTCAGAAGGTTTTTTACCTTAAAGTGATATTAAAGGTTTGTTTTAAAAAAATAAAAGAAACAAACATGTCATACTCACCTCTACTGTGCAGCTCGTTTCGCACAGAGTAGCCCTGAACATTCTCTTCTGGGGTCCCTCGGCGGCTCCTCCCCGCATTAGATAACCTCCTAGGAGAAGTGCTTTCCCGAGGGGGTTATCTTGCGGGCGCGTTTCTGGGTCATTCATTCGGCGTCCATTGACTCGGCCCCGCCCCCACGTCATTGGATTTGATTGAAAGCAGCGGGAGCCAATAGCTGCGCTGCTATCAATCTATCCATTCAAAGCTGGGACTCCGTAGAGAGAAGGACAGCAGGGATGCATAGAGGAGATGAAGGGGCTCAGGTAAGTAAAATGGGGGGGCTGGGGGGCAAGTGACTGCCAGGTGTTTTTTCACCTGAATGCATAGGATGCATTCAGGTGAACCTCTTTAACCACTTCAGCGCCAAAAGATTTGGCTGCTCAATAACAGGGCCATTTTTTTGCGATTCGGCACTGCGTTGCTTTAACTGACAATTGCGCCGCTGTACCCAAACAAAATTGGCGTCCTTTTTTTCCCACAAATAGAGATTTCTTTTGGTGGTATTTGATCATCTCTGCGATTTATTTTTTTTGCGCTATAAACAAGAAAAGAACAACAATTTTGCTATAATAAATATCCCCAATTTGTTTTTATAAAAGCAAATTTTTCTCAATTTAGGCCGATGTGTTTTCTTCTACATATTTTTGGTAATAAAAATCGCCATAAGCGTATAATGATTGGAATGCGCAAAAGTTATAGTGTCTACAAAATAGGGGATAGATTTATAGTCTTTTTATTATTATCTTACTAGTATCAGGACTGCAACATTATGGTGGACACAAATTTTTGGGACCATTGGCATTTATACAGCAATCAGTGCTATAAAAAACACTGATTATTGTAAGAAACATCACTGTTGCGGAAGGGGTTAACACTAGGGGCGATCAAGGGGTTAACGGTGTTCCCTCTCTGTGTTCCAACTGTGGGGAGAGGGGACTGACTAGTGGAAATGACAGATCATGGTTCCTAGCTATTAGGAACTCACGATCTGTCTCTCCTCACAGAACAGAACAGGCATTTGTGTGTTTCTACACACGTTCCTGTTCTGCCTCTCGTGCCTGCGATCGCTCTCGGCCGGCGGTCATAGCGACCGCTGGTCACGAGCATCGGCACCCCCGCGATGCATCAGGACTATCCCGCTTTAAGGGACCGACGTACAGCTACGACATGACAATGGCTGGTCGGCAAGTGGTTAAGGACACTTTCACACTGATCAGCGCCGGGCGTTGGTGATAAAGCTCCGCTATTTTTAGCATCGATTTAACGTTGTTTTTCACCCCTGCTAACAGCCGAAAAAGGGTTAAAAGTGCCCACAAAGCACCGCTGCCCATTGATTTCAATGGGCAGGGGCGCTATAGGAGCGGTGTATACACTGCTTCTACAGCGCCTCAAAGATGCTGCTTGCAGGACTTTTTTGAGTGTCTCGCCAGCGCACCGCTCCAGTTGGAGTGAAAAGAGTGGCGCTTTAAGGTGTTATTTTTAGTGCTGTAGCGCCTGTAAAGTGCCTCGGTGTGAAAGGGGTCTATTGCATTCTCATTAAAAGCAGCCCCCCTAATACTAACCCGAGCCCTCTCAAACCAGCCATGTTCACAACTGCCTCAGCTGTCCGGGACTCCCCTTCTCATTGGCTTAGACACAGCAGCAGTGCCATTAGATCCCACTGCTGTCAATCAACCTGAGTGAGGTAATAAGGAGAGAGAGGGGGTGGGGCCAAACCGCAGCTCCCTGTCTGAATGGATACACGGAGCTGTGCTCGGGCACTCAAAAGGGGGGGAGGGGCCAGAAGAGCCAAAGAGGGACCCGATAAAGAAGAGGATCCAGGCTGCTCTGTGCAAAACCACTGCAACAGAGCAGGTAAGTATAACATGTTTGTTATTTTTGTTGAAAAGGAGACTGGCAATTAATTGGTAACATTTTATTGTGTTTATGCTGATTACACCCTTTGTTACCTTACGAGTAATATACCTAGAGTGCAGGAGTCCAAAATGTTACTCCCAGTGAGCTGAATTCATCAAAACTTGGGCAGAGTGAATCTGGAGCAGCTGTGCATGACAAGCAATCAGCTTCTGTCTTCAGCTTATTCAGTAAAATGAAAGCTAAAAGCTTATTGGTTGCCATGCACAGCTGCTCCAATTTTGACAAAGTCCACCAAAGAAGTCGCACCCTATTGTCGGTAATGGAACTGTTCAAATCAGTGCGACACCGATTTGAAAAAGTAGTCCCTGCACTACTGTTGGTGACTTGCATTGACATCTGTGCATAAAGTTGCACAGATGTCAGCCAGGTGGCACTGATGTGCGGCTTTGAAATTGTGTGATTTCAAGTGAAGTCGTACCATTTCAAAGCTGCATTCAGTGTGAACCAGGGCTAAGGGTCTATAGTTCAAGGGTCAGGAGTGTGGAACGCACAGTGCGCTCTACAGCGTACGACCAAAATTCCCCCCTCTACAGCGTACGACCAAAATTCCCCCCTCTACAGCGTACGACCAAAATTCCCCCCTCTACAGCGTACGACCAAAATTCCCCCCTCTACAGCGTACGACCAAAATTCCCCCCTCTACAGCGTACGACCACAATTCCCCCCTCTACAGCGTACGACCAAAATTCCCCCTCTACAGCGTACGACCACAATTCCCCCCTCTACAGCGTACGACCAAAATTCCCCCCTCTACAGCGTACGACCAAAATTCCCCCCTCTACAGCGTACGACCAAAATTCCCCCCTCTACAGCGTACGACCAAAATTCCCCCCTCTACAGCGTACGACCAAAATTCCCCCCTCTACAGCGTACGACCAAAATTCCCCCCTCTACAGCGTACGACCACAATTCCCCCCTCTACAGCGTACGACCAAAATTCCCCCCTCTACAGCGTACGACCAAAATTCCCCCCTCTACAGCGAACGACCAAAATTCCCCCCTCTACAGCGAACGACCAAAATTCCCCCCTCTACAGCGTACGACCAAAATTCCCCCTTCTACAGCGAACGACCAAAATTCCCCCCTCTACAGCGTACGACCACAATTCCCCCCTCTACAGCGTACGACCAAAATTCCCCCCTCTACAGCGTACGACCAAAATTCCCCCCTCTACAGCGAACGACCAAAATTCCCCCCTCTACAGCGTACGACCAAAATTCCCCCCTCTACAGCGAACGACCAAAATTCCCCCCTCTACAGCGTACGACCAAAATTCCCCCCTCTACAGCGAACGACCAAAATTCCCCCCTCTACAGCGTACGACCAAAATTCCCCCCTCTACAGCGTACGACCAAAATTCCCCCTTCTACAGCGAACGACCAAAATTCCCCCCTCTACAGCGTACGACCACAATTCCCCCCTCTACAGCGTACGACCAAAATTCCCCCTTCTACAGCGTACGACCACAATTCCCCCCTCTACAGCGAACGACCACAATTCCCCCCTCTACAGCGAACGACCAAAATTCCCCCCTCTACAGCGTACGACCAAAATTCCCCCCTCTACAGCGAACGACCAAAATTCCCCCCTCTACAGCGTACGACCAAAATTCCCCCCTCTACAGCGAACGACCAAAATTCCCCCTTCTACAGCGTACGACCAAAATTCCCCCCTCTACAGCGTACGACCAAAATTCCCCCTTCTACAGCGAACGACCAAAATTCCCCCCTCTACAGCGTACGACCACAATTCCCCCCTCTACAGCGTACGACCAAAATTCCCCCTTCTACAGCGAACGACCAAAATTCCCCCCTCTACAGCGTACGACCAAAATTCCCCCCTCTACAGCGTACGACCAAAATTCCCCCCTCTACAGCGTACGACCAAAATTCCCCCCTCTACAGCGTACGACCAAAATTCCCCCCTCTACAGCGTACGACCAAAATTCCCCCCTCTACAGCGTACGACCAAAATTCCCCCCTCTACAGCGTACGACCAAAATTCCCCCCTCTACAGCGTACGACCACAATTCCCCCCTCTACAGCGTACGACCAAAATTCCCCCTTCTACAGCGTACGACCACAATTCCCCCCTCTACAGCGAACGACCAAAATTCCCCCCTCTACAGCGTACGACCACAATTCCCCCCTCTACAGCGTACGACCAAAATTCCCCCCTCTACAGCGTACGACCAAAATTCCCCACTCTACAGCGTACGACCAAAATTCCCCCCTCTACAGCGTACGACCACAATTCCCCCCTCTACAGCGTACGACCAAAATTCCCCCTTCTACAGCGAACGACCAAAATTCCCCCCTCTACAGCGTACGACCAAAATTCCCCCCTCTACAGCGTACGACCAAAATTCCCCCCCTCTACAGCGTACGACCAAAATTCCCCCCTCTACAGCGTACGACCAAAATTCCCCCCTCTACAGCGTACGACCAAAATTCCCCCCTCTACAGCGTACGACCAAAATTCCCCCCTCTACAGCGTACGACCAAAATTCCCCCCTCTACAGCGTACGACCACAATTCCCCCCTCTACAGCGTACGACCAAAATTCCCCCTTCTACAGCGTACGACCACAATTCCCCCCTCTACAGCGAACGACCAAAATTCCCCCCTCTACAGCGTACGACCACAATTCCCCCCTCTACAGCGTACGACCAAAATTCCCCCCTCTACAGCGTACGACCAAAATTCCCCACTCTACAGCGTACGACCAAAATTCCCCCCTCTACAGCGTACGACCAAAATTCCCCCCTCTACAGCGTACGACCAAAATTCCCCCCTCTACAGCGTACGACCAAAATTCCCCCCTCTACAGCGTACGACCACAATTCCCCCCTCTACAGCGTACGACCAAAATTCCCCCCTCTACAGCGTACGACCAAAATTCCCCCCTCTACAGCGTACGACCAAAATTCCCCCCTCTACAGCGTACGA
Organism: Rana temporaria; assembly: GCF_905171775.1. Lineage (NCBI taxonomy): Eukaryota > Metazoa > Chordata > Amphibia > Anura > Ranidae > Rana > Rana temporaria. Next base: position 284,517,388 of record NC_053491.1, on the reverse strand, counting down.
CCAAAATTCCCCCCTCTACAGCGTACGACCAAAATTCCCCCCTCTACAGCGTACGACCAAAATTCCCCCCTCTACAGCGTACGACCAAAATTCCCCCTTCTACAGCGTACGACCAAAATTCCCCCCTCTACAGCGTACGACCAGTACAAATCTCCCCTCCAAGCCAACATCCTCCATACAGATCTCCCCTAACAACCCTCAATCCTGCCTCCCCCTTAAAGTGGAACTTTCCGCTATAGAATTAAAATTGGCGGATGGGCAGGATTTTGAATGCAGAAGAGACAATGCTTTGTCATGTCTTCTGCATCAAAGCTACTTACCTACCTGTCTGCCCTTGTCCAGTGAGCCGCGCATGCACAGCTTACTGTACAAATTCAGCACTGCTGCATCTGGCTGAACTTCTAGTTGAGTAATGCTCTGCTATAAAGTGTTTGTTACCCCAAAACGTCATATTCCTCATATGTCCCTGTGGCACCATGTACTTGTATGAGAAAGTATGCTGTTCTCTTGGTATGCTTCCTTTATGTGAAATCCCTGTTGTTGCTGCCAGTCCCTCTGCTTTCCTGTTAAAAACTGACCACACTAAGCAGAACACATCGTGGTCAGTTCTCTAGCTGTGCTCTCTTTCAATGATCAGACTTGTCCTAACATGCCCCCGCTGCACATCAATTCACTGGAAAGTTCAGTGTGCTGCCACCTCTCCTCCCCCAGCTCTTATGCTGCTGAGAACAGGGGGGGGGGGTATTTATAATGTATTTTTATATCTATAAAAAATATAAAAATGTTTTGCCTTTCATTTTTATGTTAAACTGAAGGGGTTGTTTTACAAGGTGATTGTTTACAATCACTTTAACCACTTGACTACTGGGCACTTAATCCCCCTCCTGCCCAGACCAATTTTCAGCTTTCGGTGCTCTCACACTTTGAATGCCAATTACTCAGTCATGTAACACTGTACCCAAATGTTTTTTTGTCCTTTTTTTCATACAAATAGAGCTTTCTTTTGGTGGTATTTGTTCACCTCTGTGTTTTTTATTTTTTTGCGCTATATATGAAAAAAGATTTCTTTGGTAAAAATAACCCAAATTTGTGGATATTATTTGGTCTGTGTAAAAGTTAGAGAATCTACAAGCTATGGTGCCAATCATTACAAATTGATCACATCTGATGTATTGGCGGCCTATCTCAGACAGATGGCACTAATACGTGGCACTGATGACAGATGGCACCGATACGTGGCACTGATGACAGATGGCACCGATACGTGGCACTGATGACAGATGGCACTAATGACAGATTGCACTAACACTGATGACAGATGGCACCGATACGTGGCACTGATGACAGATGGCACCGATACGTGGCACTGATGACAGATGGCACTAATGACAGATTGCACTAACACTGATGACAGATGGCACCGATACGTGGCACTGATGACACGTGACACTGACAGGTAGTGTTTTGTTGCGTTCACTCACAGATCTGCAGCACAGATCGCTCTCCCTCCTCACACGCGGTCTCCGTGTGAGGAGGGAGAGCCGGCAATGAGAGAATCAGATATGTCTGCATTTGAGATCATCTCTCACATTGGACATGCGGATCAAGTGCTAAATAGCCGCTGTCATTGGCCATTTAGCACGCTCTGTCATTGGTTGTGTCCACAGCCAACACAGATTTTCCCCAAAACGCACCTGCTACGGCATGCGGGGAACAAGTAAACAGTAGGACGTACAGGGACACCCTCCCGGCAATTGAGCGCTGCGCTATAGACGTCTTTCGTCTATAGCGCGGGTTCCAAGTGGTTAAGACTCCTTTCACACTGAAGGCACTTTTCAGGCATTTTAGCGCTAAAAATTGCCCCTGAAAAGCACCTTCCACACCTCCCAGTGTTTTCACACTGGAGCGGTGCGCTTGCAGGACAGAAAATAAAAGTCCTGCAAGCAGCATCTTTGGGGGTGGTGCGGGAGCACGCCCCTATACCGCCCCGCCATTGAAATCAATGGACAGTGCTGCCAAAGTGCTTTGGCAGCGGTGCTTTTTAACCCCTTTACCGCTAAAGCTCGGGCGGTCTGAGTGTGAAAGTAGCCTAATACATACATCTTCCCCAAAACAGACTCCTCAGTACACACGACTCCCCGAGCACATACTGACCCCCACCTAAATCCTCCAGTAAAGAACCCGCCCCCATAACAGACCACCTATCAAGTACAGATAATCTCCTTCCCACCCAGGAAAAAGCACACATGGACCCCCCAATACAGACACACTCCCTAACAACAAGTACAGCCCCTCCCGAGAGCTGAGAGAGAGAAGCACTCCTCCCGTATAAAGGAAGGACACTTCCTGCCACTGTCTGTCACCGAAGAGGAGGCTGCGGACTCGCAACACAAAAACTTCACTCAGCTCAGCTCAACGAGTGACGTCCCGGACCGCCTCCTCTTCCGCTCTTGTCAATAAAGTTGAGTGTGAAGAAGCGTGTGGTGGGAGGGGTTTTTTGTGAGCGGGACTGTCAACTTTTGTTCTCCTCGGTGTCCGGGAAAGATGCAGTCGGTGCGAGGGGAGTCCTCACTGCCACAGCAGGCCGGCCTGGTAGGTGTGGGGGGAGATATTCCTGTGCTGACTTAGAGGAGGCTAGTATCAATAGGGAATCCCCACAATATGAAGAGGTAAAGCGGAACTCTTTAACCACTTGACCATTGGAATATTTACCCCCCCCCCCTTTCATGACCAGGCCAGAGACAGCACTGCGGTACTTTACTGACAATTGTGCAACGCCAAATAAAATCGATGTCTTTTTTTTCTCCCACAAATAGAGCTTTCTTTTGGTGCTATTTGATCACCTGCGTTTTTTAGTTTATAAAAATTATATATATATATATATATATATATATATATATATATATATATATATATATATATATATATATATATATAATTTTTTTTTTACCAGGGTGGATTTGATTTAAATCATAATTTTTAACCACTTGGTGTCTGCGCTATAGCTGAATGACAGCCACAGCGCAGACCCCCAAATGCTGGGAGGCCCTCAATAGACTTGCTCCTTGTGCACCCCTGAAGGGCACGAGCGGAGCATGCTGTGATCAGAGTCACTGAGACTCGGGTGATCACAGATCCCTGTAAGGGGTCGGTCACGGTCCCTTACCACGTGATCAGCTGTCAGCGAATGACAGCAGATCACTTGATGTAAACAAAGGATCGGTAATCCTTTTTTTTTTTTTCTCCTCACACTGACAGTGTGAGGAGAAAAAAAAGGTGATCACCGCCTTATGTGCAAGGGATATCAGTCCTGAAGAGGAAGAGGCACATCTGCCTCATCAGTGCAATACATACCTTCTGCCAGTGCCCACGAGTGCCACCTATCAATGCCCACAAGTGCTATCTATCAATGCCTCATCAGTGCCATCTAGCAATGCTGCCTATAAGTGTAACCTATCAATGCCAGCTATTAGTGCCACCTATTAGTGCCACCTATCAATGCCCTTCAGTGCTGAATTATCGGTGCCCATCAGTGCAGCCTCATCAGCGTATATCAATGAAGGAGAAAAATTACCTGTTTGCAAAATGTTATAACAAAATATAAAAAAATAGAAATATTATTTTAATTTTTTTTTAACAAAAACCACAGAGATGTTCAAATTGGGTGCAGTGTTGTATGACCGCACAATTGTTATTCAAAGTGCATCAGTGCTGAAAATTGGTCTGGGCAGAGGGGGGGTTTACGTGCCCAGTAAGCAAGTGGTTAAATAGCAACTGTCATCTCTATCCTGCAGTGGCTCCTCCTCTGACCTGCTGTTGTCTCACCGACAGTCCCATTAACTTTAATGACCTGCACAGAGTCCTGACTGTAAGGTTGGTGGTGTTCCTCTTTCAGAACCTTACACTGACCTCAACCCGATAGAACACCTTTGGGATGAATTGGAGAGGAGACTGTGAGCCAGACCTCAAATGTGCTTCTGGAAGAATGGTAAAACATTCCCATAGACACACTCCTAAACCTTGTGGACAGCCTTCCCAGAAGAGTTGAAGCTGTTATGGCTGCAAAGGGTGGGCCAACTCAATATTGAACCCTACGGAGTAAGATTGGGATGCCATTAAAGTTCACGTGCGTGTAAAGGCAGGCGTCCCAATACTTTTGGTAATAGTGTATATCCATACAGTATAATGTGATCGTATGGCTAGCGCTGTACTTTCAGCTGCTATGTGACTCTCATACACAGAAGAGTTGGGGTCGTTTAGCCACCCCTCCTCTTTGTCCACAGAATGCTGTGTATTTTCTAAAGACTTTCACACTGGTGTGCCTTTGCCTCGCTTTTCCAGGGTGACAAAAGCATGAAAACTTTTCCCCATGAAATCCTATGGAACTGTTCCCACTACAGACGCCCTGCACTTTGAGAAGTCCTGCATGCTGCATCCATTGTAAGCAGTGTTAGTTTTGGCAGCAAATTTCCATTTAGTCTCAGGACTAAAATGCCATTGTAGTTTTAGTCCCATTTTAGTTGACTAAAATCTCCAGTACATTTTAGTCAAAATAATTTTAGTTACTCCCAGGAGACCCCCAGTCTCCTGGGACAACACTGCCAGCATACTCTAAAGTTAAAGCGGAGCTCCGCCGTTAAAAAAAACTATTAAAAGCCAGCAGCTACAAATACTGCAGCTGCTGACTTTTAATAAATGGACACTTACCTGTCCTGGAGTCCAGCGACGTCTGTAGCAGATCTGCTGCCCCCACCGCCATCCTCGGTGAGGGAATCGGGAAGCGTTCCGGCTTTACTGCCCGATTCCCTGCGGTGCATGCGCGAGTCGCGCTGCACCGTCCTCATTGGTTCCCGCTGTTTTCTGGGAGCCGAGTGTTTCCCAGAGCACACCGGGCGGGGGTTGGAGGTGGCGCACTACCTGCAGAATCCCTGCAGAGAGGACTCCCGGAAGTGGGTGCAGATACCTGTCTTAGACAGGTATCTGCTCCCCCCTGAAAGGTGTCAAATGTGACACCGGAGGGAGGGGGGGGGTTCCGCTTTAAGAATAAATCACTGCAGGCCCCGGACCTTGCCGGAAAGAAGTCTCCTGTGCGGGAGTGACAACATCGCCACTCCAGCCACTCACAGCGCTGGAGCCGCGACACCTGGAAGACAAGCCGAGGCAACATGCCAGCTACCTTGGTGTGGATCAAGTGAGTGTATTTCATAATGAGGTTGTATGCAGTGCATGCTAGCTCATTATGCTTTTTGCCTTACAGGGGTAAAACAAAACAAAAATGTCAGCGGGTATACAACGGCTTTAACTCCTCTGTGTATAGCCTCATAGCTGCAGCAGCAATGCTAGCTGTAATATTTGGCACAAATGTGAATTAAACTTGAAAGAGAAGCAATCTGCATATTTACCATCCTTAACCAGAGGTAACATTTTCTCATAAGAAGTTGTAAAAAATGTCTGCCTGGAGTTGTGCTTTTATGGATATGAGTTTATGTATGGCTGTGATGTGAGAAAAGCCTGTTCTTCCTCCCTGGGGGACACCAATGCTCTGCACTGTGAACTGACACCATTCAACTGTGCTCAGACTACTTTTCAAAACATAGCAGGTGATGTGATGGGCCCGCTTAGGGTCATTTTTGTTTTCAGAATTCAATTTTTTATCCTTTCTACAGATTATCGCATGGTTGAAGAAAATGTTTGGTGACAAGGCACTGCCACCCTATGAGGTGAACACACGGACGGTAGAGATCTTGTGTCAGTTGGCAGAGTGGAATGAGGCTCGAGATAAAGATCTAACCCTTGTCATTGAGGATCAGAAAATGAAAACTTCAGAAATAAAAGCTGAAGGTGATCTCATCCTTCTTTTTTTTTTCTTTTAAATATATGTTATGCTAAAATGATGCTTTTACTGCAAGTAGATGTAAATACTTACTCCAATGCAAAGTGATGTCAGTGTAATGCAGGCTGAACACTGCACTGCCTATCGGGCACTTGGAGTCCTTACAAAATAGTTTTCATTTGGGTGCAGTTTTGCCAGCAGTCACATGATCACCTTGGTTCCGTGCTTCTCTAGCACAGAAGGGGCGGCAGAATGTATTTGTCTGTCTGATCCAGTCCTTACATACAGCTATGAACCTAAAATATCATTGGTGCTGCAGGAAAGACGGTTGGAACCATCCAAATGGAGGTCTTGCAGATATGCTATTAAATATACAAACTAAATAGGACTGCAGTTTACAGAGGCCAGCAATGTCTGCTTGCTTTAGGCAGACAGTACCCATACACCAACGCAGCAGGGAGAGGGAAACAAAGTTGATGGAATTACAGTAGCAATCTGCCAGCTGTATCGGCTCCCTTCTGGAGTTCTGGGTTGCTTAAAACTAAGGATCCATAGGTAAGACACTCCAACTTGGCATTTAGATGACTGCAATGTTGGAGCAAAGGACATTACATAGTTGGGTTAAAAAAATACACTAGCCGCAAACCTCCATATGCACAATCCTATATCTGATATCTGCATCTCCCCGCTCTATACCTCTGTGAGACGATCACATGGGATCCCCGCAGCGAACGAGTCCGCGGGACCCACGGTCCGACTCACAGTGAAGGCGGCAGGGTCATGACCACACGGCAGGCATTAAAAGGGCCGCGTACAGGTACGTGATTATGCCTGTTCGTGCCATTCTGCTGATGTGTATATATACAGTGGGCGGTCCTTAAGAGGTTAATGAAAACAAATAGTACACTTGCATATGAAATTCTCGGTGTTCTGCATGGAAACGGTCTGCTTCGTGGTAACCCCTATTGTGTCAATGAGAAGTGAAGGGTGCTGCTGGGGGGGGCTGGATTAAATGACGCATTTCAGAGTTTTTCTTCCCCTATTGACAGATTCAATCCAGCAACACCCTTCATTGACACGATAAGGGTTGCCACGAGGCAGAACGCTGATTATTGGCGGGCATTTGACAGCTGTCATGATTTGATCTCTCCAGAGCGGGCCAGATAGTTGGGACTGGTTTACATCCATTGACTGCTTTGCAGTCTATCAATGCATCATCCTGGCAGCCCAGTGGTGTTCATATCTTCTAACTGCGTTATTCTAATGAGGATCCCGTGCTGCTATCTTTTTATCGTTTGAATGACACTATCGGGCTGCTGTAAGTGGCTCTGGTACCATGTGATCCCTACGGCCAATCACAACAAACAGTTGCAGTAGTAAGCAAGGCTGTCATTCATGATGCCTTGCTTACTACTGTGTGATCTCTGGTCACGACAATTGCATGGTACCAGGACCAGTCACAGCAGCCTTGTACCATGTGATAGCAGTGACCAATCACAGCATTGTTGTAAATATGTGCAGTGACTAATTATGATTGCAGTTATTACTATTAGAGCACCAATATAGCACAAAACTCCTTAAATCCAACCAAATTCTCCCGCAACAACTTTCATCCAGAGGTATGCATTTACTGGATCCCATAACCAATGAAAAAAAGTCCACTTTGCACTTGCAAATGGAACAATCACAAGCCTTTAAAGTACCTAAACCCCTTGTCATAGCAAACAGGCTCTTCACTCATCCAGCATGTATATCCAATCTACAGTATATTATGCATCCAGGCAACTTCCATGCATTCTATTCTGTATACTGACTTCTAGGCCTGTGCTTCCATACTAATGTGTCAGCAATCAAATTCTTTCTTGATATGCAGTTTCCTTTCCCCATAGCACGTAAAGACATCTGGTTGGTCAAACACTTTTGATCTTAACCTGAAAAGACCCTACTTGCATTTTACTGAAAACAACAATTAAGGCTACAGTGTTTACGACCCTTGTAACCCAGGACATTTTAAACAATTGAACATTTGACCAATTAACATTTCTTCCATTTAGTTAGTCCTTTTGAGCAGAATTAAGGCAGCCATTGATGGTTCGAATCTTGGCTGGTTCAGCAGGGATCGGTAAAGACTCAAACCATCTACCGTATATGCAGGCTGATTGTACCCAAGTCGATCCATTGATTTGACTTGGGTACAACCAGCATATCAAATTTTTACATGTAATTACTTCCAGTGGCTATAGCTGCTGGCAATGAGCACTGTGTTTTCCCTGCACCCCCAGTTGGGAGTGCTCCCTGTGGTCTATTTGCAGTAGTAAACAAGGTTTTAAGAAACAAAACTTTTGAACATTGTTAAATTGCTTATTTTGGTGATTATCACTGTAATAAGCAATCGGAGTGTGTTAAAATAAATATGCAGCTGTAGAGTTTGGGAAGTGTCTCCTGTGATTAGCGGTGTGCAGTGTCTGCTTCCTGGCAGGATCGGGAAGGTGGGGGTTTCGAACACGCCCAAGTCCATCTCTAGTGTTGAGGTATTGTCTGTGGTCTTCTTATATACTTACCTGACTTACCTTGGACCTGGAGTGCTTGATGTGAAGCCGGAGGTCTAAAGCAATATGGTGGAGGCAAAATATTTATATAAAGATTCAAACTCCTAGCGTCATATTGTTCTGGTGAGCGTATGGTGTGAAGGTGGCATGGGCATGTTTTGGAGCACTTTATCTGTTTTTGTTCATAGGTACGTGCACAATGAAGATATGATTCCAGTCATTACAGCAAGAGTGTGTGTGTGTTTGTGTTTTTTTTTCTTCACTTTCTCCTATCACCTTTCAGGACGGCACACCTGAGTGATGGGGGCTCCTCCCTACAGGAAACGCAATCAATTGACAGCTTGTTAGAAGTCCCCACCCTTCCCCTTGATCTCCAGTATTGATTGGGTTTCTCCCGAACACAGCATTATGTTTGGAAGTACTGAACTCCAAGCCTCACGCTAGTACACGGCCGCATCACAGGAAGTGGGTGGCGCCGCGGGAACATCACGACCCGGAAGTGCTAGAAACACTGGGAGAGCGGCATGGAGAAACGGAGCAAGGCGGTGGTCAGTGGTCAGCTTGGTGTACTAGCCCCTTGAGCAGTACCAGAACCCAGCCAACCTCCTCATGTAACAAGAGGAAGGGGAGGCAACTACAAATGTGGGCAGATCCAGTTCGGGGCCCGGTGAGTAGAAATCCCCCATGGAAGGGGAAGGGGGTGAGAGGTCCTGGCTTCTAGGGGTCTGTGAATTCCTGGGCCGGCCATAATGGGTCAGGCTTCACCAATCACCTTACCCCCCCCCCCCTCTCCAGTACAAGCCCACAGTTAGGGTAAAGATAGAACATGCATGTGATTTTACTCTGTCTCCTGTTTTACAGAATCCTCCAGTGGAACCCAGGAGGCCCCAGATAAACAGCCTCCTGCCGCAACAGGGCATAGCTCCTCAAACAAAATGTGGGTACTGTAAGGATAAACTCCCAAAGTCCTATTCAAAGCCCTTCTGCTATAATTGTATCAATAAACTGACCAAGCACCTGTCTTAGGAATCCAAATCTGATGACATCCTTCACTCCCTATCGGTGATTGGAAAAGCTGCCACTTACTTTGCAGATGCCGCGATTAAGTCTGCAAGAGCCTCAGCTAAAACGGCCGTATTAATCAACTCTGCTAGAAGAGCCAGGGCAACCACAGCAAAGAGCCAAAAAAGAGCCCAACAGACAGTAGGGCTATGGTAGGGGAAGGCAAAAGAACAATTTGTTTCCTCCCCCAAGGTCAACGCCAAGATCAGGGTGGGGGGACTGTCCCACTTTGTCCTTCAGTGTGAAAAGATATCAGACCGCACGTGCATCTGCCAGATCCTGCGAGAAGGCTATCATTTGGATTTTTCGGCAAAACCCCCCTCTATGATCTCCCTCACAAACCCCCCCCCCCCCCCCCCAAGGGATACCCTGAAAAGATCAGCCCTCCTGGAGGGTATCCAGGAATTGGTAGAACAGGTGGTGGTGGTACCAGTACCAAAAGAACAATACCAGGGATTCTACTCCCACGTATTCATTGTTCACTAGACGTCAGGAAAGTATCGGCTGATAGTAAACTTAAGAAACCTGAACAAGTACCTGGAATACAAAAAGTTTACTATGGAGGGTATCTACCACATGCGCAAAAACCTCATGAAGGAGGACTTCATGATGACACTGGATGCCTACCTGCATGTGCCAATTCTTGAGGTTCGCTGGAGCCGTCAGAGGGGAGATTTTTCACTGGCAGTTCAGAGCCCTCCCGTTCGGGTTAACAGCCAGCCCAAGGATTTTTACAAAAATCCTAGCAGAGGAAATAGCCTTTCTGCATCTCCAGGGTATATCTCTTATTCCATACCTGGACTATCTACTGATTTCGGGACCATCAGTCACCCAGGTCAGATCAGATACCAACAAGGTAATGTCGGTTCTGGAAAAACCTGGGTTGGATAATCGGCACAGAAAAATCATCCCTCGAACCAGAACAGGTCAAGACCTTTCTAGGCTAAATAGTGGACACCAGACTACAGAAGCTCTTCTTGCCAAAGGACAAGGTGGCAAAACTAGGTTCATCAGTGGGGGACTTGATAAAAACCCTGTCGCACTCCAGAAGGGAGGTGCTAAGAACTCAGGGTCTGCTGTCTGCAAGTATACCGGCCATAGTCTGGGCGCAACTTCACTCAAGAGTCCTTTACTACTTCTTCCTGGGACAGAAGGAAGGAGTCCCTGGATCAGGAGATATTGCTCACCCCTCAGGTTCTGTCCTTCCTAGTGTGGTACAGTAGTCAAAAATCTGAAGAGGGGGGCAGACCATGGTCGCAGTAGGATCCGGTAAAAGTTGATGCCAGTTCCTGGGGGTGGGGGGCCCATCTAGGAAAGGAGAAAGGTCAAGGGAACAGCTCGCTAGGTTTGGATGTTATCCAACTACGGGGAGCTCAAAGCAGTGGGGGAGGACCTGAAAGCCTTTCAAGAATGCATCCGACCTCCGCCACTGCCGTAGCCTACTTGAGTCATCGACTGTCCACATACAGGGGACAAGAAACACAGAGGCGGACTTCCTCAGCCGTCAGTGGATAAGGCAGGAGGAATGGGAACTGAACCCCGAGCTAATTCAAACCCTGGTGCATTGCTTTGGAAATCTGGAAATAGAGCTGTTTGCCAACCGGCAAAACAAGAAGATAGATTTATTTCTCAATTTCCCAAGAGGGAGTCAGAAGGCTTAGATGCCCTGCCTCAGACCTGGCAGTGCAGGTTGGCATACGCCTTCCCTCCCCTGATTTTGCGGGTCCTTCAGAAGCTCAGCCAGTCCCCAGGCAGCTCCTCCTGATTGCACCCTGGTGGCTAAGGAGAGTTTGGTTCACAAGCTTAAGATCCATGGCAGTGGCAGAGCCATGGAATCTCCTAAACAGGCCAGACCATCTCGGGCAGGGGCCAGTACTATACAGAAACAATCTCCTGCGCTTGGGGGCTTAATCTATAGGTAAGTGGTGCAGCCAACCCTCTGGATAAAACCATGCCTGCGGTCTTGCTGCCCTCCTCAGAACAATGGGTATCCTTTTAAAACTGAGATATAAAAAGAGAAAAGGAGGGCACACCGACCTTGTGCATTACCAATGGTAAGATTTATTATAAAACTGTAACAGCAGTGATCATACTCACAAAACGAGCGTGTATAAAAAAGCTTATCAGTCCGCCAGCAAATAAGGCTGCTTCTCTGGACAGCTGCATCCTGGACCCGATATTGGAGGGGTTCAATGGCATCACAAACGGTTAACGCGTTTCAAGGGAGTACCCTCTTCCTTGGAGCCAAAGCAGTAAATGACTTGCCTCCTCTGGTTAACCTCTATAAATATCCACATGCATACGACCAGGCCGACGCCCACCAGAACATGCCACATCCATCTGAGTAGACAGCATCCACCTAGTAAATGAATCCAAGACAAAGGCTTGTGTAACACACAATCTACTCCCACACCACCTGGGAAAAAATCTGCAGCGCGGCCACCTGGTCTAATCAGGATACAGTCCTAAAGCACTACTGCGTGGAAGTATTGTCACAGCAAGACTTGGCTTTCAGCCGGAAGGTCCTACAAGCTGTGGTCCCACCCTGAAGGTAGGCCTGTGTTTACTTGATTATCCTCTCGGGTGTGCCGTCCTGGAAGGTGATGGGAGAACATCTACGTTGGACTTGCTGGTAACGGTATTTCTACAAACCTTCCAGGACGGCAGGAAAAAATAAGCTATACATTAGGTGGTAAGTACCTATGTGGAGTGATTCTCCTTTGTGAACCGGTTCGGGATTATTTTATTACAAACTGGGGATCAAGGGGAAGGGTGGAGACTTATAACAAGCTGTCAATTGATTGTGTTTTCTGTAGGGAGGAGCCCTCATCTCAGGCGTGCCGTCCTGGAAGGTTCGTAGAAATGCCATTACCATTTTCTAAGCATTTTATAGTATAGTTTAATCTTTTGGACTATCTTATAACATGCAGTACTTAGGAGTCACATGGGCATTTTTGCAGTTGGTTTGAACTATCTGTTATGCTTGGAATACAAGCATTCTCCTGGAACGGATTATGCTCGTAAACCGAGGTTCCACTGTATGTGCCCAGCTCAAATTTCATGAATCGTGTATACATCCACTTTAAGCCTTTCTCGGTGCACATGCATTTTTCCAAAGAGCTGACACATTTTCAGTTTAAACACTAGGTGGCATCACAGCATTCACTTGCGAACCACAGCTAGCTGTTCTACCCATGTTATCTAAAACAAAAAAAGTAAGTATTCTTTCTTGACACAGGGCACATAGAGGTTTGTTTGCACAGTGAAGGGGTATTGGAGGATGGTACTTTTCTGGGTCAACACCTGATTTCTGAAGAACCAACTTTTTTTTGTTTTTTTTGTTTTGATGCTACACCTGTAAATTCATATGTACAAAGCAAACCCCTTTTTAATAACGAGGCTTCGAAAATGTTGTGACGGAGCCTAAAATCATTGTCCTATTTTTTAAGATTTTAAAGAAGTTTGATAATGTGGGGCATTTTTACTATGACAAAGCTTTAAGTGTAATTTTTTTTCCTTGTAGCCAATTACCTACAGGAGCTACTCTCGGATAGTTTGGGTCCATCCTACACTAACCTTTCTCGCATGGGTAATACATATTTGAACCAGCTTGTTGACAGTTGCCTGGCACTGGAGATAAAGGACTCTTCACTAACAAGGTATGACCGTGCCTCATCTGTGTTTTTGTTCAGTAAAAGTGTTGTAGTCCAAAAAAAATTCTGATGCTTCTTTGGTTCTCACACTTTGCTGCTGAAGTTCTACTTCAGCCTATTGTTGCTGACTTCCTATTGGATAGCAGCATGTGTCACCTAGCCGCCTTATTGGCAGCCTCGCTGTCATTAACCACTTCAGCCCCGAACCATTTTGCTGGCCAAAGACCAGAGCATTTTTTGCGATTCGGCACTGTCGCATTAACTGACAATTGCGCAGTCGTGCAACGTGGCTGCCAAACAAAACTGACGTCCTTTTTTTTTTTCCACAAATAGGGCTTTCTTTTGGTGGTAATTGATCACCTCTGCGGTTTTTATTTTTTGCGCTATAAACAAAAATAGAAACAAAGCATATAACGGCGCTTAAAGGAATCTAAAATTCCAAATGTGATATGTACTCATATCCTGCAAAACAACCACAATAAAATGAAACCTAGTTAATCCCCTCTCATGGAATTGGAAGAGGTGGAAAAACAAAAAGCAAAACCTCAGTTTAGGCTATATCAACAGCCGCAGTGTCCCCTTGGGTCAAAACCAGAGTTCACTTCCTCCTCTGTTATTAATGATAATAAAGTTCACCTGAAATTCATATAAAAAACACAGGCAGGTGAAAATCACTCACTGGGACAGTTTATCCATTCGTAAGGAACTAGTGACTGAGTGAGCAGACTTTATATTGTGTGTGTGTGTGTGTGTGTGTGTGTGTGTATATATATATATATATATATATATATATATATATATATATATATGTATGTATATGTATATATATATATATATATATATATATATATATATATATATATATATTAGCGCCCAGAAGCGATTCAGTTCGCATGCGCCGCGCTTTATAAGTTTTTCATTCATTTTTTCATTCATATATATATATATATATATATATATATATATATATATATTAAAAGGTTTTACACTATGTGGAGCTTATCCTTGTATACTTGCATGTCCGCACTCATCCATCCACTGGGACCGAGCCACAACATACCCAGAGAGGGACTGCCAGTGTCATCCAGAGAGGATTTATCAGGCAATATGTCTTTTGGTGTCCGGTGAGTACATTACCAAGGGGGATCATATGAGGAGTTGCAGTGATGGAGTCTTCATATCATCAGCTGGGATCAGTTTTCACCTGCCTGTGTTTTTTATATGAATTTCATGTAAACTTTTATTATCATTAATAACCGAGGAGGAAGTGAACTCTGGTTTTGTATTATATTGTGGTTGTTTTGCAGGATATAGGTACATATCACATTTGAAATTTTAGATTCCTTTAAGTGCTGTTAATGCTTTGTTTCTAATGAAGCATATGTTTTTTATTGTCATTTGATTTTTTATAACAGCTGCTATTTCTGCAAGTTTAAGATTTATTGTATACCATTGTGCGCTATAAAGAAAAACGAAAATTTAGAAAAAAAATAAAAAAGCAGTATTTTTTACTATAATAAATATCCGCCAAAAATATAAAAAAACATATATTTTTTTTGCTCAGTTTAGGCCGATATGTATTCTATATATTTTTGGTAAAAAAAATTGCAATAAGCGTTTATTGATTGGTGTGCGCTAGGGATGGTCCCGATACCGATACTAGTATCGGTATCGGGACCGATACCGAGCATTTCCCGAGTACTTGTACTCGGGGAAATGTTCCCGATGCTTCACCCGATACTTGGGGCGGGCAGGCAGGTGGAGTTGCAAATCTTCTCTCCCCATGGTCAGTGTTGTCTTCCCTGTCCGTGCCGTTCTCTCTCCTCCCCTTCCCCCGTCCGTCCATCCGTGCAGTTCTCCCCCCCCCCCCCCCCCCCGTCCGTCGTCCAGATCTCTCTCCGTCCGTCCGTGCAGTTTTTTCCTCCCCCCATCCGTGCCAGTTCTTTCCCCCCGTCCAGATCTCTCTCTGTGCAGTTCTTCCCCCCCCCCCCCCCCCCCCTCCAGATCTCTTTCCGTCCATCCGTGCAGTTCTTTCCCTCCCCCCATCCAGATCTCTCTCCGTGCAGTTCTTCCCCCCCCCCCCCCCTCCAGATCTCTCTCCGTGCAGTTCTTTCCCCCCCCCCATCCAGATCTCTCTCCGTGCAGTTCTTTCCCTCCCCCATCCAGATCTCTCTCCGTGCAGTTCTTTCCCCCCCCATCCAGATCTCTCTCCGTGCAGTTCTTTCCCCCCCCCCCATCCAGATCTCTCTCCGTGCAGTTCTTTCCTCACCCGCCGTCCAGATCTCTCTCCATCCGTGAAGTTCTTTCCTCCCCCCCCGTCCAGATCTCTCTCCATCCGTGCAGTTCTTTCCTCCCCTCCCCCCCCCCCCCCCCCCCCCCAGATCTCTCTCCATCCGTGCAGTACTCCCCCCCCCCCGTCCAGATCTCTCTCCATCCGTGCAGTTCTCCCCCCCCCCCTCCAGATCTCTCTCAGTCCGTGCCGTTCTCTCTGCATTCCCCCCCCCCCCGTCCGTGCCGCTCTCCCCCCTCAATCTGTCAGGGGGGAGAGCGGAGGTAGGAGCCCCTAAGCCCGGCTCCTACTTTTTCCGAATGGACAGAGTCAGTGATCACCGACTCTGTCCATTCATATAACTGAGCATCGTAACCTCCTGTGTTTACGATGCTTCAGTTTATGAATGGAGGAGCTTCCCTCCATTCATTTCAGCTGAGGCTGCTGAGAAAGGGACTGGGGAATCTGTTTCCCTAGTCATTTTCTCTGTCTTAAAGGGGAGATGCCAGAGGTCTGTTAAGACCCCTGATATCTCACCAAAGCCCCCCAACAGGGCTGATTAAAAAAAAAAAAAAAAATTGCAATAAATATTAAAAAATAAATAAAAATAAAATGTAAAAAAATAAATAAAAAAAAACACACTGACAATTCACCCCCCCCTAAAAAATAAAAATAAAAAAAAATCACTGTAAAAAAAAAAAAGTAAAAAAAAATACTGCCACTGTCACATGACATTAAAAAAAGTATCGGTATTCGGTATCGGCGAGTACTTGAAAAAAAGTATCGGTACTTGTACTCGGTCTCAAAAAAGTGGTATCGGGACAACCCTAGTGTGCGCAAAAGTTATAGTGTCTACAAAATTGGGGATAGTTTTATGTCTTTTTTTTTTTTTTTTTTTTTTTGCCTCTCCCTGTTCTGCAGCTCTGTGATCCGATCGCGGGACACCTCGGACATCTGTGGGCACGGAGTTTGCGGTTTGCGGCAGGGGCGCGCGTGCGCCCGCACGGCGGGAATTTCAAAGTGGTGTGTGTGTATATATATATATATATATGTGTGTGTGTGTGTGTGTGTGTGTATATATATATATACATACATACATACATACATACATACATACATACATACATACATACATACATTTATATGTGTCACTTTGCCCAGCCGTGCAATTCTGCCAACGTATATCTACAGGAGCCAGTCAGGAACCGTTTAATGCACCCCCTGGAGTACTTTACGCCGGTGATGTCACTGGTGGGTGGTGCAATCAGACAAATGCCTTGGTAATGGCCACCACTTATGACAGATATGTGTCCTAGCAGCTAAGAGCCGCTGACAGTTTTCTGCTGTGACCACTGCCACTTCTATTTCAGCTACATCCCGGCAGTGAATGACCTGAGTTTTAAGCTGGTGGCCATAGAGTCCAATAATCAAGAGTTGGATCTGGAGCTGATGAACTTGAGAAAAAAGTTAACAGATGCTCTTGTGTTGGAGAAATCCCTGGAACAGTAAGTAGTACCATGAATCCTCTGAGAATATCAGTCTGTTTATCCAAATGGACAGGTTTTTAATAGATGTCAGACATACAGTATTTTATCAGGGACTTGGGTGTTTCAACAGACATACTTTCAGACAAAAATGTAGTTTGTAGGACCATGCTGAGTTTGTTTACATAGTATTAAAATGAGTCTAAAGGCTTGTGTGTGGGTTTTTTTTTTTTTTTTTTTTATATCTTCATGCATTCTCTAAATTTTTAAGGTAAAAAAAACGTCCCCCCCCAATAAATACCTGAGCCTGATCTTTATCCAGCGCTGTACCTGAGAGCCGTGGCACTCTACTCGCAGAAAAGAGGCAGCTGCAGGAGCCAAATCCTGTGACAAGGGGGTGGGGCTGAGCCTTGCTGTCTGTGTCTATGCAGGCAGCGCGGCTCTTGAGAAGAGAAGAAGCCAGGAGAGCTGGCAGGGGGGCCTCAGAAGAGGAGGTTTGGGGCTGCTCTGAGCAAAACTATTGCACAGAGCTAGTAAGTATAACATATTAGAATTTTGTTTTTAATAAAAAATCTTTTACAGTCCCTTTAAACCTAACTACGGCAAGAAATATGTTGGCACAAGACAGCCTGTGTAATGCCTCAGCCTACTTGGTTTTTCACAATGGTAGGGGCCAGCACAGAGGCAGGTAAAGACAAAGAGGTGCAGGCGCTAGAAAGGAGTAGATGGGTGATATTTAGGAAGGTTAGAGCGGAGTAAAGTACCAGGGAGGCTGATCCTGGGCTGGAACATCCCAATAAGTGCGCTCCATTGAGTGACATTGGTGACACTGGTCAGGGACCAGCATTGCTGGAGCTGAGGGACTCCCCTAGCTGCCAGGGAAAGAACTCCTGAGTGTGTGTGTGTGTAGGGGGGGGGAGTAAAGGAAAGACAGCTTCTGGTGGTAGGGGACTTAACTCTTAGAGGGCAATCTGTGACAAAGACCTGAAGCGCCAAACTGTATGCTGTCTACAGAGTGCTCGGGTTTGGCACATTACGGATCTGGTGGACAGATTACTGGGAGGGACTGGGGAAGACCCGGCTGGAATGATGCACGTTGGCACCAATGACAGTCAGAGGCAGATGGAGTGTCCTAAAGAAAAATTTTAGGGACTTGGGAGCTAAATTGAGGAAAATGACCTCCCAAGGTACTATTATTGGAAATGCTACTGGTACCTCGAGCAACCTCATAAAGGCAGAGGGAGATTCGGGAAGTAAACAAGTGGCTGAGGAGCTGGTGTAGTAACGAGGGGTTTGGGTTCCTGGAGAACTGGGCTTGTCGGTCACCAGTTCTATAGAAGTGTTGGACTGCACCTAAATGAGGAGGGTGCAGATCTACTGGGAGTGAAAAATGGCCGAAAAGTTAGAGGGGCTTTTAAACTAGGAGACGGGGGGGGGGGAGTCCAGAGGTAGAGATAGTCAGCAATTCCTATTTGCAATCTCGGAACACCCAATAAGAGGATAGTATGCGACCGGTCTAAACTACATGGCATGTTCACAAATGCCAGGAGCCTGGCGAACAAGATGGGAGAACTAGAGATACTGTTGTACAAGGAGGATTTTGATTTTGTGGAAATTTCAGAGACTTGGTTCAACAGCTCTCATGATTGGCTGGCAACCATTCAAGGGTATTCCCTTTATCACAGGGATAGAGAGGGTAAAAAAGGGAGAGGGGTATGCCTGTAGATCAAGAATAATGTACAATTGAATGTGAGAGGACATCACTAAAGGAAGTTAGGGAGGAGGTGGAATCCTTATGGGTAGAGCTCCAAAGGGATGAAGCTAAGGGGAAAAATAATACAGTGGAACCTCGGATTACGGCATAATCCATTCCAGGAGAATGCTCGTAATCCAAAGTACTTGCATATCAAAGCGAGTTTCCCCATTGAAATCAATGGAAAGGAAAATAATTAGTTCCGCATTGACTTCATAGCATGTAATACTGCATGCGGCCAGAGGTGGGAGGGGGTGCCGGAGAGCCTCGGAAACAGCCGGAAAGGCCAGAGGACAGCTCGGCTGACCTTGGCAAACCTCAGGCTCGGGAACGGAGTATTTCTGTGTCTTTCTGAGCATTTCACCATTCACCTCAGGCCAAATGTGGTACTGCATACCGCTTTGGCCTGAATCCTGCTCGTTTTGCGAGACAACACTCGCAAATCGAGTTCCACTGTACTGGGAATATGCTATAGGCCCCCTAATCTGAGGGAGGAAGGAGAGACGGACCTCCTATCACAATTTGGATTAGCAGCAAGGATGGGAGGTGTCATCATAATGCGGAATTATATTATCCAAGCATAGACTGGGAGGAAGGAACCGCACATTCATCTAAGGCTCGCCAGTTCCTAAATGTCTTGCAGGACAATTTTATGAGACGCACCAACTAGAAACAAAGCGTTAGTAGACCTACTGATTACCAACAATACAGACCTGATCACGGATGTGGAAATACGGGGCAATTTTGCAAACGGCGATCACAGGTCAATTACCTTCAGTATACTGTATTGGCGTATAACACTCACTTTTTTACCATGAAAATAGAGGGTAAACTGTGCCTGCATGTTATACGCAGGGGGCTGTGGAAATTTTTTTTAACTGAAACTTCCCACTTAAAGTTAGGCTGCTTGTTAAATGCTTGTTCGTGTTATACGCCGATAAATATGGTAACTCGCACAAACAGGAAACCTAAGGGGAATACAAGACATTGATTTTTTTAAAAGAGTAAACTTCCCCAAACTAATAAACCTTGCTAGAAAGATATAAATTGGACAAAATCTTAGGAACAAAGAACATCGAGGAGAGATGGGCTTGCTTTAAGAGCATATTAAATGAGGGCATTATCCAGTGCATCCCATTGGGAAATTTTAAAATCGAACAAAAATCCTGGATGGCTTAACTTCAATGTAAAATGCATATAAAAGCAAAGGAAGAAGGCCTTCAAAAAATACAAGGCTGAGGGATCATCATCCCCATTCAGACTTTACAAAATAATGCTAAAAGAAATGTAAGGGTGCAATTAGGGCGTCTAAGATAGAATACAAAAGACACATAGCGGAGGAGAGTAAAACAAAATGCTAATAAATTCTTTAAAGCGGTTGTAAACCTAAAATTGCAACTTTCTATTTCTACAGGCATTCTAATAGCCCCAATTCGTCTCTGTCTTTTTTTTTTTCCCTACCTGCTTCCTTCTCCTGATATCGCCGATATCCCGAATGTGACGTCACTCCGCGCATGCTCCGTTCGTTCGTTAATCCGGCCAGCGAGACCCGCGCGGTCACCTAGCTCTGTTTATGTCGGGGCTGCGTCATTTCCTGCTGTTGACGTCAGCCCCGACATCGCGCGATGTTTTTCATTATTTCCTCCCTCCCCCTCCCCAAGAGGCTCATGCTTGTTTACCTTCATACCTTGTGACTCCTACGTCACAGGGTTTGAAGGAGGAAGAAGGCGCGCAAGACACAGCTTCTCTTCGTTTCCATAGTAACCGGAAACGAAGAAGAGGCTTGAATATTTTCCGTAGTGCGGACGCGCGGGATTACCGCAAGCGTCATCAAGTGTGGGCGGAAGTTTTTACAGCAAGCAGATGCTGAAGACCCTAAAGAAGAATGGCGCTGGCATAGGACCAGGAAGCCCAGGGACAAAGGTACCGATTACACCGCAAATATAACAATTGAATTGATTGTATAACGATCGTTGGATGCAGCGGGAAACTGTCTTTAGGAAAATGCTAATGATTAAATAAGTAGATGGGGGTTTACAACCGCTTTAAGTATATAAATAGTCAAAAGGAGGACAGACATATTGGCCCCCATAAAGAACGAGGAAGGAAATCTGGTTACAAAGGATGGGGCGAAGGTATTGTACTTATTATTTTCTTCACAAGGGAGTCGGGGGGGGGGGGGGGGGGGAGATCACAGGAAGCGCCCTCATGGCTAACAGGACAGAATTGGAAATGGACTTTGAAAACTTAACATTGAGTAAGTCACCGGGACCAGTAATTGCCAGACCATTGTTCCTAATTTTTTACTCCCTGGAATGGTACCAGCTGATTGGAGAAAAGCCAATGTAGCTCCGATATTTAAAAGGCCAAACTACATCCCTGGGAATTAGACCAGTTGGCCTAACATCAATAGTATTTGAAGCGGAAGTTTGGGACGTTGAGTGAGGCTGTAGACATGGTATAGGTTAATTGACAGAGGTACATGTTTATTAATCATTAAAAAATGCATGGCACATCTCAAAAACAGAAATCGCATGAAAGAAACAACATTCTAATAAATGTCATTGCATGATACTCACACACACTTCAATTATGTGTGTATGCAGTATAGGCAACAAGGTACAACAGTATATAACCAGGTGCCACATAGTGGTCTGTGTTGATAGATGGATACATTCATATGAGTTTACATATGTACAGATATCACATAGCAGCAGTAGTGAAAGGAAATAAAATTATTAAAACCAATTGGATTGGAAAAAGATGTTGACAAGATAGATGTACGGTGAGGGCATATATCTGCATCCCTATTGCCCGACACTTTTTGTATATAAAACGCTCATCAGGGGCGGATGCTCAGAATATCTACAAGATATATGATAAGGTATGATTACTTAAACTAGTTAAGGTGAGCCCTCTTGCCCCATCTTTGATCATTAAGGGCCAGATTCACAAAAGAGATACGACGGCGTATCTCCTGATACGCCGTCGTATCTCTGTGATCTGCCCATCCTAACTAATGCAGCTGATTCATAGAATCAGTTACGCATAGATAGCCCTAAGATCCGACAGGTGTAATTGACTTACACCGTCGGATCTTAGGATGCAATTCTAGGCCGGCCGCTAGGTGGCGATTCCATTGCGGTCGGCGTAGAATATGCAAATGACTAGTTACGGCGATCCACGAAGATACGCACGTTCGTCGCAGTCTCTTACGTCGTCGCTAGTCGGTTTTTCCCGTCGCAAACTTTGGCCTGCTTTTTCATGGCTTATCTTTAGAACAGCCATGTTAAAGTATGGCCGTCGTTCCCGCATCGAATATCAAATTTTTTTTTTGCGTAAGACGTCCGGGAATACGAAACGACGTAACGCACGTCGCCGTTCAAAAAAAATTTCGGGGCGCCGTAATTTCGCGCAAAGAACGTCGGGAAATTTCCTAACGGAGCATGCGCAGAACGTTTGGCGCGGGAACGCGCCTAATTTAAATGCGTGCCCACCCCCATTTGAAATTAGGCGGGCTTGCGCCGAGCGGATTTACGTTACACCACCGCAAGTTTACAGGTAAGAGCTTTGTGAATCAGGCACTTACGCTGTAAACCTGCAGTGGTGTAACGTAAATGGGATACGTTACGCCGCCGCGGCGTAACGTAATTCTACCTGAATCTGGCCCTAAGTATTACATGGAATCTAGGCAATAAGGTGTGGTAAGTATGGAGCCATGGCCAAAAGATTGGTCTGCCACGGGAGCTGAGGTGATGTAAAACTGCACACCGGCAGGGCACACTACAGAGCCAACATCAATAGTATGCAAGCTATTGGAGGGGGATGGTAAGGGACTATATACAAGATTTTAGTAATGGAAAATGGTATCATTAGCAGTAATTGGCATTGATTCATAAAGAATAGTTCTTGCCAAACCAATCTATTAACCTTCTGTGAGGTGAGCTGCCATCTAGATAAAGGAAGGCCTGTAGTTGTGGTGTATCTGGATTTTGCTAAAGCATTTGACACAGTTCCCCATAAACGTTTACTGTACAAAGTAAGTTCCATTGGCATGGACCATAGGGTGAGTACATTGATTGAAAACTGGCTATAAGGGCAAGTTCAGAGGGCAGTGATAAATGGGGGAGTACTCGGAATGGTCAGGGGTGGAAAGTGGGGGGTCCCCCAGGGTTCTGTGCAGGGACCAGAGCACTTTTTGCGATTCGGCACTGTGTTGCTTTAACTGACAATTGCGCGGTCGTGCGATGTGGCTCCCATACAAAATTGGCGTCCTTTTTTTCCCCACAAATAGAGCTTTCTTTTGGTGGTAATTTGATCACCCTCTGCGGTTTTTTATTTTTTGCGCTATAAACAAAAATATAGCGACAATTTTGAAAAAAAATATTTTTTGCTGTAATAAATATCCCCCAAAAATATATATAAAAAAAAAATGTTTCCTCAGTTTAGGCCGATACGTATTCTTCTACATATTTTTCGTAAAAAAAAAATCGCAATAATCGTTTATTGGTTTGCGCAAAAGTTATAGCGTTTACAAATAGGGGGTATTTTTATGTCATTTTTATTATTTATTTTTTTTTTACTAGTAATGGCGGCGATCAGCGATTATTATCGGTACTGCGACATAATGGCGGACACTTCGGACACTTTTGACACGTTTTTGGGACCATTGGCATTTTTATAGCGATCAGTGCTATAAAAATGCATTGGATTACTATAAAAATGCCACTGGCAGTGAAGGGGTTAACACTAGGGGGCGGGGAAGGGGTTAAGTATGTTTCCTAGGTGTGTTCTAACTGTAGGGGGGGGTGGCCTCACTAGGGGAAATGATACATTGTATGAACAGAAGATCAGCATTTCCCCCCCCCCCCCCCCCCCCCCCCCCCCTGACAGGACCAGGAGCTGTGTGTTTACACACACAGCTCCCGGTCCCCGCTCTGTAACGAGCGATCGCGTGTGCCCAGCGCATGGGAGTCGGGGGTGTGCGCATGGCGCGTGCTCCAGCGGCGCGCGCGCCCCTAGTGGCCTGCGAGAGAGCCAACGTAGAGCTATGGGCTCTCGTGCAGGGGAGCCGACCTGCCGCCGTAAAACGACGGCGGCAGGTCGTCAAGTAGTTAATTTGTTCCTAAATAACCTGGACAATACGAAGCTAAGCAGGGAATAACTTCCAGGATGTGGAAACCTTGCAAGAAGATCTGAACAAATTAATTGGATGGGCAACTACATGGCAAAATTTTTTTTAAATGATGCATTTGGGTGGCAAAAATATGAATGCAATCTACTCACTGGGGGAATCAAGGATGGAAAAGGACCTAGGAGTCCTAGTAGACGATGGGCTCAGCACATGCAATGCCAAGCTGCTGCTAACCAAGCAAACAGAATATTGGCATGCATTAAAAAGAGGATCAACTCCAGAGATGAAATACTCCCACTACAAGACTCTGGTCTGGCCTTACCTGGAGTATGTTGTCCAGTTCTGGGCACCAGTCCTCAGGAAGGATGTACTGGAAATGGAGTGAGTACAGAGAAGGGCAACAAAGCTAATAAAGGGTCTGGAGGATATTCGTTATGAGGAAAGGTTGCGAGCCCAGAACTTATTCAGTCTGAAGAAGAGACACTTGAGAGGGGATATGATTTTAATTTACAAATACCATACTGGTGACCCCACAATTGGGGTGAAACTTTTCAGTGGAAGAGAGTTTAATAAGACACGCTTAGTTTAGAAGAAAAGAGGTTAAACCTTAGACTGCATAGAATGTTCTTTACTGTAAGAGTGGCAAGGATGTGGAATTCCCTTCCACAGGCGGTGGTCTCAGCGAGAGTGCTCGATGGTTTAAAAAAACTATTAGATAAGCACCTGAATGGCCACAACATACAGGGATATACAAGGTAATACTGACATAAAATCACACACGTTGGACAGGATGGACTTGTGTCTTTTTTCAACCTCACCTACTATGTAACTATGTATTGAAGTAATAAATATAATGGTTACAATGAGTTTTTTTTTTTTTTTTTTTATGGATACAGTTTAACATTTTTGTTGCCAAAGCTCATTTTTGCTTGGATGCCCAGGCCAATCTAGCAACATAGCATGCATCGTTAATTAATCCATTGACCGTATCTCTCAGGCTAATTTGCCCACTTTTTTATTTTCTTACTGTTTTAAAGAAAATTGTAACCATTTATTGATGCACTGTATTAATAACACAAGTTCACAATCCCAGCTTGATATTCTGAGGCTGACCTTTTTATCTTTTTCCCATCTTTGAGTCTCTAACCTGGAACAAGTCATGTTTAGGTATATTGAGTTAGCAGTTCCCTAAGTAATAAGGAAAAGAAGAGGATGATGACGTCTTGATCATTTAAAGCAGACCAAAAGCAAAATGTTTCTTTGAGGTCCACTGGTTGTTGGTCCAGTTCATATTCCCGAAAGCGCAAGTTGCTTTGCTAAAATTGCAGGATCCATTGTGATGCCGTCAGCAGTTGTCTGTGGCAGCGCCCACATTTTTCTTCTGAAGGAGAAAAAAGTGGAAGTGTAGAACATATGGCACTTATTTTAAACTTGGATCAAATGGCAATGACTATTGTTTCTGACCCAAAGGGATCTCCGGAAAGCAGAAGAGCAGTCTAGTGTGGAAAAAGCCAAAGTGGAGGTCCGAGCACAAAATATGAAGACGCTAAAAGATAAATCGGAGGAGTATAAATACAAGATCCAGACTGCACAGGTGCGTGATTGTAGATCCTAATATTTTCATAGGTTTGGCAGGAAAGTGAGTTGTGCTAACACTACTGATTTGCCAGCATTGCCATAAGCACGATTGCTTGGTAGAGCATTCACATTTAAAGGGTAACCCAACTTTTATGGGAAATAGTATAGCAAATAAAAATATAGAGGGGGCATATATAATTGTAATTTTTTAATGTTAAATATTGCCTTTCCTTTTCAATCTGCAGCCTCTGTAATTTCCTGTAAAATTCAATGTAGCATCCTGGAGGCCCTCTGCAGACAGTTGGTTTACAGAACTTTTCCAGAAATATCATTCTCTGCTTGTGTGATTGGTTTATTTTCTCAGAGAGCAAGTCAGATTTTACGGCATCTTCTGCAACAAAAATGTTACTTTGCGATCCCTTCAAAGGGTCAAAGCGTAATTTCAGTTAAAAACAGAAGCTCCGCTGTTTCTTTTCAAAGCGCCTGAAAGAACGCCCCAGTGTGAAAGGGGTCTTAGCTGAGCTTTACCATCGTTTTTCAGGCGCTGGCAGTGTGAAAGAGCTCCTGAAAGCACTCGGGCTTTCACATTGGGATTGCAGATGAGGCTTCTTTCAGGCGCATTTTTTAACACCAGAGCCCCTGAAAAATGCCCCAGTGTGAAAGGGGTCTAAATAAGAACCATTAATTCTGAACTGACCTTGTGTCATTTACCACTGACCCCCTGATCTCAGCATCAGTTACTACAGATTTCAGGAGTAAATGAGGTCAGTGATAAGTGACCCTCTGTCTCACAGTACAATCAAATGGCCACTGCACAGCTTACAGCTGTTTTGCTTTTCGCAGGACTCTTCACAAAACTTGGGGTATTGCAGCTCTGCCTCTCCTCCTCTTCCATGGTCCAGTAAATGACAGCCCTGTTACAGGAGCACCCTACTCCCACATCAGCTTCTAGCACATGTCCTTTTTCCAAGCATAAACAAATTGCAATCTTTACTGTGCTTCAGCTGCCTGTGACTAGCGCAGCTGCAGCAGAGAAGGGGGAACTGAGTGGCATTTCTCCACAATTGTGCAGTGAGAGCACAGTGGACCCCACCTTCTTTGCAATGTGTGCACTGCACTCATGAAGGATACACACTGCATATCATACCCTGACCATTTTGAATGTTTTAGTTGGAGTGCTAAAACATTCAAGCATTAAAATGAAAAGTGCTGAGAAAAAAATTAAGTATCCGCTTATTTTATGAATTTCCAATTGGGGTTGCTAGCCTGCCTTAGCTCTAGGTAACGTTTTTCCTTGTCTCTCTCTTTCTCTTGTTTAATTGTTCTACCCTTTTAATGCAGGACGAGCTGTCGGGCGGCAGGGATGGAGGATTCTCTGACTCATCGCTCTTTGGTGTCCCTCTCTGAGGTTTGTAGGTGAACGGTCTTTCTTGCAAAGCATTATGTTGGACAATCAGTAGATGACATGCAAGTATAATTAAAACTGCAGATAAACACTCTGAGGTTGCATTACTAAGGCCCTTTCTAGACGTCCGCTCCGCCTGTCCGTTATTACAAGTCCGTTAACGGACTTGTAATACATCCCTATGGGACTCGCGTCCGTTAGCGGATGGAGCATCCGCTAACGTCGCGTCCGTCGGGATCTGGTTTTCGGACGGAAAGAAAACCCTATTTTTCTTCCGTCCGGCGGAACGGAACGGATGCAGACGGACAGACGGTCCGTCTGCATCCGGTTCCCCATAGGGCAGAGCGGAGCTGAGAAAGGCGGTCCCTGCACTGTGTGCGGGGACCGCCCTATCTGCCGACAGCTCAGCGGGGATCCCCGCTGAGCCGACGGAGACACACGGAGCGGACCCAGAAACGGTCCGCTCCGTGTGAAAGAGCCCTAAAACTGGAGAGTGCAAAATTTGGTGCAGCTGTGCATGGTAGCCAATCGGCTTCTAACTTCAGCTTGTTCAATTAAGATTTGACAAAAAAAAATCTGGAAGCTGATTGGTTTCTATGCAGAACTGCTCCAATTTGTGCACGCTCCAGTTTTAGTAAATCAACACTTTATCTCTACACAAAACCTTACTTTAAATTTTGAAATTGTGCGAAGTACAGTATTATAAATGAGCAGCTGGCACATCAACCGATACAAGTTGTGAATACAAAACATAAAAACGGTGCAGCATTAAATATATAAACATGAAAAACCTAGATCAAATATGTGAAAACCGAAAGACTGCAATGTCCAATCACTAAAATCTGTCATGGTTCAAGCGGTTACTGCTTATATAAAAATGTATTTAAAAAAATTTGCACATCAGTCCTCAGAATGACATATAATAATTGTATTAATAGTATATCCTATCCCCAGAATGACATAGGAATTGGTGTACAGTACACCATACATCAACAGACCCAGGCTACTTTTTACACTGATGGTCTGCGGTCTACCCACACTGTGGGTGCAGAGCAGTGCACTTGTGGCTTTCCTGTAGGTTATCTGTACTTTATCATAGACTTCTATTATATCCTGCAGGTGTGGTGCACTTTCTGAAAGTGCACCAAACCCACAGGTTTAACCAGAAGTCTATGGCTCAGTGCAGGTAAGCCGCAGGTGCACTGCGCTACACCTGCGCATCAGTTTGAAAGCAGCCCAGTAACCACTGCTGAACAGATATGTCCATATATACTCTGTGATTTTAGTAATAAATTGGCTGTCCCAGGCAGAGTGCATTTAGTATCACTCCGCCTATGACAAGAGCCGGTGCTATACAGGAAGCTGTGGCTTATGTGGCCTGCACCACAGCTGCTTGCTTTCTCTAACGGCTGGCTTCATTCACCATACTGATGCTCTGGCATGGTGGGTAGGCAAACCTGAAATTTGGGCTTGCCAACCCGCCTTTCCAGAGCAGGAGGTCGCGGGTCACATCGGAGGGCTCCACGGGCCACATGTGGCCCCCAGGCCACTGGTTGGGCAACCCTGCTTTAAGCTGTCGTTGATGTTAAAGGGGGCGATACAGGGTATTAGGAACTGGGGTATGTAAACTTTTGATCAGAGTCATTTGGGTAGTTGGTTTTGAAATGATTTTTTATGATTTTAAAAGTGTAAACACGGTTGGTTGATAATAAATGGCTTCAGCCAAACCCTAACCATGAGTGAAAGAGAAGTTTTTGTGTTATTTTATATTCTCTGAAAAATGGCCAAGAAATCATAAATTCTGCCAGGGTATGTAAACTTATGAGCACAACTGTATATTCTCCTTGTGATACAATAGGAAAAAAAAAGCACAAACCATATCTGCTAGGCGTTGTAAAACTTCCTAACCCCAGAAAGGATAAGGGCAAAATGCAGAGATGTAAAGGGGAGAGTCAGCAGCTTTTCCATGCCTGCCGGTCCATGGGAGGATATCCCTCCGGTAAAGTAGTATTTACAGTGCCTTGCAAAAGTATTCACACCCCCCTTGGCCATTTTTCGTGTTTTGTTGTCCCACAACCTGGAATTGACATGGATTGTTTGAGGATTTTGCATAATTTAATTTACAGAAACATGCAAACAACAATAGGACAAAATAACAAAAAAAGTCGATTGTCATAACTATTCACCCCCCTAAAGTCAATACTTTGTAGAGCCACCTTTTACAGCTATCACAGCTCCAAGTCGCTTTGGATAAGTCTGTGCTTGCCACATCTTACCACTGGATTTGCTCCTTGCAAAAACTGTTCAGCTCCTTTTAATATGAAAGTTTTCGCTTGTGAACAGCAATCTTTAAGTCGGACCACAGATTTTCCTATTGAATTGAGATCTGGGCTTTGACTAGGCCATTCCAACACATTTACATTGTTCCCTTAAAGATTCCCAGGAATCTGGGAGGTGGAAGGAAGCTCTGCAATCTCACGTTTGTTCATGATCTCTTATAACTTGGAGATCTGGACGACCTAATTTTCACCAAAGCAGTATCTACCGAGAGGAGCCATAACAGCATCTAGAGAGGACTGATTAGGCTACTATTGATCTGATGCCTGAGAAGATTACTATAGGGGAGAGTATAAGCTGTCACATGACATTTTTCCTCGTTGCAAGGCCAGTCATATTTTATATGATAGAGCAGGGGTGTCCAAACTTTTTTTTCAAAGAGGGCCACATTTGATGAAGAGAACATGCTCGAGGGCCGACCATTTTGCCTGACATTCTCTGAACCATTAAAATTTGATCTAAGTGTGTTTGCCCGAGCACTAATACACTGCACAACGAGAATTCTCTTGCCTTTGTAGCTGTGTGTGGTGAAGAGATGAGCTCAGGCGTGTTATTTGGATATACTGTATATATCTTTTGTGGCCCCAACGAATCCCTGAGTGCTGCTCAGGACTAAGGTTGAGCTTGGGCATGTTATTTGGATATACCGTATTTATCAGCGTATAACACGTACAGGCTTACCATTGCCATGAATTCAGCCTCACCATTGCCATGAATTCAGCCTCACCATTGCCATGAATGCAGCCTTACCATTGCAATCAATGCAGCCTCACATGTGCCATGAATGCAGCCTTACCATTGCTATAATTGCAGCCTGATCGATGCCCATCTGCAGCCTCGGAGGGGACCGGGAGGGACAAGTGCCGTCAGATTACAAACAGGAGAATTTCTTGTTTACTCGTGGCCTCTTAAATACAAAGTCCCGCCTCCTATGATAAACAGAACAGTCATCCAATAGCATCCCAGGAAACGGGACTTCCTATTACAGATGCTGCCGAGTAAACAGGAGATTCTCTTTATGTAATCTGGCGGCGCACGTCCTGTCCCCTCCGAGGCAGCACCGATAAATACGGTATATATATTTTGTGGCCCCCAGGGCACAGGGCACATGTGAGGCTGCAATGGCTATATATATATATATATATATATATATATATATATATATATATATATATATATATATATATATCCAAATTCCCAGGGGGGGCCATATTAAATCACCAGGGGGGGCAGCAATTGGCCCCCGGGGCCGGACTTTGGACATTCCTGTGATAGAGATATACATACATTTGTGCTCATAAGTTTACATACCCTGGCAAAAATTTATGATTTCTTGCTATTTTTCAGAGACTATAAATAATATGGAAAATGGAAAAAACTGTGCTAAAAAACGTAATAGCTGCAAAACCAAGTCACAGCTATTCAATTGGGACTGCAATTATCATGTAAACAAGAGTACAAGAGAAAAACTTGAAAGAAGAATAAATCGCGTTGACCCCCTAACCATTTGGTGTGATATAATGAAAAAATTAGCAAAATAAATTACCAATCAAAACAAATACCCAAAACAGGCTAGTGATAAATACAGTAAATAACACCAACTCAAATCAATAATACAAAGTGAGTTAATTATCTAAATTCAAACGTGAATAATCCCGTGAGGAATAGACAGGTTGTTAATAATATCAAATTGATAATGAACCAATATATATATATATATATATATATATATATATATATATATATATATATATATATATATATATATATATATATATATATATCTATATCTCAAAACAATAATGATACAAAACTCCCTGAAAAATAACGTCCATAAATAATTACTATTCATGAACCCCAAATAATGAACACCAGTGCTCAGTGCAAAAAGTCCATATGTTGGTAAATATCGTGTCCAAAAAACGTGTTTTAATGCTCCACCAATCAGCAGAAATTACTTCTTACCAGCTTGCTATGATCCCCCATCACAGAGGATCAATATGTGCATGTAATCAAGAGGCTCACTACAGAAAACCAGCCAACACAAATCCGATTCTTAAGCAGTAATTCCAATCCAATAGCGGACATGAACCATCGGCAGATGTACCCGATATATGAAAAATAATAGATGCTCCACACATACACCTGTCCTACTGGGGAATCGTATGGAGCTCGAGGTGACGTCAGTACGCCGCTCTGCCCTCCTGGACTCCTGACGGACCCTTGCATCTTTCATCCAGTGCTGTACTGACGTTTTTGGATTCTGAGTCATGGGGAAAGCAAAAGACTTGTCAAAGGATCTGCGGGAAAAGGTAGCTGAACTGTATAAAACAGGAAAGGAATATAAGAAGATATCAAAGGAATTGAGAATGCCAATCGGCAGTTCTCAAACTCTAATTAAGAAGTGGAAAATTGGGGGTTCTGTTGAAACCAAACCACAGTCAGGTAGACCAACAAAAATTTCAGCCACAGCTGCCAGGAAAATAGTTTGGGATGCAAAGAAAAACCCACAAATAACTTTAGGGGAAATACAGGACTCTGAAAAGATGTGCTGCATGGTCGAGACGCCAGAAGAAAGCCATTACTACGCAAATGCCACAAAGTATCCCGCTTACGATACACCAAACGGCACAAAGACAAGCCTCAAACCTTCTGGCCCCAAGCTATCTCCGCTCTCATTTTAAATAAACAAGCTAGTGTCAGATCACTCAGATCTACCGGCAGAGATCTCCTCTACATCTCGGTGCCCAAGAAGATCCGGCGTGGTGGTCGGGCCTTCTCCCACCAGGGTGCTGTATTGTGGAATAGCCTCCCTGTCGAACTCCAGGATGCCCCTACTATCCCCGTCTTCCGTGGGTTACTGAGGACTTGGCTTTTCACGCAAGCCTTTCCTGCCTCTCTTCCACCCTTTCTGCCGCTCTGTGCTGCTTTTGGTTCCTGGATCCTCTTTTCCCAGGAACTCTGCTATGCATGTCAGGACCCTTCGGAGAAGGACCGCACTATATTAAGATACCACTTAACTCAACTCTTTTGAGTGATGAGACCAAAATTTTACTTTTTGGCCACAACCATAACACTTCATTTGCAGAGGAGTCAGCAAGGCCTATGATGAAAGGTAACACCATTCCTACTGTGAAAACAGGAGGTGGATCACTGATGTTTTGGGATGTTGAGCTACAAAGGCTCAGGGAAATCTGGTCATAAAATTGTTGGCGAGATGAATGCAGTATGTTATCAAAAAATACTGGAGAAACATTTGCATTCATCAGCCAGGAAGCTGCGCATGGGACATACTTGGACATTCCAACATACAATGATCCAAAACACAAGGCCAAGTCAATCTGTCATTGGCTACAGTAGAATAAAGTGAAGTTCGGGAGTGACCATCAGTCTCCTTACCTCAATATCATTGAGCCACTCTGGGAGATCTCAAATGTGCAGTTCATGCAAGACAGCCCAAGAATTTCAGAACTGGAGGCTTTTTTGCCAAGAGGAATGGGCAGCTTTACCATCGGAGAAGATAAAGAGCCTCATCCACAAATGCCACAAGACTTTAAGCCAGGGGTGCCCAACCTTTGAAGAGCAAGGGCCATTTAAGCGACATGGTAACCAGTCGTGGGCCACAATGAGCAGAGTGGGCAAATGATGGTTTCACGTCCACTCTGCAAACTCTATGGGCCCTCTGATCCAATCAAATGGAAAGGATTCTTTTTTATTTTTTTTTTAATTTTTTTTTGCAGATCGAATTGGAGGTAGGTGGGTGTAAACACACAAGTCTGTTACATCTGCAGCTCCATTGAGTGAATGGAGGGTCCGATTTGGGGTCAACAGATCATATTAAATGGGCCTAAGGCTACTTTTTACACTGATGGTCTGCGGTCTACCCACACTGTGGGTGCAGAGCATGCACTTTGGCTTTCCTGTAGGTTATCTGTACTTTATCATAGACTCTATATATCCTGCAGGTGTGGTGCACTTTCTGAAAGTGCACCAAACCCACAGGTTTAAAACCAGAGTCTATGGCTCAGTGCAGGTAAGCCGCAGGTGCACTGCGCTACAACCTGCGGATCAGTTTGAAAGCAGCCCAGTAACCACTGCTGAACAGATATGTCCATAGATACACGGTGATTTTAGTAATAACCTGGCTGTCCCAGGCAGATTGCATTTAGTATCACACTCCGCCTATGACAAGAGCCGGTGCTATACAGAAGCTGTGGCTTATGTGGCTCTGCACCACAGCTGCTTGCTTTCTCTACGGCTGGCTTCATTCACCATACTGATGCTCTGGCATGGTGGTAGGCAACCTGAAATTTGGGCTTGCCAACCCGCCTTTCCAGAGCAAGGAGGTCGCGGGTCACATCGGAGGGCTCCACGGGCCACATGTGGCCCCCAGGCCACTGGTTGGGCAAACCCTGCTTTAAGCTGTCGTTGATGTAAAGGGGGCGATACAGGGTATTAGGAACTGGGGTATGTAAACTTTTGATCAAGTCCATTTGGGTAGTTGGTTTTGAAATGATTTTTTATGATTTTTAAAAGTGTAAACACAGTTGGTTTGATAATTGGTCATGGTCTTACCTCTCTCCTGTCTCCTTCGTTTGACATGTGCTGGCGGCCATCTTGGTTTCTAGGTCTCTTGTAGCCTCCCACCCTGCGGCTCCTCCTTCCACTGGGAGGAGCTGGATTGCCTGGCTCACATATATAGGAGGTCTGGTGACTTCAGTTCCTTGCTTGGTCCTCCTGTGTGCACATGCTTCTAGACTGCTGCTGCTTCTGGTTCTGATCCTGGCTTCGTCTGACTTCCCTGCTGGTTCCTGATCCTGGCTTCGTCTGACTTCCCTGCTGGTTTCCTGATCCTGGCTTCGTCTGACTACCCTTCTGGTTCCTGACCTCTGGTTCACCATCCGTTGGACTTTGCTTTACAGCTTGAGTTTCAATAAAGCCTTCTTATTTTCACTTATCTCTTGTTGTACGTCTGGTTCATGGTTCCGTAACAGTAGGACCAAGCCATGAATTTTGACGGTACAGAGCCATCCTCGCTACCCACGCTGGTTGCCAGACTTGATCAGCTGGAGTCCCTGTTGGGTCAGTTCGCCGTGGCGTTGCAAACCCTGCTTGAACGCACGGCTCATGTCGCTCCCGTTGCCGATGGGTCGGTTGTCGCTCCTGGGCCCGCTCCTACTGCCGCTCCGGTGTTGCGCCAGAGTCTAAACCCCGACACCTGATGTTTGCGCCTGCGGTGTTTCGGGGTATGTCCGGTTCTGGCCTCCTTCCACAACGATTTGGGGGAGAGCCAACTCAGTGCCGAGGTTTCCTTAACCAAGTGGGCATTTAATTCGAGTTGCTGCCACATGCCTTTCCCACTGAGAGATCAAAGGTGGGCTTCTTGATCTCGCTGCTCTCGGACAAGGCCTTGGCCTGGGCCAGCCCTTTATGGGAGAACAACAATCCGGTGGTTGCCGAGTTTTCCCGGTTTTGTTGCTTCTCTTCGAAGGTATTCGATGTGCCGGCTCGCGCCGCCCTGCTGCGAAGCTCATTATGTCCGTCAGACAGGGTTCACGATCCGTAGCCGAATACGCCATTGAGTTTCGTACCCTGGCAGCAGAGGTAGGTTGGAATAATGATGGCTCTGGTCGCTGCTTTCTCTCATGTCTCTCGGGATGCCTTGAAGGATGAGGTTGCAGCTAAGGACCTACCAGTGGAGCTCGAGGCTCTATTTCTTTCCTGATTTTGATTGACACCAGACTCAGGGAGAGACCTTCCTTTAAGGAGCGCCTGCGGAGGCCTCCTAACAGTTTGGTGCCTACTTTGCTGTCCCACCCGTGCCTCCCCTCTCCTCCCACGCCTCCTGGTGTTGACTTGTCTGGGGGTGAACCCATGCAGCTGGGGTTTGCTCGCCTGTCCGAGGGGGAGAGGGTACTCCGGAGACGCGAGGGCCGATGCATGTACTGTGGTCTCGTGGGCATTTTCGGTTGGGCATGTCCCCGAACCGTCCGGGAAACGCTCGCAGACCTGAGATCCTGTCGGGGGCAGAATCTTGGGTGGAGTCTCCTCGTCCCCGTTTCCCGTGTTGATAAACCACTGATCACTGTTGTCCTCTCCTGGGTCGGGGGCTCGGTGACGACCCAGGCGTTGGTGGACTCTGGTGCTGGTGTTTTTTCATTGATAGTGAGTTCTGCCGCCATTTCCATTCCTCTACAGGCTCGAGGTTCCCCGCTGGCTCTAGAGGCGATAGACGGCAGACCCCTCCAGCCGTCACACGTTACTCATGAGACCCTTCCAGTGGGGATAGCCATTGTTGTCGCTCACAGAGAGTCGGTTCTGCTTCCAAGTTATTTCGTCTCCACACTACTCGGTGGTCTTGGGTACCCCTGGCTCCAGAAGCATAATCCGACTTTTCGACTGGAGATCGGCCGAGATCCTCTCATGGTCACCAAGTGTGGGGCTAAGTGCATCCATGGGCCTGTCAAGTTGCTGTGTACTTCCTCGGACTCTCTGTTGCCTCCTGAATACGAGGATACCGGGATGTATTCGATAAGGTACGCGCAGTTGCCCTACCTCCGCACCGCCCTATGATTGTGCCATAGAGGTTACAACCTGGTGCCGTTCCTCCTCGCGGCAAGGGTCTATCCACTGTCGGTTGCGGAGAATGAGGCCATGGAGGAGTACGTGAGGAGGCGCTGTCCCGTGGTCACATTCGCAAATCCTCGTCCCCGGCAGGGGCTTGGATTTTTCTTTGTGAAAAAGAAGGGCGGTGAGTTGAGGCCTTGCATCGATTACAGGGGTCTCAATCGCATCACGATAAGAACGCTTACCCCGATACCCTTGATTTCTGAGCTGTTTCGATCGCCTGAAAGAGGGGCCACGGTCTTTACCAAACTCGACCTGAGGGCGGCATATAACCTGGTAAGGATCAGAGGCGGGCGATGAGTGGAAGACCGCGTTTAACACAGGACCGGTCATTATGAATCCTTGGTTATGCCCTTTGGGTTTGCAATGCGCCCGGCAGTCTTTCAGGAATTCATCAACGATGTTTTCCGTGACCTGTTGCAGCAGTGTGTGGTGGTCTATTTGGATGACATCTTGGTATATTCTGAATCCATGGAGGCCCACATTCTGGATGTCAAACGAGTGTTGCAACGGTTACGAGAGAACAAGCTGTTCGGTAAGCTTGAGAAATTGCGAATTTCACCGATCCCAGGTAACCTTCCTAGGTTACATCATTCTGCTGAGGGGGTTCTCCATGGATCCTGAGAAGGTCTCGGCTGTCTTACAGTGGCCCCAGCCCAGTGGTCTTTCGTTCCCTTGCAGCGCTTTTTGGGCTTCGCCAATCATTATCGGAGTTCATCAGGGACTTCTCCATGCTGGCCAAGCCTCTCACGGATCTGACCAGGAAGGGCAGTAATTCCCAGGTCTGGCCGCTCGAGGCCATCCGGGCTTTTGAGGCCCTAAAACTCCGCCTTTGTGTCAGCTCCGATTCTGTCTCATTCCCAACCCTGGGTTGGGCCCTTTGTCCTCGAGGTGGACGCGTCCGAGACCGGGAGTAGGCGCCCTTCTGTCTCAGCGTAGGACACCAGAGGGTCCGCTGCTTCCTTGTGGGTTTTACTCCCGAAACTGTCACCCGCGGAGTGCAACTATCAGATTGGTGACAGGGAGTTATTGGCCATAGTGCAGGCTCTCAAAGAGTGGAGGCACTTGCTCGAGGGCTCGGTGGTTCCGGTTCTCATCCTGACGGACCACAAGAATCTGACCTACCTTTCTGAGGCCAAGAGATTGACACCACGTCAGGCCAGATGGGCTCTGTTCTTGTCACGTTTTAATTACGTGGTCTCCTACCTACCTGGTTCCAAGAACATCAGGGCGGATGCCTGATCACGGCAGTACTCCGAGCTGTCCAGGGAGGAATCTATACCGACTTCGGTCATACCTCCGAATCAGATCCTGGCCGCCATTCGCACCAGCCTGACCTCTCCCCTTGGTGAGCAGATTTTGGCAGCTCAGTCTGGTGCTTCCCTCTGGGACACCCAACGGCAGATGTTTTGTGCCTGAGGAGTTTGCGCACTTCGGTTGTTGCGAACCTACCATAACTCAAAGACCGCGGGGCATCCTGGTAAGAATCAGCTGTCCTGGGCTGTTTCACGTCTGTTCTGGTGGCCTTCCCTACGTTCCGACATCGCCGCATATGTACGGCATGCTCCGTTTGTGCCCAAAGTAAGTCCCCTCGCACCTTCCGTTGGCCTGCTGCAACCCATAGTCACCGGGGAGCGCCCATGGTCACACCTGGGGATGGATTTCATTGTGGACCTCCCTGCATCCCGAGGCCATACGGTCATTCTCATGATTGTGGATCGGTTTTCCAAAATGTGCCACTGTGTTCCTCTCAAGAAGTTACCCTCTGCACAAGAGTTGGCCACGATTTTTGCCCGGGAGGTCTTCCGGTTGCACGGTTTGCCCAAGGAGATAGTGTCGGATCGGGGGAGTCAGTTTGTGTCCAGGTTCTGGCGCGCCTTTTGCTCCCAGTTGGGGATTCATCTCTCCTTCTCCTCGGCCTACCACCCTCAGTCCAATGGGGCCGCAGAACGATCCAATCAGGCCTTGGAGCAATTCCTTCGTTGCTATGTCTCCGATCACCAGGACAATTGGGTTGACCTCCTGCCTTGGGCTGAGTTTGCCAGGAACACGGCTGTGAACTCTTCCTCTGGGACGTCTCCCTTCATGGCCAATTATTGGTTCCAACCTGCCGTGTTACCGGAGGCATTCTCTCCCCAGGATATTCCGGCTGTGGAGGATCACCTTTCTGCTCTACGTGCTTCTTGGTACAGATCCAGAGGTCCCTTGAGGTCTCTGCGCAGCGCCAGAAACTCCAGGCTGATCGCAGACGGGCGCCTGCTCCTTCCTACCAGGTCGGAGACCGTGTATGGGTTGTCCACTTCGCAACCTCAACCTTCGAGTGCCCACTCCCAAGCTGGCCCCTCGCTTTGTTGTCCCTTCCGAGTGCTTCGCAGGTAAACCCGTAGCCTATGCCCTTGCGCTTCCTCCTGGCATGCGGATCTCCAACGTGTTTTCATGTCTCCCTGTTGAAGCCACTGGTGTGCAATCGCTTCACTTCCTCGGTTTCCTCGGCCTCGTCCGGTCCAAGTGGGCAATCACGAGGAGTATGAGGTGAGCAATATCCTGGACTCACGCCTGGTCCGCGGTCGGGTGCAGTTTTTGGTCCACTGGCGTGGTTATGGCCCTGAGGAGCGTTCCTGGGTTCCCTCCGCAGATGTCCATGCTCCTGCCTTGCTCCGAGCCTTCCACGCACGCTTCCCTCAGAAACCGTTTTTTGCACCGCGGAGGAGGGGCCCTTGAGGGGGAGGTACTGTCATGGTCTTACCTCTCTCCTGTCTCCTTCGTTTGACATGTGCTGGCGGCCATCTTGGTTTCTAGGTCTCTTGTAGCCTCCCACCCTGCGGCTCCTCCTTCCCACTGGGAGGAGCTGGATGCCTGGCTCACATATATAGGAGGTCTGTGACTTCAGTTCCTTGCTTGGTCCTCCTGTGTGCACATGCTTCTAGACTGCTGCTGCTTCTGGTTCTGATCCTGGCTTCGTCTGACTTCCCTGCTGGTTCCTGATCCTGGCTTCGTCTGACTTCCCTGCTGGTTCCTGATCCTGGCTTCGTCTGACTACCCTTCTGGTTCCTGACCTCTGGTTTCACCATCCGTTGGACTTTTGCTTTACAGCTTGATTTTCAATAAAGCCTTCTTATTTTCACTTATCTCTTGTTGTACGTCTGGTTCATGGTTCCGTAACAATAATAAATGGCTTCAGCCAAACCCTAACCATGAGTGAAAGAAGTTTTTGTGTTATTTTATATTCTCTGAAAAATGGCCAAGAAATCATAAATTCTGCCAGGGTATGTAAACTTATGAGCACAACTGTATATTCTCCTTGTGATACAATAGGAAAAAAAAAAAGCACAAACCATATCTGCTAGCGTTGTAAAACTTCTAACCCCAGAAAGGATAAGGGCAAAATGCAGAGATGTAAAGGGGAGAGTCGGCAGCTTTCCATGCCTGCCGGTCCATGGGAGGATATCCCTCCGGTAAGTAGTATTTACAGTGCCTTGCAAAAGTATTCAACCCCCCTTGCCATTTTTCGTGTTTTGTTGTCTCTCAACCTGGAATTGACATGGATTGTTTGAGGATTTGCATAATTTAATTTACAGAACATGCAAACAACAAATAGGACAAAATAACAAAAAAAGTCGATGTGCATAACTATTCACCCCCCTAAAGTCAATACTTTGTAGAGCCACCTTTTACAGCTATCACAGCTCCAAGTCGCTTTGGATAAGTCTGTGCTTGCCACATCTTACCACTGGGATTTGCTCCTTGCAAAACTGTTCCAGCTCCTTTTAATATGGATAGTTTTCGCTTGTGAACAGCAATCTTTAAGTCGGACCACAGATTTTCTATTGAATTGAGATCTGGGCTTTGACTAGGCCATTCCAACACATTTACATGTTTCCCCTTAAAGATTCCCAGGAATCTGGGAGGTGGAAGGAAGCTCTGCAATCTCACGTTTGTTCATGATCTCTTATAACTTGGAGATCTGGACGACCTAATTTTCACCAAAGCAGTATCTACCGAGAGGAGCCATAACAGCATCTAGAGAGGACTGATTAGGCTACTATTGATCTGATGCCTGAGAAGATTACTATAGGGGAGAGTATAAGCTGTAACAGTGACGGAACAGAGGTTATCCACTTATCCATTATCTGTTGGGATCAGGCACACCGGTCTGATGATTACATGAACCGTGTGTGTGACTTTCTGACTGCGAGTGAGAATAAAAATGGGACTCTTTATCATCTGATAGCTGTTGCACCTTTAGCGTGAGAAACCCAGTGGTCCGAAAGCATCTGAAGTGGTTTTCTTTCAATATGAGGTAGGTCTAGTAAAGATGAAACCATGTTCCAGTCCAACAAAGCAAAGTGGTACACTGCTCAAGGTATTCACCCTTTAAAGTTCCACCTCAACTGCACAAGCAAGGGGTGCTATCCCTGCATGTAGCAGAAAGTCTGGAGTAAATAAAAGATGTCTGGATGGACGCACTCCCATTAATATCCTTCCTTGGTTTTTTTTTTTTCCTTGTTTTTTTTGTTTGAATACAAAAAAGCATTAAAAAAACAGTTCATACAGCAAGTGAGAGAATAAGATGCAGCAGGCAATACAGCCAACATGTTTCACACCATTCTTGGTGCTTAATCATTGAGTCTCAGCTTTGATTAAGAACAAGAATGATGTGAAACGCATTACCTGTATTTGTGTTTTTTTTTTGTTTTTTTTTGGATCCAAACGATGGTGATTTTATTAGCGTGCTGCCAATCCAGACATCTCTTCTTTACTCCAAAGATGAAATGCATGTTTCCCACTTTTTCTTGGTAAATAGACACATGAATATAGTCAATGGTACATTTAACAGACCTAAAGAGAGCAAATGGGATACATTTTTAATTGTTTTGGTGTATGTGTGTGTGTGTGTGTGTGTGTGTGTATGTATGTGTGTATGTATATATATATATATATATATAATAAATTTGTGTGTGTGTGTATATGTATATATTATAGGCTGTACTTCTGTGGATCATAGGAGTGCAGTTCTGCACTTTTGTGACCTGTTTTCAGTAAATCTGAAAACAAAAATCTGCAGAAAATCGAATGGTGTGTGTGTGTATAG
This sequence comes from Rana temporaria, assembly GCF_905171775.1. Lineage (NCBI taxonomy): Eukaryota > Metazoa > Chordata > Amphibia > Anura > Ranidae > Rana > Rana temporaria. The sequence goes on along the minus strand of NC_053491.1, from coordinate 284,476,612 downwards.
GGTCTTGGAGCCGGCGGGTCACAGATGCAGCATCGGACTGGCAGCATCGGCTCAGGTAAGTACTGAGGGGGGCTGCTGCATAGAGGAGGCTTTACATTGTGATGCATAGAATGCATTAAAATAAATCTTCTGCCTTTACAGCCACTTTAAGAAAACCTTTATTAACCTATGTTCCAATTGTGACTGTGCTTTCCAACAAAGCTACTTGCCTGACTTATTGCAGAGTAGTGGCTTCAATGGTTTGTGTGGCATTCTGAATGAAGTAGCTTTTCCTGCTGAGTGCTGCTTCTAGTTGGTGAAATAAAGCATTAAAGCTGGTATTGAGGTCAGCAATGGCTGGCTGTTTTTCTCAATGCAGTAGTACTTTAAAACATTAGAACACCATAGTCCAATGTTCTCTATGTATTTAAAGAGAGATGGTCTCCTTGCCCATGCAGGGCAAAATAATACTGTCCCTGGAAAGGGCATCCTGACCCTTATCGCTCTTTACACAGCTCCTTACTCTTATACAACTGGCAAGAATACCTGACACATCTGGGTATGGTGCAACATGTGACCTGCACCTCTGTGATGGTTCCCTGGCCTAGCAGGCAATTGCTAAGCGCAAGCACTGTAACATGGGAGGGGGGGATTGATGTGTCAGTCCCCCTGGATCTCCAACACAGCAGATCCCAGGCCTATTGAAGATGCAAACGGCAACTAAATATTCTTACCTCTCCCACTATGTACAGGTGCATCTCAAAAAAATAAGATAATCAAAAGGTTAATTTATTTCAGGATTTAAATTAAAGTGAAACTCATATTATGTAGATTCATTAAACACAGAGTGATTTATTTAAATTTTGATGATTATGGCTTGCAGCTAGTGAAAACCCAAACTTCAGTATCTCAGAAAATTGGAATATTGGGTAAGACCAATGAAGGATTTTAATACAGAAATGTTGGCTAACTAAAAAGTATGTGTATGTACAGTATAGTATGCACTCAATACTTGGTTGGGGCTCCTTTTGCATGCATTTCTGCATCAATGCAGCATAGCAAGGAAGCGATTGGCCTGTGGCACTGCTGTGATGTGTTCTAGAAAGCCAGGTTGCTTTAAAGGCGGCCTTCAGCTTGTCTGCCTTGTTGAGTCTGGTATGTCCTTCCTCTTGACAATACCCCAGATTCTCTATGGCAGGAATCTCAAACTATGGCCCTCAGCTGTCGCAGAACTACACATCCCATGAGGCATTGTAAAACTCTGACATTCAGACATGACTAGGCATGATGGAAATTGTAATTCCTGAACAACTTGGAGGGCCATTATCTGGAGACCCCTGCTCTATGGGGTTTAGGTCAGGCGAGTTTGCTGGCCAATCAAGCACAGTGATACATGATCAATAAACCAGGTTTTGGTGCGTTTGGCAGTGTGGGCAGGTGCCATATCTTGGTGAAATTGTTTTAAATCGGCATCTCTATAAAGCTGGTCAGCAGAGGGAAGCATGAAGTGCTCTAGAATTTTCTAGTAGAAGGCTGCGCTGATTTTGGACTTGATAAAACACAGTGGACTAACGCCAGCAGATGACACGGCTCCCCAAATCATCAATGACTGGAAACTTCACACTGGACCTCATGCGACTTGGATTCTGTCTCTGGTTCAGCAGTGGCTTGACACACGGAATGCGACAGTTGCAGCCCATGTCCTGGATGGATGTGTGGTGGCCCTTGAAGCACTCACACCAGACTTCTTGTGCATCTCCCCCCAAATTCTTGAATGGCCTTTGCTTCACAATCCTCTCAAGGCTGTGGTTATCCCTGTTGCTTGTGCACCTTTTTCTACCACACTTTTTCCTTCCACTCAACTCTCTTAATATGCTTGCGAACGGCCAGCTTCTTTAGCAATGACCTTTTGTGACTTGCCCTCCTTGTGGAAGGTGTCAATGACTCTTCCGGACAACTGTCAAGTCAGTTGTCTTCCCCATTATTGTGTAACCTACTGAACCGGACAGACCATTTAAAGGCTCAGGAAACCTTTTGCATTAATTGGGTGATAAGCATGTGACACCTTGGGGTTGTTTACGAAAGGCAAATCCATTTTGCAGTACAAGTGCACAGTCGCCGTAGATCTGAGGGAGACATGCAAGGAAAAAAAAAAAACAGCATTTTTGCTTGCACATGATTGGATGAACCCCTATGAGTCTACAGTATTGAACTTTTTCACAATTTTAGATGCACCTGTATATTGAAAAAATCACTGTCACCAGAGACACAGAGAGAGGCTACATTGTCATTATCGGTTCAATATATCAGTGTGTTTTTGCTGATTTTGTAATGTTTAATCTTTAATGTTTTGCAGATGCTGGCAGAGCTTAAAACACAATCCACAGCTACAAAGGAAAAGCTTAAATCTTACCTAGACTTGGCTCCAGTAAGTTTTGATTTACTTTATATTTTAAGGTATATAGAATTCAAGGCAAAGCTTTGGCACTTTCTAATGGTCATTGAAACAGCCTATTATATGGGGCAATAGGAATGTGTGTAGGTGGGGGGGGGTATAGGAACAGCAACACCTGACCTTACCCAAAAGCCTTTTAGAAAGGCCTGGAAACTGGCAATAACAGCTGGGTATTTAACTGCCCTCCTGGCCGAGGGTGCATGTTCCTGTAATCCTGGCTCCGGGACCATGTTGGTCTGGGGTTGTGATTTTCTGAGTAGGCCCAGTAGGCAGATTGGGTCTACGCATTGGAAGGTGATCCTTTGCTGTCCATCCTGAGGGAGGAAGCCGCTTGAAAAAGGACCTATCTTGGAGAGGACTGAGCACGAGGGTGGTGTCTCAAGAGAGGCCTTGAACTTCATCGAAGGATGCACCATTTACTGAAAGGCTTCATGGTGATCGCCTGTCAGTTTCAAGTTCTACAAGAAGTTACTCTGGAGAGATCCGGGTGCTGAATCCTGTACTGTGAGGATTCTGGACCGAAAAGTGTCTCCATCTGTGGCAGAGACTGTACCATTTTCCGTGTGTCATCCCGGCTGCTAGGCTAGTGAGAGAAACCTATCCAGGTGTGCAAAACCCACTCTGGCTAGAGTGGCGACGAAAGTTGTCACTGGAAGCAGGAGTGTTTCCGGATTGAAACTACGCACCTGAACCTATTTACCTGTTACCCTTCCACCTCTTCACTCACTTATTTTATTCTTTCACCAAGTTCAGCAAATAAATCTTAGAAAAAGAAGTGCAAAGTGTGGACATTGAACTTTTTCAGCTCTCATCTAGTACCCTGGACAGCTAAGAAATAGAGGTAACATGCCGCCCGAAAATATCTAGCAGCTCCTTCGGGGGTAGTGCTACATTTATTAGAGCAAAAAGTTAAAAATATTGAATTTTTTCAAAATTTTAGTTTATAGTGCAAAAATAAAAACCACAGAGGTGATCAAATACCACCAAAAGAAAGCTCTATTTGTAGGGGAAAAAGGATGTCAATTTTGTTTGGGATACAAGTTGCACGACCGCGCAAATGTCAGTTAAAGCGACGCAGTGCTGAATCGCAAAAAGTGCCCTGGTCTTTGGCCAGCGACATGGTCTGTGGCTTAAGTGGTTAAGGAACATAACTACTTTTTATTTTTAATTTAACATCTTTCTGCCAGTAAGACTCCGTTCGGGTATTGGTGTCCTTGCACGTGATATTGATGTATGAATGCCAGATCTTCCTGGCAGAAAGTTCCTACTCAAAAAAGGCGTATGCGACATTTACACACCTGTGTGTAGGCCCATTGAAACGATCGGCCTGCATTCAGATCATTAAAAATAAAAAATTCCTGATCGGCACAAGTGGTGGTGTTTTTGGAGTCTATGCAAGAGCCCTAAACATCAGTAAATAAATTTTGCCGTGTTCAAGAGGCCTTAGGATTATTTACTGAAAATGCAAATTTCCCCTAAAGTGATACTAAAGTCTAGTTTTTTTTTTTTTTTTTTTGTTTTTAAATAAGCATGTTATACTTGCCTTCTCTGGTCCCTCTTTGGCACTCCTGGCACCGCTTTCTGTTGAGTGCCCCCACAGCAAGCAGTTTGCTATGGGGGCACCTGAGCCTAGTCACAGCTCTTTGTGTCCATTCAGATACAGAGCAGCAGCCCAGCCCACCCAAAGCTCCACCCACCCAGTGGGAGCCAATGGCACGTCCCTGCTGTCTCAGCCAATAAGGACAGAGAGTCCTGGACAGCCGAGTCTCTTGTGTAACATGGATCGAGAGGGGGCTCGGGTGAGTATGAGGGGGGCTGCTAAACACAGAAGGCTTTTTATCTTAATGAAGACTATGCATTGCTAATTAAACTCTGATGCTAATTTGGCTACTAAAAATAAATGGTTACCTGGAAAGAAGACTTTAAATACTAAAGCTGGCCATATACCGTTGGGTTCTATACTAAACAGTGTGGATGGATGAATCTCCCGGCCTAGGCTATTGCATTTTGACAGCTGTCAGAAAACCCAGTGGTGGCAGCTGCTGTTTTTGCAAAAATATTCCAGCAGGCACCTTCAAATCATTCAAACAGAACGGGGCTGACATTGCCATGTACTGAGTACATTTTGGCTGAATTGTCAGGATGTTACCACCTCCTGTTTCCCGCTAAGAGAAACTCTCACTAGTTGAAATCTGTTTGCGATTGTGGAGGAGTTGCTCTACTGTGTCCCCTTACCCGCAAGCTGAATACAATGATCCCTATAGCTGGTGGCACTGATCGTTCAGGGACAAAACACGACAGGCTGGTTGTACACAAGTCGATTTGATAAAACAAGCTAGTTCATACATGGTTTGAAATTCAGCTGGTCCCTGCTGAATCGGACAGATTTTAATCCATGTATGGACAGATTTACAGGTGAAACTTTATTTTAAATGTAGCGCTGACATTCTTGTATATTGATGTGTGTTTGCATACTTTAATACAACGTCTATGGACATTGCTATGTTTAAATATTTGGAGCCATCTAGTGACCAAATACTGGTAATGCAGAGAGATGTTTTGTTTAGTATTTTGGTTGCCTTGGAGACGAGGGGAGACAGGAGTGTAAACAAAAGCCTTCTGGAGGCTGATGCCGAGCTGCTGGGGAGCGAAGGCTGAGCTTGGAGAGCTAGAGGACAGTGGCCGGATTGCAGAGACCGAGAGACACTCATCCGAGCATCGGAGAACCGGATCCATCCAGCGGAGCTGAACAGAGCTGACGGAGAAGCAAGTTGCAGTCACAGGACCCTGAACAAAAGTTACTACCCGGAGCTCCGATCCAGTGGGTGAGCGGGTCACGACCCACAGTTTGCTAAGTTTACACGCAGTTAGACTCCTATACAGGCCTCACTGGGATTTATAGTTCCACAGAGGAGCAGAGGAACTGAAACTGAGAAGGCTTGAGGCCTATCTAATTTGACTTTTCAAGCGATTTTAAAATAGTTGTTGCAGTTACACCAGGAGCATTTTCACTTCAATTTGACTCATCAAAACTGTGGATTACAAATCACTTTAGCTAGCGAAGAAAAGAAGATCCAAGACCAAGTACTTTAAGTGAGATCTCACGCATAGCTAATAAAGTAGGGGGAGCTCCCAGGTATAAAATGTTTATGTATACTGTTTTCAAATGGCTTATGTTTAAATCAATTTTGCTGTTGTCTTACGTTGGGATGACAGCACAATTACTGTAATCACTTCTTTGCATATTTCACAGTAAAATATATCTCTGGTTAAGTATCCAGTTGTTGTGGCGTACTGTTTTTCTCACTCCAAGTGCAGTCAGTGGATCCTGGGGTTATAATACAGGTATTATGTATTGTCTTACATTGTATCGCATTGCATCACAGCTGTGCCAAGGGGATTGAGCCAAGTTAGTGGGGTTTATTGGTAGAGTGCAGGCCCAAATTAAACCAGCAGCTCCTTCGGGGGGTCAGTGCTACATAAATATTCGCTGCAAAGTCTTTCATTTTTGCATTCCAGTGCATAAAATATAATGGTGACAGGTTCTCTCTCATTGACCCACTGTGGCCTTTTATCTTCTAGAATCCATCTCTGGTAAAAGTGAAGATTGAAGAGGCAAAGAGGGAACTGGTAAGGTGCTCATTGGCCCAGTAGCTTGCACATTATGGGGTAGATTCACGTACCTTTAGGCGGGCGTAGCGTATCTCCTATACGCTACGCCGCCGTAACTTTGAGAGGCGAGTTTGGTATTTTCAAAGATTTTCCCGCCAAAGTTACGGCGGCGTAGCGTATTGGGGCCAGCGTAAGCCCGCCTAATTCAAATGTTGAAGCTGTGGGCATGTTTTATGTATATTAACTGTGACCCCACGTAAATGCTGTTCGATCGAACGGCGCATGCGCCGTCCGTGGACGTATCCCAGTGCGCATGCTCCAAATGATATTGGCAAATCGTCATGCTTTCGACGTGAGCGTAAATTACGGCCAGCCCCATTCACGGACGAGTTACGCAAACAACGTAAAATTTGAAAAATTTGACGCGGTTCCGACGCCCATACTTGACATTGGCTGCGCCATGTTTTTGGTGGTTTATCTTTATGCCTGAAAACCCCTTACGTAAACTGCATATCTTTACTGCGACGGCCGGGCGTACGTTCGTGAATAGACGTATCTAGCTGATTTACATATTCTAGGCGTAAATCGGCGTACACGTCCCTAGCGGCCAGCGTAAATATGCAGGTAAGATACGACAGCGTAGGAGACTTACGCCGGTCGTATCTTAGCAATATTTAAGCGTATCTCAGTTTGAGAATACGCTTAAATATACGACGGCGGGGATTCGGACTTAGGACGGCGTATCTACTGATACGCCCTTCGTAAGTCTTTATGAATCTACCCCTGTAAGTCTATAAAATAATAGTAAAACTTTGGATGGGGAACCTATTTTGCTGATGGGAGCTTCAGCCTGGAATTATTTACATCATTATCTTCCTATAGCAGCTGCTTCTGTCCACCAGATGTCTTCACCCCCTAGTGCAGCAATCTTGGGATCTCTGGTGTGTCAGTAGCTACAGAAAAATGTGACGTGTTCCACACCACCCCCCCCCCCCCCCCTATATTTGTCTAAAATTGCAACTGCACTAATTAAGCACTTCCCATTTGGCTGCTAAATATTAAAGCGGGTTGAGTGGCTATCTATATTACTGTTTACATTTGTCTTCCTGTAGAAAGCAACAGAAGCAGAACTCAACATGAAAGTAGACATGATGGAGTTTGTGCTGCCGGAGCAGAAGCGACGAATCAATTAAATTGTGATTTCTGAAACCCCAGCACCAGTGAGAACTTCCTTCTACAGATATTGGACATCCTGGAGCTGTCTGCTACATAGGCTGTGCACATACTTGGATGAAGTGTATATAAACTGCACATATCTGTGCTGAAGGTGGTCTCCCTGTTCATAGGACTGTATGTGACCTGTTTAGGAAGCATTTAAGTGTGTCTTAACTACAGGAGAGTTTACTGCTAGATCGATTTATTTCAAGTGCACCAGTCACTTTACAGCATTGGAGGTGTGTTGAGGAAGGCAAGTACTGTGCTTGTTTTTTTTCCCTAAAAATAGAACTTCCCGGTATGCAGTAAAGCTAATTTTGTATTTTATCATTAATGTTGACCTGCAATCCATAAATTGAAGAGTTGCAATGTTATAGGGGACATCTAGAAATGTTTATTGCACCTAAGCAGTAACTCCCCCCCCCTTTTTTTTTTTTGTCTGGAATGTCTTCTGGAAAAGTGCATGTTCTGGTAAGTGCCTATGGAACCTCTGCACCTACAACCTTATAACTGTATATCTGCACTGTGAGATCTAAGGGGGTACCTGACTCTCCGTCTTAGGAGATTTAGTAATGTCACTACTGTGCTGCTCACTTCCTTGCTGGTAACTCGGCTGTGAGGAAGAAAATCTCTGCCTCTAGCAAGATGCCTGTCTCCACACAGATACATACAGAACAAGGCATTATATGTCAGTAATGGGGGGGGGGACCAGCTACAAGCAGACCACAGGCAACACTAGTGCCTAGTTCTTTGCTTTTTGCCTGCCTTCTTTGGGTGGAGCTTCCACAGATTAGGTCCACTGTTAATGGTAAAGTGTTTGTAACCCTAAAAAAAAATCAAAACAAATCCTGTTCCTTCAAAGCATGTTGTACAGAGCAGTGCTTTGGCCTTCTGTATCACATGAAATACCTGGCTGATCCTGCCCGGTTCTACCCTCTCCCCTGTAAACTGACCACGGTTTATCATGGCTGCTAAACACTTTTTAGAAGGGTTACAAACCCTTTAAGATTAAATACCTATGTTGTTTTACAGAGGGGGATTGCTTGAATGCTGCTAGAGCCTGTAATTCTACCATGAGAGAGGTGCATAGCTTGGTCGTTAGAGACCCCTGTTGCATAAGTAAGCAATTTTTGCAAAGTATGTACCTATAAAGAAGATAAAAACATAAACTATTTACCAGTCTATGCGCTGGTCAGGAAAAACTCCCAAGTCCAGCTGCTAATCCTGATTAAAAAATGAAGAAACATGTCTTCTGTCACTAAGGACACTGCAGCTGTTAATCCACTGGGTGGTGGAATGGGATCTATGCAAAGAAAGGAAAAGAGTGCATGGTCGCCCTAGTGTGATACTGTTAAATAAATGATAAAAACATAGATTGCACTCACATTTTCTGATACAAATGGAGGCATGTAGTACATAAGTTCTCCTCTCCCAGACGACCACTGCAGACGGTGACAAGTGGGCAGAGCATATCCGACCTCCCCAATTCCGGATGGCAGCTCGCAAACCACCTGTCGTAACCTCCGGCTTGTGCTACAGACCACATGAGCCCAGACCAGCCGGTGCTGCGGTGATCAACTGATGGGGAAGGAGACCAGTACGTCAGCCCGCAAGGTTGCTATGACATGTTTTGGAGGCGTGGCCTCTATATAACGTCTTGATTTTTCTGGGCACCCTAAAGCATGCTGACTGGTTCCTCATGCTGACCCCCACCTCATTATGGGATATTGTCATAACATGAGGGCACTATATGATTGCTATTTCAGGTGTGGGTTTTTTTTTTTCCCTTTCCTTTTTATAAACTCATACTAGAACTTTTATTAAGATGGGGAAATAAGTTTATGTTAACGTTTTTTTCTTGTTGATATACACAGTTTTCTGAGAGACCTAGATGTAATTGCTAGCATTGCAACATGGCAACAAGCATGCCTCTGTGAAGCTGCCAAAGATTGTAATAGACTGTAATACTGACACTTCCAACACTCTCTACTGGAAGGACCAAGCACAGTATGTTGTTTCCCTACCCTCCTCCACATTATATTTATTACTAAAGTGAAAGAAAATGGATTAAATGCTTGTGGGTGAAAGCAGGCTTTAATTGAGGTGCATATAAAGACTTTCTTGACTGGTAAAGAGTCTCACTAGTCCCAATCACAGCCTATAAAAGCATGGCTCAGCTGTGCTGTTATTGGTCAAATCTATCATACCTGGATAAGTATGGTATGGTTTGGGTACACTTCTACTGTAAATATCATTGAGGTTTTAGGAATGTAATTTCACAGAAATATTTTTAGAGGGTAGAAAAAAACTCAATGTGAATGTTTGATTGTTTTTTTGTTTTGTTTTTGTATGTTTTTTTTTTCCAACAGGATATTTTATAGTTTTGTAATAGTGTAATATAGTTTTGTAAATATTATTCCATCCATCAACAAATTAAAAACTCATTAAAATTTATGAGGTGACATGTTGTGTCCTGCCACAGCCCAGGTAAAGTTGAATTCAACTCTATCATTAAAGATTAACTGTAATTGTGTGTGTGTGTTGTGTGTTTTTTTTTTTTTTTTTAAATCTAGCCCTTTTGCTAGCAGTCTTCTTGCCTTTCCATTAAGGCATCCCTAGCTGCTTCATCTTCCGGCAGTGGGGGATTGCATCCTTTTTAGGACTGAGCACATAATGGTATGTGAGTATCCTGTTGCTCACTCTTGTACTATAAGCCCAGCATGTATCATAACGGGGCTGGTAAATAATAAATAAACAGACTGGGCTTACAGGAAATGGGCAGAATGACAAGGTGGTGTTCTGCCCTGAAGAGAACAGCCATCCTTGGATCAAGGAGAAAGTTAGGGCCATCAGTGGAACTTGGAGAGGGTGAGAAAGTGTTTTTAATTTTTTTTTTTCAGTGCATACCACCACAATGCAATGGTGTTAACTGGCCACAGCAGAGACTAGGTATTTTGCCGTGTCTTGTAGTGGGGGTGCGCTGGAATAGCTGCCCAGTGTTATCCCACCACAGCTGCGGTGAATCTACCCTTAATGTCTTGGCACTGGGAACCTAGCAGATGGCCCCCAATCAAAAGCTACCTTAATGACCCCTGTTGTGGGCAATTTGATAGTTTTATCCCTAGAAAAGGGTCAACATGTTTAGATGCTGTTTTACATATAGTTGTAACAGAAACAAGTATTTTATCATTTCTAAATCACACCCCACACACATGCAATGAGCAAACATATATATGTAAAAAAAAAAAAACGCAACACAGTAGCGCTGCTCAAGTGTGACCGAAGCCTCAGACTTAGAGTTGGATGTAAACCCTGACATCTACCCAGTGAAGTGAACAGCCTCAGATCACACAGAGATGAAACAAATCCTCCTGCATACATTTTTACTTGAATATCTGCTGTCTTTATACGCTGTTTAGAAACTGCACATCCTGTTAAATTTTCTCTGTTCAGCACTGGGAATGGATTATTGGCATACAGCCAAGACCGCTGCTTGGAGGAAAGGCACCCCCCCCCCCCACTCTACATAGGCAAAGGGAGGAAATATTGTGCAGAAATCTGCTGTGAGAAGGCAAGCTGTCTGCTAATCTATTTATAGCAACTTGGTGCTTTAAAGAGAGATAAAAAACAATACAGATATATGTGCCCAGCTCAAATTTCATGACTCTGGTTTACATCCACTTTAACCACTTCACGCAAATCGCTGTACCTGTACTTCTGTTCTTTGACACTAAATACCATTGTTATGGCAGCAGCTGGCTGCCATAACCCTGGTGTTTTCAGGAACGGTGTGCATTGCTCTTTAAAGTGTAAGTAAACCCCCCCCCCCCCCCCCCCCCCATTGTTTTCAGCCAAGGAAGCTGACATTTTTTCCTCTGTTTAATCTACAGCTGCCATGATCCTGCACATGTGATCAGTTATGACACCAGCCATTGGATGGTTTGACAGTTTGGTTGAGAGCACAACCAATGGTAGTGATATGTGCTGGAAATTAAACTTTTATGGATGGGTTTATTTGCCCCAAGATCACTTTTAGCGGTGGCGGGAGAGGGACCCGCCACGCTCCAGTCATCTCTGGCGCTGTCGGTAGCGGCAGAGACTACCACGTTCCTCCCCCCCCCCCCTCTTCTGAGCCTGGATGCCGAGTGAGGGAAAGATAACATTAGATGGCGGAAGCGATGTCAAACGTCCCTTCTGTCCAATGCTCTTAAAGGTGAATGCCTTCTCCAATTTTGGCATGTTTGGGCGGCCTCAATTCGAGAATTTTGAACCATCAAGACGGTCTCTTCAGGCCTCACCTGGGTCTTTAACAGCACCCCCCAGGCTCAGATTCATGCCTACAAATCTTCCATGTACAGAAGAAAAGAAACAAATCCTTTTAGCTTACGTAAGCTCTTTATTAACTCAAGGTGCAGCCATTACTGTTCCAGAGGGCGAACGAGGCGCAGGCATGTACTCCCCTTTGTTCATGGTACAGAAAAAGAATGTTACATGGAGACCTGTAATAGACTCGACTCATCTCAACCGATTTATTCTGAAAGAAAAATTCAAAATGGAGTCACTATTGACAATCCAGCAGTCAGTCCATCCAGGAGATTGGTTAGTGTCAATTAGGGGTGCAACAGATCACAGTTGATCCGTGATCCGAACGGGTCACCCCCTTCGGATCGCAACACACTGTGATCCGTGGATTACCACGGCTCCGGAGCTAGGCCGAAGCCGCAGCCTTTCCTAATGTTACGGCGGCGGCTCCGGAGCTAGGCCGAAGCCGCAGCCTTTCCTAATGTTATGGCCGCAGCTTCGGCCTACCTCCGGAGCCGCGACCATAACGCTAGGAAAGGCCGCGGCTTCGGCCTAGCTCCGGAGCCGCCGCCGTAACATTAGGAAAGGCCGCGGCTTCGGCCTAGCTCTGGAGCCGCGACCATCTTGGTACACCCGGCGGAGGCCCTCCTCTGTTTACACCCACAGAGGAGGAGCCCGCATAAATAAAATATATTCAACTAATGCTGAAAAATGCTGCTCCCCTTAAAAAGTGAAAAAACACCTGATTCACTGGAGGTGGATGCAAATTTGATTCAGACAAGCCATCATCCCCAGTGCCGGGAAAGGCACTTTTTAATGTAAGGAGCCATTTGGCTGTTGTTTTTATGCTTTTTTTAACAATTAAATCAGTATTACTCTATGGATGTCTTCCATTATTTTTATTTATCCTGCCTTTAACTATGAGGAATAGATTTATCACATTGCTCCTGTCATATCCAAATGTGAGCAGGCATTATCCTGCCAAAGCGATATCTGACTTTCTTTTTAATTAAAGAAGTTGAATACATCTGGTAAGCAGATTATTTATCCTTTGGGTGTTGTTTCTCAAGTTGTCTGGTGAAGGAGGGGGGGTCACTGTACTGAGAGGAGGGGGGGGTGTCTCTGTACTAAGAGGAGGGGGGGTGTCTGCACCGAGGGGGTACTATAGTTGGTGTGGGGGGGGGGGGAGATGTGGATATTACAGTGGAGGAGATTTTTTTTTTTTTTTGCTGATCCGAAAAATCCGATCCGTGACTCCTGATCCGAGGAACGATCCGAACCGTGAGTTTTTTTGATCCCTCGCACCCCTAGTGTCAATAGACCTGAAAGACACATACTTCACGTTCCAGTAGCGGCAGACTATCAAAAGTACCTCTGCTTTGCGGTAGGCAATCAACACTTACAGTTCACCTGCCTACCATTTTGGTCTCACAACATCACCTTGGGTGTTCTCCAAGGTTCTGTTAGCCGTGGTGGCTCTCCTTCGGGTGAAAGGAGTTTGTCTCCATCACTACCTAGACAATCTCTTTCTTACTTCTAGCTCAAGACAGAAGTCAACTCCTGGAACACAGACCTAGTAATTGCCACTCTCCAAGAATTTGGGTGGCTATTGAATTTGGAGAAGAGTCCTCTTGTTCCAACACAATCTCTGGTGTTTCTAGGTGCCCTCTTCAACACAATAGCAGGCACCATTTCATTGCCCGAAGAGAAGATTGCAACAATCTGGAACAGGATTCGCACAACACTTGCTGCTCCTCACATATCTGCTCTTCAATGTTTGAAGGTGATTGGCACCATGGCAGCCACCATTCCTATGGTGAAGTGGGCTCAGTGGCACACTCACCCATTCCAAAAATGGTTTCTCCAGCAATGGGACTCCCGCAGCAAGAGTCAACGCGTCATGCTAACTCAACCCATGAGAGAGTCTCTTCTGTGGTGGCTTCAGGGGAAGAATCTCCGCAATTGTCATTTAATCCATCCTATCACTTGGGTTACAATAACCTCGGATGCCAGCAATCGGGGCTGGGGCGCTCATTGCCTGTCAGAAATAGCTCAGGGCAAGTGGAGCACACCTTCTCAAGGAACTGTATCCAACATACTGGAGCTGTGAGCTGCCTTCCAGGCACTAAAATCCTTCTGCCATCTATTAACAGACTCCTCTGTGATGCTCAGGCTGGATAACACAACCGCTGTTGCTTACATAAGGAAGCAGGGTGGAACCCGCAGCTGGTCCTTACTCCGCGATCTGGAGCCAATTATGAATTGGGCCCAGAAGAACCTAGCCAACATCTCGGCAGTGTACATTCTGGGGGTCCAGAATGTTCAAGCGGACTTTCTATCACAAATCCAATTGAACAACAACGAATGGTCTCTACACATAGAAGTGTTCAATTGGCTTCTAACACTGGGAGTATCCCCATAAGTGGATCTGTTTGCGTCCCCATGCAACCACAAGTTGACCAAGTATTATTCAAGGTTCCGGGATCCCCAAGCCTATGGGATAGACGCTCTCACAGATCAATGGAAATTCAGAAAAGCATATGCCTTTCCACCAGTACCTTTTTGATTCTTCAATTTCTTCGCCGTCTCAGATCAGAGGATGTAGAAATCCTAGCAGTGATTCCATTTTGGCCCAACAGGACATGGTTTTTCCCTCCTAACGCTTCTCAGTTACCGGGACTCAATCCCTCTTCCTCTCAGACCGGATCTCCTATCTCAGGGCACAACATTGCACCCCCATCCAGCTCATCTGCACCTCAGGGTGTGGTTCTTGAGAGGGGAAGGCTTGAAGCATTAGGATGTCCAGAAGAAGCCATTTTAACTCTTCTTAACGCTAGAAGAAATCGTACTAACAAAGTTTACGAGCGTATCTGGTCAAAATGTACAGATCGTATGTCTTCCAGAACTAACCCTTGCAGTTCCCCAAAGGTCTAAGATATACTCAGTTTTTTTACAAACAGGTTTGGACTTGCCTTTAGCAATCAGTTCACTCCGAGTGCAAATCTCCGCCATCTCTGAATTTACTGGAATCTCTTGGGCCAATCATCCTTTGGTTCACCAGTTCTTCAAGGGTGCCATCCAGCTTAGACCCCAGAGAAAACCGAGGTTCCCCAAATGGGACCTGCCTCTTGTCCTAGACTATCTAACCACGATCAGCTCTGATCCGGATAAACCACTATCCGCTAAGGATCTTGCGCTCAAGACCGTCTTTCTAGTAGTGGTCACTTCAGCTAAAAGAGTCTCTGACATCAGAAATCTGGGTTCAAAAGAACCATTCTTGACCTTCTTTCCAGATAGAGCAGTATTAATTCCTATGCTGGGCTCAAATCCTAAAGTTACATCCATTTTTCATGAAAATCAGTAAATTGTACTGACCACTTTTGGGTTATCTGAAGATCAAAGTATTCATCCCCTTGATGTGGGGCACACATTAAGTCAATATCTGGAAATGACAGAATCTTTCAGACAAACAGATTTTCTTTTCATTCGTCTTCATGGAAAGAACAAAGGAAAACGGCCTCAATCAGATCTATTGCAGCTTGGATAGTTCAGACCATCCAAAGGGCATACAAAGCCAAGGGCTTAGCTCCTCCAGAGGCAGTGACTGCGCACTCAACCTGGAGCATTTCGACTTCTTGGGCAGCCTCACGTCATGTCGCACCTGAAGTTATATGCAGAGCGGCTTCGTCGTCATCTATTAATACTTTTGTTTCCCACTATTATGTTGAATTGGCTGCTTTATCTTTACTGAATTTAGGTTTACAAGTGCTGTCAGTTGACAGTGTTAAATCAATTTATTTTCTTGCCTCAGCATTTTGCCTGCCCGGGTGTGTTTGGCGAGTTATTTCCCACAAGTATGCTGCCATGGAGCATGTCAGGAAAACGGAAAATCTATTATCAAATACTTATCATAATTTTCCTGATAGGCTCCATGGCAGCAGGAGTCCCTCTCAATGTTTGGAGTAGGCTAGTTACGGAACACGGCTGAGAGCCCACAGCTGAAATTCATAAGGAGGGGTCATATTGGGTAGTTATGGAGGCGGGGCCAACCCACACCTATGCTGCCATGGAGCCTATCAGGAAAGAAAAATTACGGTAAGTATTTGATAATAAATTTTCATTTTTTTATTATATTTTTATATAATAATAATATTATTTATTTTTTTTGCTTGCATTTAAGTGTAAATAATCTGAGGTCTTTTTGACCCCAGATCTCACATTAAAGAGGTCCTGTCAGGCCTCCCCCCCTTATTTCAAGGGATGTTTACAATCCTTGTAATAGGAATAAAAGTGACCCAGAAAATTTGCTTTAAAGGGGCAGTGTAAAAATAAAATGAAATAAGACTTTTTTTTCTTTTTTCTTTTTTAAAGTGCACCGTCCCACCGAGCTCACGTGCAGAAGCAAACCCATACATAAGTTGCGCCCAGTGGCGTCACTAGGGTTGGTGTCACCTGTCACCCCCCCAATAAAAAAATTCAAATATTTTTTACCCTACTGTTTGCTCTCTGTTCTCCTTTCTTCCCTGTTTCTCTCTCCCTATCCATCTTTCTTGTTCGTTCTATCCCTTCTTCTTTTTCTCCATTTTTCTTTGTCCCCTCCCCCCACCTCTCTTTCTCCAGAACCGGAATTCACATCTCAGGGGCGTACCTAGAGCATTTGGCACCCGGGGCGGATCCAATATCTGGCACCCCCCCCCCCCCCCCACGTTAAAATGTAAAAACACCCCACTGTGCCCCCTGCATACCTCTGTATCCTTCAATATCTTTTTGTTACTACTGTGTACCCCTCTCCACAACTGCACCTCTGGACCACTTTACATTGCACAGCACCCTGCATCACTGGACCCCTTTACATTACACAGCCCCCTGCATCACGGGACCCCTTTACATTACACAGCCCCCTGCATCACGGGACCCCTTTACATTACACAGCCCCCTGCATCACGGGACCCCTTTACATTACACAGCCCCCTGCATCACGGGACCCCTTTACATTACACAGCCCCCTGCATCACGGGACCCCTTTACATTACACAGCCCCCTGCATCACGGGACCCCTTTACATTACACAGCCCCCTGCATCACTGGACCTTTACATCTCACAGCCCCCTTCACCTCTGGACCCTTTTACATTACACAGCACCTCTGGGCCCCTTTACATTACACAGCACCCTGCACCTCTTTACATTACACAGCCCCCTGCACCACTGGACCAATTTACATCACATAGCTCCCTGCACCTCTGGACCCCTTTACATTACACAGCACCCTGCACCTCTTTACATTACACAGCCCCCTGCATCACTGGACCCCTTTAAAATTACACAGCCCCCTGCACCACTGGACCAATTTACATCACATAGCTCCCTGCACCTCTGGACCCCTTTACATTACACAGCACCCTGCACCTCTGGACCTCTTTACATTACACAGCCCCCTGCATCACTGGACCCCTTTAAAATTACACAGTACCCTGCATCACTGCACCCCTTTACATTACACAGCACCCTGCATCACTGGACCCCTTTACATCTCATAGCCCCCTGCACCTCTGGTCCCTCTTACATTACACAGCCCCCTGCACCACTGGACCCCTTTACATTACACAGCACCCTGCATCACTGGACCCCTTTACATTACACAGCACCCTGCATCACTGGACCCCTTTACATTACACAGCCCCCTGCATCACTGGACCCCTTTACATTACACAGCCCCTTGCATCACGGTACCCCTTTACATTACACAGCCCCCTGCATCACTGAACCCCTTTACATCTCACAGCCCCCTGCACCACTGGACCAATTTACATCACATAGCTCCCTGCACCTCTGCACCCCTTTACATTACACAGCACCCTGCACCCCTTTACATTACACAGCCCCCTGCATCACTGGACCCCTTTAAAATTACACAGTACCCTGCATCACTGCACCCCTTTACATCTCATAGCCCCCTGCACCTCTGGTCCCTTTTACATTACACAGCCCCCTGCACCACTGGACCTCTTTACATCACATAGCCCCCTGCATCACTGGACCCCTTTACATTACATAGCACCCTGCATCACTGGACCCCTTTACATTACACAGCACCCTGCATCACTGGACCCCTTTACATTACACAGCACTCTGGACCCCTTTACATTACACAGCACCCTGCATCACTGGACCCCTTTACATTACACAGCACCCTGCATCACTGGACCCCTTTACATCTCATAGCACCCTGCATCTCTGGACCCTTTTACATTACACAGCACCCTGCATCACTGCACCCCTTTTACATTACACAGCCGCCTGCACCCCTTTACATCACATAGCCCCCTGCACCCTTTTACACTACACAGCCCTCTGCACCCCTTTACATTACACAGCACCCTGCACCTCTGGACCCCTTTACATTAGACAGCACCCTGCACCTCTGGACCCCTTTACATTACACAGCACCCTGCATCACTAGACCCCTTTACATTACACAGCCCCCTGCACCACTGGACCCCTTTACATCACATAGCCCTCTGGACCCTTTTACATTACACAGCACCCTGCATCACTGCACCCCTGCATGTTACACAGACCCCCTTCAGTGCAGACACCCCCTCAGTGCAGACACCCCCCCCCTTAGTGCAACCCCCCTTCAGTGCAAATCCCCCCCCTCAGTGCAAACACCCCCTTAGTACAACCCCCCCTCAGTGCAAACACCCCCCCTTTAGTGAAATCCCCCCCAGGTGCAAACACCCCCCCCTCCCCATTCAGTACCTCAGATCATCGCAGGCAGCGCCACGGCACATTGACAGAAAGTCCCCTCGGCCCCTCCCCCTCTGTACACACAAAGAGGAGGGGGCTGTGCCGACTGCCGAGCACCGCTAACAGCCCCTGGCTGTGAGAGGAGGGGATGGATGGTGCTGCGGTGTCACCCCGCAACCCCCCCTCTTGTACCTCGGCGCTCCGATTCCGCGGCGCTCATCGCTCATTTTTTAAATTGGGATGGTCTCACCCCTCTAGCTGGTGTCACCCGGGTGCGGACCGCACCCCCTAGCAATGCCTCTGGTTGCGCCTGCATATGAAAACAGTGTTCAAACCCACATGTGAGGTATCGCCGGGATTGTTAGCGCAAGAGCAATAATTCTACCCCTAGACCTCCTCTCTAACCCGCAACTGGTAACCTGTAGAAATTTTTAAACATCGCCAATGGAGATTTTTAAGTGCCAAAGTTTGGCTTTCCACGAGCAGTTGCAATTTTGAAGCGTGACATGTTTGGTATCGATTTACTCGGTGTAACTTTATTTTTCACACTATAGAAAAGAAAATTGGGCTAACTTTCCTGTTTTATTTTTTTTAACTCAAAGCGTATTTTTATAATTATCTATGCTCTCCCCCGCTGAAACCACTGCTCGTGAAAGAGAGTGCCACATCCTTATCGCTCTTACAGTAAAGAACCCTCTATGCAGTTGAAGGTTAAACTGCTTTTTTCTAGTTTTAGTGAAGGGCTGTGTGACTTTAAATTGCCTTTTGCGGAAATGTTTTATCCCTATTGTGGGGTCACTGCTTATGTGGGAAAGAGACTTTGAGAGTCTCATTTTTATCCAGTGCTGAAAGTTAACATTTTGTGTTTGAATCATCTTCTTTTTTTTTAAAAAAAAAACCTCTATAGGTACGACGTATCAATTATCAGGCTATAAGATTTTCACTAGGTAAAATAAAGTGCTGATGGAATTATACAGTACATACATATATTTTTGTATCTCTTTAAGCCTCCTGCTGGAAAGAAAGAAAGTCACAATACAGTGATTTCTTCTATGAAAAAAGCCAGACTGCTTTTATTGAAGTCAATTGATAAATTGACTTTACTAAAATCAGCCAGATCATAGATTGCTTATAATTTTGTCTGTTTTCTGCTGAGCCAGCTGAATTTTGATCTGTCTATGGCCGGCTTAAATTAGCAGGGATGGCGAACCTTGGCACCCCAGATGTGTTGGAACTACAGTACATTTCCTAGGATGCTCACCTACACTACACAGTGCATGAGCATCATGGGAAATGTAGTTCGAAAACATTGGGGGTGCCAAGATGCACCATAACGGAATTAGAGGCTTTCAAAGGGAAAGAAACAGAAGTGTATCACACTTTATCACCTGAACATTTGTACAAGGGAATTTCTGATGTAAATGTACCACATGTTCCATAAAGCAGCCAATGTCAGTCCAATATACATAACCTCTCGGTATGTAAGTGGTTTAGAAGTCGGTCATAAGTGAGGCAGAGTTCTGAGGTCAGAATTCAACAATATCTCAACCACTTCAGTCCGGAAGAATTTGCCCCCTTAAGGCCCAGGCCATTTTTTTGTGATACGGCACTGCATTGCTTTAACTGACAATTGGGTGGTTGTGCAATGCTGTACCCAAACAAAATTGACATCCTTTACCCCCCACCCCCCACAACAAATAGAGCTTTATTTTGTTGGCATTTGATCACCTCTGCGTTTCTTTACAAAGAGCGACAATTTTGAACAAAAAAATAAAAAAAAATTACTTTTTGCTATAATACATATCCCAAAAAATAAAATAAACACAATTGTATTCATCAGTTTAGGTTGATAAATAAGCTTCTACATATTTTTGGAAAAAAAAGAAAGAAAATCGCAATAGGTGTATATTGATAGGTTTTGCGCAAACCAATCGCGTCTACACACTACGGGATTGATTTAAGGACTTTTATTTATTTTTATTGTTTTTACTAGTAAGGGTGGCGATCTGCGATTTTTAGCAGGACTGTGCCATTTCAGCGGATAGACTTGACCCCAAATGACACTTTTTGGGGACCAGTGACATTATTACATTGATCAGTGCTATAAAAAAAATGCACTCATCAATGTAAAAATGGCCCTGGCAGGGAAAGTGGTAATGCTAGGGGGTGATCAAGGAGTTAACTGTGTTCCCTCAGCGTGTTCTAACTTTAGGGGGATGGGCTGGCAGGGACATGACAGATCACTGCTCCCGATCACTGAGAACAGTAGATCTCCATCATGTCTCCTGTCAGGATGGGGATCCGCCTTGTTTACAATGGCAGATCCCCATTCTGCCTCTGTATACCGCGATTGCTGGTTGCCTGCGGCCATTGAGTCTGCCTGACCTGTGGGCACGCCCCCACGCCAATGTACAGCTACAGCAATTTGCGCAGGAGAACCAACCTCTCGGCTAGTGGTTAAATTAATGTTGATAAAAATTATCTGGTTCCTGGGCATTCAGCTTCTACACCACAGAGGATCTCCAAGCTCTCCTTTAGCGTTGTATAACAAACAAAAAAAAGAAATTGACGTGCCACACCACTGCCCAAAATCAGGATAAGCCAAAAAGTATCCAATGCTTTTTGGGGGCCTGTGTGTGCCCCTTTATTAGGGCTTGATGGATGACACTATGAATAAACTAGGGGTGAACTGGACTGTTAATGTTTTTTTTGTGTGTGTGATTGCAAACACAGGCCTTGGCAACCAGTCTGTAGTATTTGATGCAGACCTCAGAGGTCAGTAGCAAGTGGTGCAGAGTACTGGGTCAGTAGTGAGTGACAAATAGTTCATGAGTTGGTAGTATCTTACTGGTATTGCTGTCTTAAAGTGGTTCTAAAGCCTAAAACTTTTTTTTTGTTTGTTTAAAAACCTTTTGTGTCACCGGATCCCTCCCTCACACTCCTTTTTATTTTTGCCTGAGCCTGAGCTTGATCCGTAACTGTGCATGAGAACAGTGTCTCTCTCTGCTCTCTCACTCCTCACAGGGCAGATTGACAGAATTGGGTGGGAGTCATTGGCTACTGCTGCTATTAATCAAATTCTGTGACTGGGGCCTAGCTGCGCTGTCTGTCAATAGACACAGACAGGGTGGCTTAGGCGCAAGCTCACGTGATTGCACGCATATGGGGGCACCCATTGAGGAGGAGCCAGGAGTGCCGATGAGGGACCACAGAAGAGGAGGATCAGGGCTGGTATGTGGAAAACCATTGCACAGAGCAGGTAAGTATGACATGTTTATTATTTAAAAAAAAAAAAAAATCAAGGCTTTCCACTCACCTTAAAGTAATGATGCTGATTTAAATTATATGGTTCCCAAGAAATCAGCTTTTACACCCCAGAGGATCTCCACGGCTTGTAGCATAATGTAACACAAATGGAAAATGAAGCACCACACCACTGCTAAGGGGTCCAGATACAACTTTATTCCAATAAAGGCCAAAAAGTATCCAACACATTTCAGAGGTCCAACAGCATTCCTTCATTTGGGCTTTTGACAACATGTGAATAGACTAGAAGTAAATTGGACATTTAAATGTTATTTTATCCGGTGTAATTGCAAGCACAGGGGCCCGGATTCAGAAAGCCTGGCGTAACTTTGTGCAGGCGTATCGTATCTCAGATACGCTACGCCGCCGTAACTTAGTGAGGCAGGCTCTGTATTCAGAAAGAACCTGCGCCCTAAGTTACGGCGGCGTAGCGTATGTGGTCCGGCGTAAGCCCGCATAATACAAATTATCCAGGCAGTGGGCGTGTTGTATGCTAATGAATGGTGACCCCACGTAAATGACGTTTTTTTACTAACGGCGCATGCGCCGTCCGTGGACGTATCCCAGTGCGCATGCTCCAAATTACACTGCAAAGCCTCATTGGTTTCGACGTGAACGTAACTTACGCCCAGCCCCATTCACGAACGACTTACGTAAACGACGCAAAATTCTACGATGGCCCGACGTCCATACCCAACATTGGCTACGCCTCATATAGCAGGGGTAACTTTATGCCGGAAAAAGCCTTACGTAAACGATGTAAAAAAATGCGCCGGGCGCACGTACGTTTCTGAATCGGCATATCTACCTAGTTTACATATTCTACGCGTAAATCTACGGAAGCGCCACCTAGCGGCCAGCGTAAATATGCAACTAAGATACGACGGCGTAAGAGACTTACGTCAGTCGTATCTTAGCCAAATTTCAACGTATCTTGCTTTCTGAATACAGAAAGAAGATACGCCGGCGCATCCTAGAATTTACGTGGCGTATCAATAGATACGCCGATGTAAATTCTTTCTGAATCCTTGCCAGGATATATAAATATAGGCCCGGATTCACATACATTGGCGCATATTTATGCCGGCGTACCGTATCGAATATACGCTACGCCGATGCTGCGCAGAGAGGCAAGCACAGTATTCAGGAAGCCAGTTCTCCCACTCACTCTCAAATCTACGCTGGGTTTCCTCGGCGTAAGCCAGCGTAAGTGGAAGTGAGCGTGAGCCATGCTAATGAGGCATGACCCCATGCAAATGATGGCCCAAGCGTCATAGAAGTACTTAAAACGAACGCATGCTCAGAATCATTTTGGAACTACTCCCTAAGATACGACGGATCACTGCCTACGACGTGAACGTAACCTACGCCCAGCCCTAATTCACGTACTACGTAAACGACGTAAAATACAACGGCTGTGTTCCTTGGTCCATACCTTAGCATGAGTTGCGCCTCATATATGGGGAATAACTTTACGCCGGACGTACGACTTACGCAAACCGCGTATATTATGCGCCGGGCGCAAGTACGTTCGTGAATCGGCGTATCTCCCGTCAATCAACCACAAAACACCCACAGAAACGCTCTACAATCAACAAAGTTCACTCTGGAACCGATCTCCATCGATACCACAAAAAATATCATTGGTGCTTTGCGGAACAGCACATCGCCCAATGATATCATCCCCACCAAACTACTGAAGGAATGTGCCGACATCCTGGCACCACCCATCACACAGCTTATAAACCAGTCATTTAAGGAAGGCACAGTGCCATCCCTGTTGAAAGAGGGCACAATCCAGCCCATCTTGAAAAAACCTAACCTGGATCCCAAGGACCCAACTCACCGCCGTCCCATAACAGGCCTAAATGTTCTCTCCAAGATAATGGAGAAAGTAGTGGTACAACAGCTGCAACAGCATCTAGATACCCACAATCTACTGGATCCATTACAATCAGGCTTCCGTCCCGGACACGGGACAGAAACGGCCTTACTCAAAATATGGGACGATGCCCTCGAGGCCGCAGACGAAGGAGAATCTTGTCTCCTGGTTCTGCTGGACCTAAGCACAGCCTTTGACACGGTAGACCACAAACTGTTACTGATGCGACTAGCCAAGGTAGCAGAAGTCGCAGAAGGTGATTTACCATGGTTTTCTTCCTTTCTTGAAAACCGATCACAAACAGTTAAATTGGGTTCTTTCATGTCGGAAAAGCGCACGGTGTCATGTGGAGTCCCCCAAGGATCCCCCCTGTCACCGGTGCTTTTCAACATCTATCTTCGCCCTCTCTTTGATATTATCAGTAGCCAAGAACTACTCTATCACTCTTATGCAGACGATACACAACTGTATTTTCGCATCTGCAACAAAAAGGATCATCATCCCAGTTTAGAGAAATGTCTCTCTTTGATAGAAAACTGGATGACTAAGAGTTATCTTAAACTCAACAGTTCAAAAACAGAACTCCTTGTTTCACGCCAGCCGAAAGAGTCAACTGGCAACAACCTGGACACCGCCGCCCATTCTGGGCCAAATCATCACCCCTAGCTCCAAAGTCAAAAGTCTCGGGGTCATCTTCGACACCTTCATGACAATGGACGCACAAGAAGGGTCAGTAGTCAGCGGAGCGCACCATCTGTTGCGCCTACTACGCAGACTTATTCCATTTATCCCCAAAGACGTAGCAGTCGTGGTGGGAACAATTGTGAATTCCAGACTGGACTATGCTAACGCCCTGTACCTCGGACTCCCAAAGTACCAAATCTCCCGTCTGCAAGTCGTTCAGAATACGGCCGCCAGACTGGTGACTGGGAAAAAAAAATGGGAATCAATCTCACCTTCGTTGAGAACCCTTGACTGGCTGCCAGTAAAAGACAGAATTGCATTTAAAGCACTCTGCCTGACACATAAGTGCATCCATGGGAAGGCTCCGCAATATCTTTGCGACAAGATAGAACCTCACAATTCGAAATCGCGTTCTGCGATCCACCGACCAAAATCTGGTCAGGGTACCAAAAACCAAATACAAGTCCAAAGGAGAAAGAAGGTTTGCTTTTCAGGGTCCTAGACTATGGAACGCTTTACCAACCAGCATTCGGTTGGAGGAAAACCACCTGACTTTCAGAATACAGATCAAAACTCTGCTCTTTTGATGTCATGAGACACGAACAACTAGCGCCCAGAAGCGATTCAGTTCGAATGCGCCGCGCTTTATAAGTTTTTTTCATTCATTCATTCATTTGCATATGTGCATAGAAAATCAATGGGAGCGGCAAATGCAAGTTACGTCGGTCGTAGGAAGCCTATTTTTAGGCGTATCTCAGATTGTGGGCACGGCGCACAGATACAACAGCGCATAGTTACACTTACGCGGCGTATCTCGAGATACGTCGGCGTAAGTGCTTTGTGAATCCGGGCCAAAGTGTACTATCGTGCAACTTTCATAAAATATCCCCAAATAATGATGAACCACACAATAAATGCTAATAAAATGTCCAAAACAACCATATAAAGTCCACAGAAAACAGAATACTTCCCATCACCACTGTGACAAATGTGAAATCTGTCTTCTACATATAAATCATCAACTCTGGCATGCGTGCATTCTATTGCATGCTCACCTCTTGCTTTGACCCCTAGATATAAAATGAGGTTAAATGTACTTTAATTCACCCACCCACTGGGCTGATGCGGGGAATCGGAAATTCAAACTCTCAAATCGCTAGGGTGGATGGAAGGCATATACAAGACAATAGAGAAATAATAGTTGATCTCTGTAATCTTTTTCTTGTTCGATTAAAAGTATAAAAACACAAAACGGGATAAAAAAGAACTTCATCAGTGGAGCTCCAACACATCAAGACTAGTTTCTCAAAGTCCAAAGAATAGCAGAAATGGAAAAACTTGCCATATTGCAGGATAACCCCCTCGAGATTCTCAAAGACCTGGTTCTGCTTTCTTCATTTTCAATTGACAGTAGAATATTCTTGTGTAATGTACCCACCCCCTGTACCTTCTGGTTTTACACTCTAAAAAGTCTACATTCATGGCCTTTGGTCTCAGTGACGTCCACACATGGAAATCTACCCCTAGGTTATAGATAGGTGGTGAACCTAAAAGTCTAGGATAGAGGAGGGTTAGATAGCTCTTATGAGAGTCATCCTTCCTTCCTCTCCACCCCCTCCCTTTTTTTTCTCTCTTATTTCCTTAACTTTCTTTATCGTACACCACGGGAGCCTTAGTCATTTACATAGTGGGTTGTATGGTCACCAGAGGTTAATGGACACTGGCACAACCTATGAGAACAAGTTTCCCTCCATATAACCCCTCCCATACAGGAAGTGACTTTGTTTTTTCGCCAGTGTCAAAGAAGATTGGATGCGATGAGAATGAATGCTAAAGGAAGCCCTGCCATGGAGGCCCTTTGGGCAAAAGAGCTATACTTCGGGTCCATCCAAGATTCTTAATTTATTACGCCCCAATTGGATGGTATCCGAGCCTCGTGCACGAGGTATCGCCTATAATGTCTCTCTTCGGAGGACTGGGCTCTAGGGTCCAGCACTTTTGCTAAACGCTAAAAGTCCTGGCAGAGTCTTTTACAAGGCCCAGGGAAGAGGCATCCTTTAAGTAGGAACCCATATCCCTGAAGGTTGGCACACAATACCCACGGTGATGGGTAAAGATTGGTTTTGTCTGGTCTTCAGCAGACCTGCGGCGTGGACAAGGTAAGAGAAAAAAGTATTGTTTTGTCTTATCAACTTTTTTCTTGTGGGTGTCTTCTCTAATCACGCCACTAGAGGGAGTAAAGAGTTGAAGTAATACTCACCAGAACTCTGTGCAGTGTCAGGTCATTTAGGCAAGCACACTCCTCGCTGCAGAGCTCTGCCAGTTCCGACCAGGTCCTACCTCCCTGCAAGTATAGCTGGATACTCCAGCACACAGCTTCCCCCAGGATGCCATTTGCAAATCCCTTGGCATGCGTGCATGCTCGGGAGCACGCTTTATGGGGACATGAGGGGGGAGGGCGGTCGTGGGTGTGTGCGCGCCTGTGGCATCACACTGTGCAGGCAAAAGCTCATAAAAGAGGCAGTAGAGCTGCAGCTCTCCCCTGGATGGGACACAGCAGCCTAAGGACACATAAGGTCTCAAAGTGGTTGGTTACTGGCAAAATAGGACACCCACTTAGCATGAAATTGTGTGATTAGTTGCATACTGTATGTAATAGGCTTAACTAGCACAAGAGTATATGCAGTTGATGGTACCTTGGCTTTGTTGTTGGTAATAGATGTCTTCCCAAAAGACAAATACAGGGGTTAAAAAAGACAAAAAAACAGAGCCGCTACCCGGGCCCCTTTTGGTACCTTCCTCCCCGGTAATTTATGATACACCTGTGCAGGGTGAGCCATTGACTCCGGCAGGGGTCGCCACCAATCCTGAGGTGTCTGGGTCTGCGTTTGTCACTGAAGACTCTTTGGCAGTAGCCCTTAGCAATTTAGAAGGGAGAATCGCTTCATTAATTGCTAAAAACTCGCAAAAGGACAAAAAGCGAAGCAGGGTGCCTTCAGTTGCTTCAGATCTCCCGTCAGAAGGGTCTGATGAGGATGAGGAGGACATACCTACATCAGAGGATAAGGATTAGGACTCTGATAGATCTGACACTTCAGAGGAATTTTTTTCTCAACAAGTGCAGGTGCAATATTACACTGAGACAGTTCGCTCTGCATTTAAGTTGCCTCTTTCAGAGTTAGCTGACTCACCTGTGCCCGTGGTGGGGTTGTTAAAATCCCCATGGACTGCTTGTTCCTTCCCGGTTCAAAAAAACTGATTTAAGCAGGCTGGAAGCATCCAGACAAGCATTTCTCTCCGCCTAGGAGGTTTGAAGTCCTTTATCCAATGGAGGAAAAATTTTCCAAAAAATTTAGTCTGCCCTCAGTGGACGCAGCAATTTCTTGTGTAAACAAGAGTTTAACCTGTCCGGTAGACAATGTCCAGGTGTTTAAAGATCCTTCTGAGAATTTTTTTAAATCTTTATTAAAATCTTCCTTTCTCCTGGCAGGCGCAGTAACCCAACCTGCCGTGGCAGCAGTGGGTATGTGTCAAGTCCTAAAGGATCAAGTGAAGTAAGGGTTAAAAGACCTGCCAAATTTTGGGAGAATATGCCCAAGGCTTTATGTTTCGCAGTAGACGCCATTAGGGATTCTATACAGCAAGCATTTCGCCTTACACTTCAGCTAGTACACATGCGTAGAATTATTTGGCAGAAGCCCCATGTAAAAAACCTTTGACCAGTTTTCCGTTTCATGGGGAATAGCTTTTTGGGGACGATTTAGAAAAATATATCCAAAAGATTTTAAGCGGCAAGACTACTCTGTTGCCAGAGAAAAAGAAAAACAAGCGTCCTTGTTTTAAGCGTTCTCTCTCCCAGCTCCGCAGGCATCGGCCGGACAGTGGCGACGGTGTCCGCAGACAGCCACAAAGGCTAAGGACCAGGGCCAGGCCCAGAAGTACAGGAAGCAGTGGGGCCTAAAAGCTAATAAGCAGACCCCCAAATCTTCCTCATGAAGGGGCGCCCACGCTTGGCTGAGTGGGGGGGGGGCGGCTCCGGCAGTTTTCAGTGACCTGGCAGACAGAGGTCCAGGACAGATGGGTAGTATCTACTTTATCCCTAGGGTAAAAGCTGGAATTTCAGGACATTCCACCCCATCGGTTCTGAAGTTCTGGGGTCTCCAAAGATCCAATAAAAAGAGATTCTTTGTTCCGAGGTTTGGATCATTTGTTGTCTCAAGGGGTAATCAAAGAAGTCCCCCTAAAAGAGCACGGTGCAGGGTTTTACGCAAACCTTTTTGTGGTTCCAAAACCAAACGGAGACGTCAGACCCATTCTGGACCTGAAAGATCTAAACCAATTTCTGCACATTCGCCATTTCCGAATGGAAACCATTCAATCCGTGGTCGCCACCCTACAAGGCAGAGAATATTAAGCGTCGATAGACATCAAGGATGCCTATTTACATGTGCCTATTTATCCCACTCAGCAAAAATTTCAGTTTGTGGCTCTACCTTTTAGTTTGGCAACTGCACCCCGGGTATTTACAAAAATCCTGGCTTCTGTGTTAGCAAACTTGAGAGCACAGGGTATAACGATGTCAGCCTATCTAGACGATCTACTTGTAATAGATCAGTCAAAGGCAGGACTAGAGCATGCAGTGTTCAATACGGCGAGATACCTGGAGCAGTTAGGATGGGTGATAAACCTACAAAAATCCACTCTTCAGGCTCAAAGAAGAGTAGAGTATCTTGGCATGATCATAGATACAGCCCAAAGCAGGGTATTCCTCCCAGAACCAAAGGTAAAAGCCCTAACAGTTAATCCACAGGGTCAGGACAAAGAGAAGACCATCTATTCGCCTGTGCATGAGGGTATTAGGAAAGATGGTGGCCTCCTTTGAGGCGGTTCCTTACGCCCAGTTTCATTCGAGACTCCTACAGGGCGGCATTCTGGTGGATGCCTGGAACAGGAAGAACCAAACTTTGGATTTTCCCATGAGTCTGTCTCCACAGGTGCGCAAAAGCTTCAGTTGGTGGTTAAAAAGCCAAAACTTGCGCAAAGGATGGTCCTTCCTTCCCGTCACTTGAAAGGTGGTATCCACGGATGCCAGCGGGGGAGCCGTGTTGAAGGAAGACTCAGTCCAGGGTACCTGGACCAAAACAGAGGAGAGCCCGCCTATCAACATACTAGAGATTTGGGCAGTATACTTAGCTCTCAAGACCTGGACACACGTTACAGTGTTACCCTGTTCGGATACAATCCGACAATGCTACTGCTGTAGCCTACATAAATCACCAAGGAGGCATCCGGAGTTGGGACGCCCAGAAAGAGGTGAATCAGATTTTAAGATGGGCAGAAAGACATATACCCTACCTGTCTGCGATTCCAGGGGTAGAAAACTGGCAAGCGGACTATCTAGGTCGCCAGCAATTGCTGCCAGGTGAATGGTCACTCCACCCAGAGGTCTTTCAGGCAATATGCCAGAAATGGGGGACCCTGGATATAGACCTGCTAGCCTCCAGACTCAACAGGAAGTTGGACAACTTTGTGTCCAGGACAAAAGATCCGCGAGCCTACGGCACGGATGCGTTAACAGTTCCATGGGATCAGTTCTCGCTGGTCTATGCATTCGATCCGATCCCCTTCTTACAGAGATTGCTGTGCAGGATCAAGAAGGAGAGAATACCAGTACTCCCAGTGGCCCCGAATTGGCCAAGGAGAACCTGGTACGCACAAATCATAAAGATGGCAGTAGGAAGACCTTGGGGGCTTCCGCTCCGTCGCGACCTGTTGTCGCAGGGACTAGTATTCCATCCTTCCTTACGGAAGCCAAGTTTGACGGTCTGGCTACTAAGACCTACATCTTGAAGAAACGAGGAGTCTCGGGTTCAGCCCTTTCTACATTCATTAGTGCAAAAAATCCAGCCTCTAGGCTAATTTACTATAGAGTCTGGAAAACGTATGTTTCTTGGTGTGAATCCAGGAAATGGAATCCCTTTAAAATATGACATAAGTAGAATTCTAGCTTTTTGCCAAGTTGGAGTGGATATGAAATTAGCCCTGAGTACCATCAAGGGTCAAATATCAGCTCTATCGGTCTTTTTTCAAAAACCATTGGCATCTCATTCCCTAGTTCGAGCATTTATTCAGGGAGTATTGTGGATAAACCCGCCAGTCAAGTCACCCTTTTGTCCTTTGGATTTGAACCTAGTATTGTCAGTTCTGCAAGAGCACCCTTTTGAATCTATTCATCAGATTCCTTTGATTCTCTTGAGCAAGAAATTGGCTTTTTTTTATTGCTATCTCTTCTGCCAGAAGAGTATCGGAGTTGGCAGCTTTTTCTGCTAAAGAACCTTATTTAATTTGTCACAAGGACAAAATTGTACTACGCCCCCATCCTACCTTTCATCCAAAGGTGGTATTGGCGTTTCATTTAAATCAAGACATTGTTTTGCCTTCCTTTTTTCCTGAAACGCAGACAGTGGAGGAAAGTTTATTGCACTCTCTAGATGTAGTGAGGGCAATGAAAGTTTATCTGCAAGCTACGACTCAGATACGTAAAACAGATGTTTTGTTCGTTGTACCAGATGGTCCCAAAAAGAGCCAACCGGTATCAAAATCCACCATTGCCAGGTGGATTCATCAAGTAATTATTCAGGCTGTTATTCCTGTTAAAGGAAACATTTTTTTTTTTGCTGAAATGACTGGTTACAGGGTATAGAGACATAATAGTTAACTGATTCATTTTAAAAATGATTAAAAATAGATAACAATCAATCATATAATGTACCTGGTAGTTTCAGTTTCGTTTATGCATCTAGTTTCATGCGTCTGTGAAGTACAGAGACACAGAGCCAATAGAGGGCAGTGATGGTTTGTAAAACAAAAGTGATTGGTTCTGAGGGGTTTAAGACACACAGTAATCACACCTCCTTGATTAGTGCCACAGAGAGAAAGCTCCCATGACTTTTTTCATCAGGAAACAGACTGTTCAGAACAGAGAAGGATTACAGCAACATCATAGCAAAAACGAACAATGAGGACATGAAAACAGGACTGCAGTAAGGTAACGGAAGCTATTTAGCTAAAAAAAAAAACAATTCCTTTAGTGGCCCTTTAAGGCGCACTTGACCAGAGCGATCAGTTCCTCATGGGCTGTGCATCACCAGTAGGGTTGTCCCGATACCGATACTAGTATCGGTATCGGGACCGATTCCGAGTATTTGCAGGAGTACTTGTAGTCCCGCAAATGCCCCCGTTCCCTAAATAGAATATGGCGGGGACATGGCTGCATATATGGGAGGACATGGCTGCATTTGGGGACACATTTAAAAAAAAGTATCGGTATCGGCATCGGCGAGTACTTG
Organism: Rana temporaria; assembly: GCF_905171775.1. Classification (NCBI taxonomy): domain Eukaryota; kingdom Metazoa; phylum Chordata; class Amphibia; order Anura; family Ranidae; genus Rana; species Rana temporaria. The sequence goes on along the minus strand of NC_053491.1, from coordinate 284,445,079 downwards.
AAAAAAAGTATCGGTTCTTGTACTCAGTCCTAAAAAAGTGGTATCGGGACAACCCTAATTACCAGGCTTCTATGGCTCAGATCTGAAAAGCTGCAACTTGGTCTTCAGTCCATACATTTACCAAATAGATGCACATGAGGATTCTGCCTTCGGGCATAGTGTGCTGCAGGCAGCGGTCTAGGGCTTCTTGTCTATGGCGGCCTGATGGATCTGTGTCTCCCACCCTTCATATTGAGCATTGCTCTGGGACGTCCCACTATGTAATGACTGAGGCCCCGTACACACGAGGAGACATGTCCGATGAAAACGGTCCACGGACCGTTTTCATCGGACATGTCTCTTGGGAGCTTTTGGTCTGATGTGTGTACACACCATCAGACCTAAATCCCAGCGGACAGAGAACGCGGTGACGTAGAAGACACCGACGTTCTCAAACACAGAAGTGCAATGCTTCCACGCATGCGTCGAATGAATTCGACGCATGCGCGGGATTTCGGGACGCTGGTTACACGTCATAACCAGCGGACATGTCCGATTAGGTGTACTAACCATCGGACATGTCCGACGGACATGTTTCCAGCGGACAGGTTTCTTAGCTTGCTAAGAAACTTTTGTCCGCTGGAAACCTGTCCGCTAGGCCGTACACACGGTCGGACATGTCCGCGGAAACTGGTCCGACCGTGTGTACGCGGCCTAAGGCTCTGTGTCCCGTGGTGTACGATAAAGAAAGTAGGATTTTTAATAACCACTTACTTGTAAAAGCCTTTTCTTTGCCTACACCATGGGACACAGAGGTCCCCCCTTCTATGGGATCCTTACTGCTTTGCTACAAAACTGAGGTACTTCCTGTATGGGAGCGGTTATATGGAGGGGAACTTGTTCTCATAGGTTGTGCCAGTGTCCAATCACCTCTGGTGACCATACAACCCACTATGTAATGACTAAGGCTCTGTGTCCCGTGGTGTACTCAAAGAAAAGGATTTTACAGGTAAGCTGTTATTAAAAATCCTACTTTTCCTAACTCACATTTCTGCTCAATATCTATCCTTCTCCACCCTTCCTAGTCATCTGGCCGGTGTCCCCCACTGGAGGGCCTCCAGCTGGTTATTTTTTCCATAAGCTCCTTGACAGGTGAAGGATACCCTTTCCCCCTTGATGCTAAGGAATTGCTCTATTAATGCCACCACAATTGCTTCTGAGGCTTGGCTCACTACACCCTTTCTATTTTGCTGGATACTTACCCCAGCGGAGGGGGGATGGGTTAATTCCCTTTGCTGTATATTACCTAGTTTATTGTGTTCTGCTGTACAGTGGAACCTTGGATTATGAGCATAATCCGTTCCAGGAGAATGCATGTACTTCAAAGCACTCGCATATCAAAGCGAGTTTCCCCATAGAAGTCGATGGAAACTAAGATAATTCATTCCGCATTGACTTCTATGGCATGCAATACCGCATGTGACCAGAGGTGGGAGGTGCCGGAGAGCCTTGGAAATACTCTGGGACAGCTCGGCTGATCTCGGAAACACTGGGGAACAGAGTATTTCCGAGCGGCTCCGAACCGTTCCGAGTGTCACCGGTGCCCCCCCCCCCCCCCACACACCTCTGGCCAAATGCGGTACTGCACAGCCCATTAGCTTGAATTCTGCTCGTTGTGCGAGACAACACTTGCAAACCGAGTCGGGATTTTATTAAAAAAGTTGCTCGTTATTCAAAACGCTTGTTAACCCTGTTACTCGTAAACCAAGGTTCCACTGTACTATGTTATATGGCCTCTCTGTACCACTTCATGTGCAATATCCAGCATTTCACAATAAGAATGACAATCCTTAAATGTACCAATCTCACAATTCGGCAGTAAACAAAATGGCAGCGGGGTGACATAATGAACTGAGCTCCGCTCCCTATACGTGTTACAGCCAGAGGCCAGACTTCATCAGGGCTATAAGTTTTGTGTCTCTTTACTTCAGCGTGATTTCAAAGCCGCAGATCAGTGCGATTTGCATCTACGATTTAATTGCGACTTCGTTTAACAGAAGTCTAGCGCAAGTCGCAATGAAATGGGCAAAAAGTAGTGCAGGAACCCTTTTCAAAGTCGCTGCGACATGAGGCGTAGCAATTTGGATGGCTCTATTGCCGACAATGGTGTGTGACTTGTCATGCGATTTGGAACTGTCAAACTGGTAACATTTTATCACAAGGTACAAATATTTATTTTCGACACTATGGCCATTAGTGGCCTCTTATATGAGGTCTTGGTAGAAGGAAGCGGGAGAGGGGACCCCGCCCGCCCCCCCTTCCCTTTTTTTTTGTCACCTGAGCTGGGGAATTGGGCCATGAGGGTCGCTACATACAATTACGGATAATTAATATTTAACCACGTGGTACAATCATTTTTTATTTATTTTTTTCACATAAAAAGAATAGACACCATGGCCATCAGTGGCCTCTTTGGAAGTAGGAGGGGGTTGTCCTCTTATTTTTCCTCTCCCTTCGTTTAGGTAACACAGAAGGGCACAGTAGGAGAGTACATGACTCAAGTAGAAGGAATGGAGTGGGCAGGGACAGAGGAGACTTACTTTACTGCAGCTAGAGATGGCATGGAGGAGAGGGGGGGGGGGGGGGTGAGGAGGGAAGCATTTATCCATTTTTTTCCCCTTTCTTTCTCTCTGAGGGGGGGGGGGGGGGGGGGGGGTTAGTATAATTGATAAACTTTTGATAAGACAGTATTGTACTTAGTTCTTTCTTGCAATGTTTATTTGTGCCCTTAATGTAAATAATACAAATGTGGAATACAAGAATGTATAATGTTGAATGGATATGTTGAAGTTTATAATAAAATAAAAAAATTGATTATATAAAAAAAAAAAACGCCTGACAAATCGGTATGAATGATGGGGGGTTTAAAGAGAGGTAGGATACTTTTTTTCTTTAGCTCTTGCAATAAAACTTTGCATTTACGTTTTCTGTGTTACTGTATTTGCTGGCGTATAAGGCCTCGTACACACGGGCAAACATGTCCGATGAAAACGGTCCGCGGACCGTTTTTATCGGACATGTCCGCTAGGAGATTTTGGTCTGATGGCTGTACACACCATCAAACCGAAATCCCCGCGGACAGACAGCGCGGTGACGTGGTGGTGACGCCGCCACGTCACCAAACCAGGAAGTAAAATACTTTCACGCATGCGTCGAATCCATTCGACGCATGCGGGAGATTTCTGTCCGCTGGTTAGGTGTACTAACCAGCGGATATGTCGGACGGACGGGTTTCCAGCCGACAAGTTTTAAAGCATGCTGTAGGCTGTACACACGGTCGGATCTGTCCGCTGAAACTGGTCTGCGGACCAGTTTCAGCAGACATGTTCGGTCGTGTGTACAAGGCCTTAGACTACCTTTTACACTTAAAAAAACTGGCCAAAAAGCAGGGGTCGTCTTATACGCCGGGTCAGCAGCTCAGGTGCCTGCTGGATGTGCGGTAATACTGTATGTAGCTTCGGCTACATACAGTATATACCGCTTAGCCAATCCCGGTGAGCGATGTATTCAAATGAATACAGAGCCTGCTCGGATTGGGGTAACAACCTCTGCCAATCCGAGTGCCTACATACAGTAGGCTGCTCGGATTGGCTTTGAGAGTCAGAGAGGCGTGGGCTGATGATGTTACAGCCTCTGCCAATCCAAGCAGGCTTTGTATTCATTAATAGAATACATCGCTCGCCGTGATTGGCTCCATCTCCAGCAAGAATGAAGATGAATATGGCTCCAGAAGAAAGAAATATGAAGCATCGGAATGGGGGTCGTCTTATACGGTGAGTACAGGCAAAAAAATCTTAAAAAAATGCAAAATTAGGGGGTTGCCTTATACGCCGGCAAATATACTTTTTTTTTGTACCCGTCTTACATTTTTGTAAATCTTTTATATCTTTTCATGTGACAACACTGAAGAAATTACACTTTGCTACAATGTAAAGTAGTGAGTGTACACTACTTTACACTACTACTGTTTTGTCTAAACTGCTGGCAACAAAAGTGAAAATGTGGCCCAATTACCCATTTTCCCCTTCCAAGTGTCATGTGACTCATTAGTGTTATAAGGTCTTAGGTGTGAGGCTCCATTCACACTAATGTGTTTTTTAATGCATTTTGCAGAAATGCAGGGACATTTTTTAACATTTTTTGTGCCTCTGCGTCTTTGGAAAGGGTCAGGGACTTTTTTTCCTGCAAAAAGCAGTGTTTTGCATGTAATAGAATTCAATGGACCAACATCCAAAACGCAAGTACCGCGATTTGCGTTTTTTTAGGGGGGTTTTTTTAACCTGTTTATAGCTGGTTGTTAAAAAGAAATGTGAAAAAAAAAATTGCCAGCTAAAAAAAAAAAACGTGTGTGGGAAAAAGCAGCAAGCACCGCAAAAAGCACTGCAAAAATGCTCAAAAGCAACATGCATAGGTGTGAATCGAGCCTTATTGAGGAGCAGGTGTGTTAAATTTGGTGTTATCGCTCTCACTCTCAGGCCCCGTACACACGACCGAGTTTCTTGGCAGAATTCAGCCAGAAACTCGGTCGGAGCTGGATTCTGCTGAGAAACCCGGTCGTGTGTACACTTTTCAGCGAGGAACCCGTCGAGGAACTCGTCGGGCCGAAAAGAGAACATGTTCTCTATTTCCTCGTTGTTCAATGAGGAAAGTCGGCCCGTCGAGCTCCTCGGCGGCTTCCACACTGAACTCGCCGAGGAACTCGATGTGTTTGGCACGTCGAGTTCCTCGGTCGTGTGTACGGGGCCTCATACTGCTCACTGGAAGTTCAACATGGCACCTCATGGCAAAGAACTCTCTGAGGTTCTGAAAAATTTCAAATCCCATCCCTCGTTAGTGTCATTGGGTGAAACTGTACTCCATTGTTAGTGTCATTGGTACAAATTGTGCTGAATCATTCATGATATCGGTAGAAATTGTACCCCATCATTGGTAAGGGTTGTGCCCCTACGTTGGTGTAACTGGATGAAATGGTGCCCCAAGGGCTGAACAAAAGCAAGCAAAGGTTTGCAGTTTGGAGACCAAAGCTCTAAGGCAGGGATCCTCAAACTACGGCCCTCCAGCTGTTGTGGAACTACATATCCCATGAGGCATTGTAACACACTGACATTCACAAACATGACTAGTTCCTGAACAACTGGAGGGCCATAGTTTGAAGGCATTTATTATGAATGGGCTGTAAAAGCAAGGTATCTAAAAAAAAAAAAAAAAAAAGCACATAACCTTTTTTCCCTCACTGGTCTAGTATAATATTACACAGCACTCTGTAAACATTAAAGAGCAATGTCCATATTTCATTACTCATTATAATACAATTTCATCTAGTGAAAGACAAGCACATATTGTTCCCCGTCCCAAATACAAGGGTGAATATGCACATTTTCCCCTTCAGGAACTGAGTCAATCTCCTTCACAAACTCTCCAGTCACATCAAGAGCCAAACGAGAGAAGAGCTCCAAACACCACAACAAACAACCAAAACATATGCACTTACACCCAACATCCGGTGTACCTCTCCATTTCCGGGAATATTTGGTGGAATGATGTCACGTCCGCCCCTTGATGTGAACTTCACTATGCTCTTCATGGTCTGCTCTAGTTTGGAAAATAAATTATCATTATCATATAAAACAAAACAGATTGACAGACCTATAAATGACCTCTAAATGCCAATAGTGATCACGTCCAGTATTGGGATAGGAATTTGGTTACTTATATGGAATGTGGCTACTACCATCTAAAGGTCATTGAGGGTCCTTTAATTAATAGTTGGGGATTCAGGTCACTTGAGCTATGATGGTGGATAATGGGCAGCGATGGCTCTATGGTTGTAAACCCACTTTTGAATAATAAATAAAATAAATAACGCCTGCAAGAAAAAGGCATAATGAGCTAGTATGCATACCATACTAGCTCATTATGTAATATTCACATGGGTGTCACCCATCACCTTGCACCCTCATGTCACCTTCAGTACATCCAAGTGTCACCCATCTTCCATCACCCTCCTATCACCTTCAGTACTGACAGTACCACCAAGTGTCATCCATCTCCTATCACCTTCATTACTGACAGTACATCCAAGTGTCACCCATCTCCTATCACCTTCAGTACTGACAGTACATCCAAGTGTCACCCATCTCCCATCACCTTCAGTACTGACAGTACATCCAAGTGTCACCCATCTCCCATCACCTTCAGTACTGACAGTACATCCAAGTGTCACCCATCTCCTATCACCTTCAGTACTGACAGTACATCCAAGTGTCACCCATCTCCCATCACCTTCAGTACTGACAGTACATCCAAGTGTCACCCATCTCCCATCACCTTCAGTACTGACAGTACATCCAAGTGTCACCCATCTCCCATCACCTTCAGTACATCCAAGTGTCACCCATCTCCCATCACCTTCAGTACTGACAGTACATCCAAGTGTCACCCATCTCCCATCACCTTCAGTACTGACAGTACATCCAAGTGTCACCCATCTCCCATCACCTTCAGTACTGACAGTACATCCAAGTGTCACCCATCTCCTATCACCTTCAGTACTGACAGTACATACAAGTGTCACCCATCTCCTATCACCTTCAGTACTGACAGTACATCCAAGTGTCACCCATCTCCCATCACCTTCAGTACTGACAGTACCTCCAAGTGTCACCCATCTCCTATCACCTTCAGTACTGACAGTACATCCAAGTGTCACCCATCTCCCATCACCTTCAGTACTGACAGTACATCCAAGTGTCACCCATCTCCCATCACCTTCAGTACTGACAGTACATCCAAGTGTCACCCATCTCCTATCACCTTCAGTACTGACAGTACATCCAAGTGTCACCCATCTCCTATCACCTTCAGTACTGACAGTACATCCAAGTGTCACCCATCTCCCATCACCTTCAGTACTGACAGTACCTCCAAGTGTCACCCATCTCCTATCACCTTCAGTACTGACAGTACATCCAAGTGTCACCCATCTCCCATCACCTTCAGTACTGACAGTACAACCAAGTGTCACCCATCTCCCATCACCTTCAGTACTGACAGTACATCCAAGTGTCACCCATCTCCTATCACCTTCAGTACTGACAGTACCTCCAAGTGTCACCCATCTCCCATCACCTTCAGTACTGACAGTACATCCAAGTGTCACCCATCTCCCATCACCTTCAGTACTGACAGTACATCCAAGTGTCACCCATCACCTATCACCTTCAGTACTGACAGTACATCCAAGTGTCACCCATCTCCTATCACCTTCAGTACTGACAGTACATCCAAGTGTCACCCATCTCCCATCACCTTCAGTACTGACAGTACATCCAAGTGTCACCCATCTCCCATCACCTTCAGTACTGACAGTACATCCAAGTGTCACCCATCTCCCATCACCTTCAGTACTGACAGTACATCCAAGTGTCACCCATCACCTTCAGTACTGACAGTACATCCAAGTGTCACCCATCTCCTATCACCTTCAGTACTGACAGTACATCCAAGTGTCACCCACCTCCCATCACCCTCAGTACTGACAGTACATCCAAGTGTCACCCATCTCCCATCACCTTCAGTACTGACAGTACATCCAAGTGTCACCCATCTCCCATCACCTTCAGTACTGACAGTACATCCAAGTGTCACCCATCTCCCATCACCTTCAGTACTGACAGTACATCCAAGTGTCACCCATCTCCTATCACCTTCAGTACTGACAGTACATCCAAGTGTCACCCATCACCTTCAGTACTGACAGTACATCCAAGTGTCACCCATCTCCTATCACCTTCAGTACTGACAGTACATCCAAGTGTCACCCATCTCCCATCACCTTCAGTACTGACAGTACATCCAAGTGTCACCCATCACCTTCAGTACTGACAGTACATCCAAGTGTCACCCATCTCCTATCACCTTCAGTACTGACAGTACATCCAAGTGTCACCCATCTCCCATCACCTTCAGTACTGACAGTACATCCAAGTGTCACCCATCTCCTATCACCTTCAGTACTGACAGTACCTCCAAGTGTCACCCATCTCCCATCACCTTCAGTACTGACAGTACATACAAGTGTCACCCATCACCCCCCTATCACCTTCAGTACTGACAGTACATCCAAGTGTCACCCATCTCCTATCACCCTACACCTCATGTCACCTGCAATGATAACAGTACATCCAAGTGTCACCATAGACCCCACCCACCTTGTTACCCGCCCTTTAATAATAATAACAAACACAAACACGTGTGTCAGGTTCACTTCCTTCTCACCCAATTACACCCCAATGTAGAATATCAGTGAGGTAGTGACTACACTCTACCATCCCCCCCAATATAACTCCATAGTGGGCTCGCCCAGCACAGCTGCACATATAAACACAGACACGTGGGATGTCCGTGAGGCTCAGGCGGCTAAGACACACTTAGTTCTCCGCCAATGAAAACAAGCCGCCACAGGAAGACTCAGCCAATCGAGGAAAAGCAACCTCTGTGTGCAGCCAATGAGCGTGCAGCTTTTGATTTAAGAGCTGCCGGGTTGGCGGTTATACCAGTAACCATTGTGTGTGATCCGTGTGGAGAGAGTCGAGCCTTGCAGGTGAGGTAGATGATTGAGATGTGGCGGTGCGGTACCGATCATTCGGGGTGTACCGGAGCGGTGTGTGGAGGAGATGAGGGCTCCGAGCTGTACTGGGGGCGGCTGGTTAGTGGCTGTGCCCCTTCCTCTACTTGGGTTTCCCTCGGATTATCCCCCTTATTGGAGGGGTGAAAGGTCAGAGGTCAGATCTTGTGCTCAGTTCTGATTAGGGAGTGTAATATGGAGGCTCGCGACTCTTCACCTTCTATAAAGTCTCTTACACATTGCGAAGACTCCCTTGCCTCTGAAGCCTGATCTGTTTGTATTGCACTCCATTGACAGGTGGTGAGAAAGCAATGTGATGCCTCCTTATGACCTGTTACCCTACTTTTGCTGCGGTTGTGGGCATGCATTGGTGGCACTGCTTCATTTTCCTTTAGTTTGTTATACAGGATTTATGTTGCGGCAACAGTTTACGCAGCACTTCCAACATCTATTCTAGTGGGATTGCTACAGGTCAGGTGACCTTGGCCATGAGTTGCAGCATATAAACACCCCCTGTCCATGTCACTGCCTATTGCAGCTTAAAGAGGAAGTAAAGCTTTCTTTAAAAAAAAAAAAAACCTGCTAGAGAGGCATAATGAGCTAGTATGCATAGCATACCAGCTCATTATGAATTTCTTACCAGAGATCAAAGTCCCTGAAGTGACTCGTTCCTCACCTCCGCCATTGATACCTGAGTTACTTCTGGGTATCGCGGCTCCGGAGCTGCAATGATGTCACTCCTGCACATGTGCCGTAGACATCAGTGTAGTCTTTTCTGCAAATATCTCCTAAACCGTGTAGATTTTGGAGATTTGTTGCACCTACAGGTAAGCCTTAAAGGGGTTGTAAAGGTAAACCCCCCCCCCCCCCCCCCCCCCAAGAGGCTTTCTCCACACCAGGGAGAAAGCCTCGCATTACTGTGTGGAGTTACAGACAGAAGAACAGGAAGTGAGGATTTCTCAGAAGAAATGAGGACATTTAAAAGCAAAATGCAAGGATGAGGTAAGTGAAGGAGGACTGCACTAAGGTAAGGGAAGCTATTTAGGGATTTTTTTTATTTTGTTTAACCTTTACACCCCCTTTAATCTAGGCTTAGCTTACCTGTAGGTTAAAGTTGTCTATGGGTTTACAAGCACTTTTTAGGGTGGTAGCAGTCAGCAAAATAACTTAAAGGGATTGTAAAACTTTGTTTTTTTATTTTCTAAATAGGTGTGTGTGTGTGTCACTTCCTGTTCTGACTGACTAACCCCCAGCCAGAACGGCTTGAATGATGAGGGCAAGCTTACTGAGGAGGAACAGGAAGTGAGACATTCAGACAAAGAGAAACATTTAGAAGGAAAGGGTTAGTGAACCAACATAAAGGAACCTATTTATACAATAAAAAAACAAACCTTTACAGCCCCTTTTTCTGCCTCTACAAGCACAAGTCTAGAAGTGTCCCTACACACACATAGGCATTACAGAAGCGCACAGCAGTGGTTGTTAACTTATGTGCTAAAGGGGATCTCATTGGCATCACCAAAGGGCTGCACATGATGATCAATATATGTAATGCTTGTGAGGACTGTTAGACTCTGGCCTAATAAAAGGCTTTGAGGGTCCGAGTTTTGGAAGACTATCTAAAACTGGGACAATGTTCCAGCAGACTAGTGGATATCAATGTTCCCACTACAGACTACTTGGGGCAGCACATTGTATACTGAAGGCCTGTCGGTTGGTCACCAGAGGTTTATAAGGGGTTGGCAGGAAAACGGCCATCACAGTTCTTGGCTGGTGTTGGGAGGGCTGCTGACAGCTTGACTATTACTGCTGTGGAAAGGATGTTTTGGTGTCTGTCCAGTTGTCTGCAAATGTAATAGTCTCTTGTAATTACTACTTTAGTTTTCAATAAAGTAAAGCATGGCAACCGTCATCTTCATTGACCAAGAGAATGGAGACCTTTCTTCCACCACCCTGTCCAAGGATCGCCTTGCATCAACAAGCTCTGGTGAGTGTTTGGTGACTTGTACTCAGTTTCAAGCCCATGACTGAATTTTAGCAAAGATCTGTTTCAAGGCAATTCATTGCTGCAGTTCAATGTTGCTTAAAGTAGATCTAAAGTCAAAACATCTGTTTTGTATAGAGTAATGGTGGGTTAGAACGCCTGTAAGGTATTTTGCTGTGTACCCTTGGAGATTTCCCTTCACTTGTCCTATAGCAAAACCGGGAAGTGGTGAGAATCTAGTTACCAGAACTAGTGTCCCTATTAGCATGTATCTCCAGCAGGGGTCAAGTCCTGGGGGGGAAAAAAGTGTGGGAACTCCCACCCAAGATCCACTCCCCCACCAAAAAAAAATGATACGCTCATATGCATAATTACTAAACCGCATTTTTTTTTTTTCGATCCACTGTACCTTAGTAATCCAAGCAAGCTCTTTCTAAATCCCGCGATAACTCGCGGCAGAGCTCCGCAATGTCTCCTGGGATAATGTCAAAAGCTCCCAGGAGACATTGCGGCATCGAGAAAGTGACAGAATACCCGCACAGTACCCGATGAATCCATATACAAGAAGCGGCCAGTAACAAAGGATTACTAAGGTTCGCCTGCCCCTGACAGTGACTCGAGCTGGGCATCGCCGCTTGGTGAAGGATTTGCTTGGGCGGCTCGGCTGCTCTAGTCCTGCAAAGGGAACTGCGTTCCTGCTGTGAAAAAAGTGCAGGAACTCCGTTCCCACAGGACTTGAGCCCTGATCTCCAGCATTCCTGTTCTGGCAGCAACCCAAAATGTGGATGTTTCCTTTTCAACAAAAATGGTGACAAATGGCTGAGGAATCTCAACCGGGGCACAGACCGGAATAAAAGCCTTGCAGGTATTCCAATTGCTCTCCAGTCTATCAGACTAGTTCTGCCTTTACTACTTGTGAGATTTGTTTAAAGTAGTCTGTCTTTGGTCCTGACATCGTATAACTGGAGCGCTTTTTTTTTTTTTTTTCTTTTTTCTTTTTTCCTCCTCATAAGACCTCATGCTTGCCTGACCCCTACTGCATTAGTGAGGTAGCATTAATTGGTGAGCATACTAGGGTGGTAAGCTAGCAAGATGCACGCACTCTGCCCTATATGGGGCAACTTGCCAGTGGTAAAGCACAATTTCAGTCACACCTTTCTACTGAGGTAAATTAAACATGGCAATTGGACAGTGTTGTACCACCCTTGAGCTGGCATCTAGCCCTCTGGTGTGAGATCCTGGTGGTTTGTGGGCAAAATGCATAGGGGCATCAAATGTTATGAATGATTAGGGTAGCATACACCAAGGGCGAATGCCTGGAATGCAAGACTGGTTATGCCTTGACCTAACATGTCCACAAACTACGGTAAGGAAGTGGATCCAAGACCAGTCACCCTGCACAAGAAAGGGGTAGCAGTAACTGGGTCTGTATCACAAGATTTTTACAATGTAAAGGGGACGTACAGATGTATTAAGTGTAATGCACAATCTAAGCCTTTATATTTAACTTTTAGGACAGATATTCTGCAGCACAATACAGACGGGGTTAATTACTGTTTCCCCAAAATAAAGACCTAGCATTTTTTCCAGGAGGGCTGCAATATAAACCCTACCCTGAAAATAAGACCTAGTTCTAAATTCTTGTGGAATCCTATCTATTACAGTAATGTACAATGTGTGCATTTCTGTAATATAATTGTGGGGAAGAGCTCCAGCGGGTCACAGAAGCGCAGGGTCGTGCTGTAATGAAGGTACTTGGCACAATTGTATTACAGAAATGCACACATTGTACGTTATATACTATCATAATATAATGGATTATAGGATTTTACAAGCATTTTAACTTGGTTCACACTGGGGATTCCTGTCAGGCAGGGGAAGAGGAGACTGCACAGTACATGGTAAAACCTACCCTGAAAATAAGCCCTACTGTGTTTTGTTGCCAAAATTATTACAAGACCCAGGCTTATTTTCAGGGAAACGTGTTATAGTAACATTACTATTTAACCCCTCTCCTAAACGCTGCATGGTAGGGAAAGTTAGGTGGGATATTTTAAGCATGTCAAAGTGGTGTTAAGTAGCAGTTCTTTTTACTTTAATAACCACATTTTAAAAGTGTGTGTGTGTGGCTACAAAAGTGGCAATGCACCAGTAATGACAGCTGTCACCAAATAACAAGCCAACAGCAGAAATGCATATGGTCTATGAGGGAGGGTATACAGGTGCAGTTAACTCTGTTTGAACTGCTGCCAGCCCCTTTTTTGTGTCCTGCATTCATTTCCCATTCACCTTGGAGACAATGAACGGTCTGCATGTTTTGTATTTTGCAGGATTTATTACCTTGGCTAGGGTAAAGGAACTATGGGATGCCCAGAATCAATTGATTGCAGGAACCTCTATTTACTCTTAGAGCTTCAGCACAATGATCGCTCTCTCAGGCCCCTTTTATATAGCAACAAAAATGGGGAAAGTCTAGTGCTAGCTGACCTCTTGACTACTGCTCCCAGTCAGCCCTCCTGACTCCACTGCCCATGACATCAGTCTTACTGGCTCTACATCCATTCCAGTCTGCTCCAGCATGCTTTCTCAACTGTCTGGCCCTCACCAGCCCTCCCAGAGACTTGCCTGGCAACACTAGTTGCTGTTGTCTGACTACTGTCCAGATCCTTCTTTGTTACTTGTCTCCAACTTGCACTCAGGCCCAATGTCACCCCCTCAGACTGGGGATTGCCTCAACGGCCCTGACAACCTAGAACTCCAGCTTCTTCCACCCGACAACTCCCCAACTGGGCTTACCCTCGGTACATCAAGGAGACCTGCCAATCCTA